>NC_135534.1:356120-721230 GCF_045843805.1 Urocitellus parryii | reverse complement strand
ACATCTTACAGGGAAGCTGGAGTGCTGGTGAGGCAAGCATGGGGCCCAGGAAGCTGGGATGGGGAAGTGGGATAACCAGAGATTCTGACCCCCACTTCTCAAGATCCTTCACACACAGCCCCAGCCCTTAAGACCTAGGAGTCAGGTTTCAGAGACTCTCTCTGAGGCTGGAAGACATGGCTCCTCCAGGATCACAGGAAGTCAAGTTAATGTCAGCAAAAGTCTAGGTTGTGTGGGACAGATTCTAAGAGAGCAGGCCTAGTCAGCAGCTCTGTCCTTTGGGACACCCACCAGGCATCTGGGTCAGCAGAGCCAAGTCAGGCAGCAGACATCCCTCATTGCTGCACTGTCAAAACAGTTTAGTCATGTCCAGTGGTGCACACCTGTTAGCTCAGCGAGGCAGGAAAATAGCAAGTACAAGAATATAAGAATATAATGTTGTCCATAAGATTAATTATATGTTGAGCAACTCAGCAAAACACTGTCTCAAAAATAAAAATTGAAAAAAGATCGGAGATGCAGCTCACTGGTAAAGCACTTGCTTGACATATGCAAGGTCCTGGGTTCTATCTCCATTGCAGGGGGAGCGGGGTGTCTGGGGGGCAGCATTACTCGCCTGATTTCCAGAGGCAGGTCAGGACACAGATCCCAGTGCCTTGAAGAAGGGGAGCCAGGCACTCCTGAGCAGGGAGAGGCCTCAGGGTAACATAACAGCCTAGTCCTCAAGTTGTCTTTCCTGGTGATTTATCAGTAAAACTCAGCAGAGACCTGCAGGTCAGGAGGAACAGGACTCCAGGCTACAGCTCACTGGTTCCTGGGAGCCTTGGTTGCCAATCAGTCCACTGCTCAGAGAGGAGACTTAGGGGTCAGAGGAGAGATGCCACTTTGGCCTGGGTCTGTCACCGTGATAATGGAGCTGGAATCAGCATGCTCAGCAGCAGTAAGAACTCCTCCTTGGCTTCTTGGCAGGGAGGAAGGACACTGGGGTAGAACTGGCTAAGTACTTGGTGTGCAGCACAGACCAGTTGGTACTGGCTCCAGCCCCCACCCTCAGTGGTTCTGACACGACAGGAGGGGTACAACCAGGGTGTTGGTTTTTTAAGGCACTCTAGGCAGTTCTGGTGTATGGTACCAGTTACCAAATCCTGGACTAGCCCAGAGTCAAGCTTCCACCACACTCAGACACCTGCGTGGAGCGGGTGTGCTGCACACTCACCCTTCACTCCCCTGCCTGCCAGTCTGCAGGAGTGGGCATGTAAAGTGTCCTGGATCACTGTTTGCTCCCTTGCTGGAGGTCCTGGGGGAAGCCGCTGCCCAGCCCTTCCTCCCACAGCAAGCCAGATCAGTTCAGGCCCACAGGTGATCTCTCAGATGTATGGGCAGAAACCAAGCTGTACAACAAGCTAGTGATGAGAGGGTTTTACTGCTCCCTTTTGGAACACCCACTCATCCAAAGTGGCCAGCTAGTAAGGTGGCTGTGGGTTCTGGGTTCAGGTAAATGACCTACCTGTCCTTGCCGCAGTCAGAGGAAAGGGGAAAAGAAAGAAGGCAGAAAAACACTCTTCTTACTCAAATTGCAAACAGGATCGTTTTCCAGTCTCTTCTACCCACACCCCACTGGCTAGAATTTCATCAATTGGGGAGACTGAGCTGCCAGGAGGTCTGGCAGACCTGTGTCTCCTAAAGGGTAGGGATGGAACCTAAGAAACCAGCAGCAGCAGAGCCACCTCAAATAGGTGGAGAGTGACAGCAACACTGCTTTGCTCAGCAGGTACAGCACACCTGGAAATGGCTCTAAGAGCCACAGAGAGCTGCCTCCCTGCAGCAGCCTAATTCCTGAGGACTTGGGTCATTGCATCCCATAGTCATTACACCAACAGGACCTGCTGAGCAGGAAGTAGCTACACCCGGAGGACACATTTGCCAACGGCAGAGCTGGCTGGCCAATTCCTCTTACTGCCTTCCTACTGTAATCATTCAGCTGATCTGGCGTATGGACCCCCAGAATAAAAACTATGTTTCCTGGGTTGGGCCTGGGCCTCAGTAGCAGAGCACTCGCCCAGCATGTGTGAGGCACTGGGTTCTATTCTCAGCACCACATATAAATAAATGAATAAAATAAAGGTCAATCAACAACTAAAACTATATGTAAAAATTAAAAAAAAAAAAAGTACATGTCTGTGTCCCAGTCTCCTCTTATAAAGACATCATCAGGGGCTGGGGATGTGGCTCAAGCGGTAGCGCGCTCGCCTGGCATGCGTGCGGCCCGGGTTCGAACCTCAGCACCACATACAAACAAAGATGTTGTGTCCGCCAAAAACTAAATAAATAAATAAATAAATTCTCTCTCTCTCTCTCTCTCTCTCTCTCTCTCTCTCTCTCTCTCTTTAAAAAAAAAAAAAAAAGACATCATCATTTGGGATCAGGACCCACCTTAGTATCCTCATCTGAACTAGTGACCTCACTTAGTGATCTCATCTGCCACAACCCTGTCTCCAAATAAGGACTTTGATATAAAAGTTTTCAGACACAATTTAGGCCACAATAGAGATGATATTTGCACACGTTGGGGCATAATTTTGAGTCACCACCCTGTCCCTCTTCCCCGTACTGGGAGCCTGGTTTTGATAGCAGGAACTCCATCTCGGACCATGAGGATAAGTTCCAGCTGTCCATTGCCACAGGGCTTAGAAAAGCTGGTATTTGTGTCACTATTGTTGGGGGCTCTGTTCTACCCAAACTTAGATCCTAACTGTTACCATGCCTGAGGGTGCAAGAGGAACACCAAGAACAATACAGGGCTGTGTCCCTGATGTTTCCAGGGGCCCAGGGGTCTGTTTCCTGTCTTGTCATCAGTACCACTCCACTTCCGCTCCAGTCTCAACAACACCATCAACTGTCAGGAAATGGTCATGTGTCCCTCCCCCATCAGGGCCCAAGGCCACAAGACCCATGCAACTGGTGACAGGAGCCAGGAGAGGTGCTGAGGAGATGGCTCTGAAGATCCTACCTCTCCCTAGGAGGTGCCACTGTTACCGCTGTTGACCCATGAGGAGTCCTGGCTTCCCCGATGTTGAAGAATAACACCAAAGAAGCACGCGGAGGCCAGGTCAGAGTAGAAATTAGAAGTTTATTAAAGGACAGCAGAAAAGACTTCTCCCGGAGGAAGAAGGGGACCCAAGAGGTGGAATCCGTGGAAGTGCGGTTGTCTCCCCTTTTTATAGTTCAGTGATGGCCTGTAGGTGGGAGGGCCCAGGGGTGGGACACAGGTGGGCCAGAGAAGTAATCTGGTCAGGAAGGTCTTCTGAGTCAGCACCTTCAAGCTTGCTGGGGGCTGTTCATTAACACTTCTTTGAGGTGGACTTTGGCCTAGGGCCTTTTCAGGACTTCATTAACATTCCATGAGTTGCCCTGCGTTTCCCTGAATCATTCCCAGCATGGCCTCCATTTTAGATTTCACTCGATATTAGACCCAATTTATCTAACTACACTGACTACCTAACTTTAAATCTGGCTTCACCACTTCGGGCCTCCGCTTTTCCACGGCCCCCAAACTCCCCGCGAGGACTCAGGCCAGGCCAGCCGGGCCTGGAGCCTGCTGATGACCACCTGGCAGGCCTCCCTGGCTTGGGGATTCTCATAGCAAGTGTTTCCATATTGGGCTAGTGTCCACCTCCTGTCCATGCCAACACAGGGCACTCACCCTTGGCTCCTTCTTCTAAGGGCCCAGTGGGGTGAGCTGATGGAATACGTGTCATTTTTAAGATACGCCTGAGAAAAACAACTTTAGGAAAGAAAACATGCTGAAAATGTCACTTTAGGTCTCTCAACACAGATGAAGGCATTTCCTGGGGCTGATTTGATAAGTGACACAAACCAGATGTGACAAACAACAGGAATTTATTCCCTCAGTTCAGTCAGCTGAGCAGGGTCCTTTTAGAAGCGTGGGGAGAGTCTGTGTGCACTGTGCCCTCCCACCTCTGTTTCCCTGGCATTCCTGGGCATGAAGACAGTGACCCCATCTCCAGCCACGGCCTCGCGTGCCTTCTTACCTGTGTGTCTCAAATCTTCCTCTCCTTCCTCTTACAAAGACCCCAGTCAATGGATTAAGCACTCACCCTAATCCAGGATAATCTCCAAGATCCTTATCTTGATGGCATCCACAGAGACTGTTCCCAATGAGGTCACATTCACTGGTACCAGGGGTAGAACTTGCACAATCTTGGGGGGAGGGGGCGGCACCCCACCCAAATAGCTACTGAGAAGTGCTGCCTCTTTGACCTTCATGCTACATGTATGCTCCTCCTTTGGTTTTTAGGGTTTTTATGTTGGTTTGGGGTTCCTGAGAAGCATCAAACCCACAGCAGATGCCTTGAAGCACACAGATCCTTGCCAAGGACAAACACAGTATGGGGCCACACACTGTCACAGACACCCACCCCAGGGCTCTGCGCCTGCCTGGCTGCTGGCCAGACACCCACAGCTGTCACTCTGGCCAAGGACAGTGGGGCCAGTGGGGCCCACACAAAGGACACAGACAGAAAATCTGCTGTGCTGGCCCTGGAGCTCCATCTGGAAGCTTCCGCTGCACGTGAATGTGCCTGCTTCCTCCTTCCTTCTTGCCTGAATCTGCTGATCCCAGCACCTAGAGAGGATGTCTCTGTGCACAAGTGGGGGTGACTCTGCAGCAGGGAATCCTGGGGTGTGTCTGTCCTCCTGGACTTCTGTCCTCTAAATTGGAATGTCTCAACCATAGTGGCTTGCGTCCTGCCCTCCAGATGACCCAGCCAAGGCCTTTGGTTAAAACAAGATAGAGTCACTGGGCTGTCAATGCTGGGAAGGGCCTTGCTGATCCTGACTTGGCAAGTGAGGAGTAGCCCAAGCCACCTGCAAGGCTGGGGACCCCACCTTGGCCCCACTCGGGGACACTGGCAAACCCGGGGAGACACAGACTCTGCCCCAGAGCCAGACAGCCACCAAAGCACCTCCAACAAGCAGTGCCAGTGGCTTCAGAGTGCTGGCCACCATCTGGCTCCCATAGCAACTCAGAGATACCTTGAGGCTGTCCCTCAGAGGCAGGCTCAGACTGGGGACATCTGCTGGCCAGGAGCACTAGGGTGGGGTGCCCCAGAGCAGGAGCAGGGATTCAGTCAGCAGCAGAAAGTCTTTTCTCTGCAGGTCCACAGAGGCCACTCTGTCCTGGCCTGTACTCCAGTGCCCACTGCAGACAGGTGAGGGCCAGCAGGACTGCCTCGGAGGGCCCTGAGTTTGGACTTTGGCCAAGGCACTAGATACTGAGGATTGGGACATGGGGCAGAGGGCTGGCTTACTTTCTGGACAAGGGGGCTAAATTGCTAGGATTTGGTTAAATAATTAAGGTTCGGGTTACTGAGTCATAAATTCCAAACCCAACTCTTTTCTTTGTTTCTTTTTTTAGGGTATTGGGAATTGAACACCAGGCACCACACATTCGAGGTTAAGTGCCTCACCGCTGAGCTACATCCCCAGTCCGTTTTTATTGTATTTGAGACAGGGTCTTACTAAATCGCCCAGGTCTCCCTTGAACTTGTGATCCACCTGCCTCATCAAAAACAGTTTCCTAGCCAGGAGCAGGTCTGTAATCCCAGTGACTCAGTGAGTCTCATGAAGAAGAATCATAGGTTTGAGACCAGCCTGGTCAATATTTGAAGACCCTCTCTCAAAAAAAATAAATAAATAAAGGTCCAACTCCCAGTTATTTACACACACACACACACACACACACACACTCTCTCTCTCTCTCTCTCTCTCTTTAACTAAATGTAATTTTATAAACCTTGCTATTCCCTCTGTAAATCTAGAAGGCTTTACAATCTATTTTTTTTTTTCTCATTGCTGGAATTGAACACAGCGGTGCTCAACACCTTCCACACTTTTTAATTTTAAGTTGCTGAGGATGGCCTTGATTGAACTTGTGATCCTCTGTCTCAGCCTCCTGAGTCCCTGGGATTACAGGACCGTGCCATTGCAACGGGAGAAACTTTATAGTTATTTCTTTCTTTAGTTGTAGATGAACATGATACCTTTATGTACTTACTTTTATGTGGTTCTGAGGATGGAAACCAGTGCCTCACACATCCTAGGCAAGCGCTCTGCCACTGAGCTACAGTCCCAACCCCTTTAGAGTCATTTTTAAGGAGCCTCTGGATGACATTTGGTTTCATCTACAAATTCAGTTAATTAAACATTTTCAACATTTCAAGCTGAATTCAATTTACACTAAATACCCATGGTTAAGGTCATCAGAATTGACAACAAAATCTGAGGAATCTCAACAGCTCAAACAGATTAAAACTCCAGAGTGCTCTACCAAACGTGTGCGGGTTGAGTTATCCGAGTCCCAGGCTGAAGACCCCAGCTCCAGGAGTCCCAGCAGGCCTGGCTCAGTCACCTGTCCCAATAGGCAAGGTCTTTGAGATTTCATAGAAAAAGGCAAGGGTGCTTGGGGGCTGGCCCGGCAGGGTCTTTGCATCACTGTCACAGCAGGTCATTTGGTCAGCCATGGTCTGGTGATCCTTATCCCAGAATTGGTTCTGTGAAACACTGAGAGGGTTGTCATCTGGAGAGGGGCGATCTCTTCCCCTCCTGGGATGACTGCTCTTGCTCGGGGGGCAGTCTCCGTTCCAGCATCGGGAGCAACCATGGGATGATCTATTCTCCAAGGTTCCAGAGGTAGTTTCCATTCCTTGTCATAAAGATGCTTATCAGTCAGACCTGTGGTTCCTGGAATTCAAGATAACCACAGAATAAAGTGGCTCAGAAGGAAAACAAAGTTGGACAAATGAAGTCAGGCCAGCCATGAGCCCTCCTTCAGCACCGCTCAACCCAGAAATGCCGATGCCCTGGCTCTGGCTCTCTTAGGCCTCATTCCCCAGCTTCCTTAGCCTCTATCCTTAGGTGGGTATCCACTGAAGGAAACCCGTTTTCAACCCAGGGACCTGTGGCCCCTGGATGCCAGCTCCAGGGAGCTGAGAGGCAAGCCAACAGGCCTTTGGAAGCAGCTCTGCAGAGGGGGCTGGTCCTGGCCTCCTTGCTCCTCCCTCCCTTCTGTTCCCGAGGCCTGCCACGCAGACCTAGGTGCACTCTGAGTGGATTTTGCAATTCTGTAGCTCAGAGGACTCTGACCTCAGGTGGGACCCCAAGAAGGATAACGGCCTTTGCCACTTGAGAGATCTGTGAACTTCACAACTCTCAGGACATCCAGAAGAGCTCACTGGGCCCTCTCTAGAGCTCTGCCCAACTTGGGTTCACCATGTGCCAACAGTGCTGGGCCACGCTGGACACCAGGAAAGCAGTTGTTGCCTGACCTTCAGCACACACATCCAGCCCTGGCCGCTCTGGAAAGACCTGGGGGGCAGTTGGCAGAGAATATGGGGAAGAGAAAGAAGGGAACCTTATTAGAAAGTTAAAAGAGAGAAAAGCTCAGCTCACGAAGACTCTGAATGGGGAAATAGCCACACAGTGCACCAGGAGTTGGCCCTGGTGTTTGGGGAGTGTGTGGTGTGTGTGTGGGGCGGGGTGTGTGTGTGTGGGATATGTGTGTGGCGGGGAGGTTGTGTGGTGGTGGGTTGTGTGGCCGGTGTGTGTGTGTGTGTGGCAGGATGTGTGTGTGTGGCAGGTGTTCTCTGTGGTGTGTCTGTGGCAGGTGTGTGTGTGCGGCCGGTGTGTGTGTGTGGCAGGAGTGTGTGAGTGGTGGGTGTATGTGTGGCAGGTTGTGGTAGTGTGTGTAGTGGGGGTGTGTGTGGTGGTGTGTGTGTGGTGGGATGTGTGTGTGTGGTGGGGATGTGTGTGAGTGGCAGGTGTGTGTGGTGGGGATGTGTGTGGTGGGTGTGTGTGGTGGGGTGTGTGTGGCATGTGTGTGTGGGCAGGGTGTGTGTGGTGGGAAGTGTGTATGTGGCGGGTGTGTGTGTGGCGGGGGTGTGTGTGGGTGTGTGTGTGTGTGGCAGTGTGTGTGGGGGTGGGTATGTGTGTGGGGTGGTGGTGTGTGTGTGGTGGAGAGTGTGTGGTGTGTGTGTGCAGCGGGGGTGTGAGTATGGTGGGATGTATGTGCGTGGTCGGGTGTGTGTGTGGTAATGTGTGTGTGGCAGGGGTGTGTGTGTGGTGAGGGTGTGTGTGTGGCGGGGTGTGTATGTGGCAGGGATGTGTGCAGCGGGGGAGTGTGTGGCGGGGGTATGTGTGTGGTGAGGGTGTGTGTGTGGCATGGTGTGTGGCGGGGTGTGTATGTAGTGGGGATGTGTGTGGCGGGTGTTTGTGTGGCGGGGACGTGTGTGGCAGGGTGTGTGTGTGTAGTGGGTGTGTGTGTGCAGCATAGTGTGTGTGGAGGGTGTGTGTGGCAGTGTGTGTGTGGCAGTGTGTGTGTGGTCGGGTGTGTGTGGGGGGCTGTGGCAGGAGGTGTGTGTGGTGGGGTGTGTGTGGCGGTGTGTGTGTGGCAGGAGAGTCTGTGGCGGGGTGTTTGTGTGTGGCGGGGTGTGTTTGTTGTGGCAGGGGTGTGTGTGTGGCGGGTGTTTGTGTGTAGCAGCAGTGTGGCAGGATGGTGTGGGTGTGTGGCGGGTGTTTGTGTGTGGCAGCGGTGTGGTGGGGAGTGTGTGTGGCGGGTGTGTGTGGGGTATGTGTGGCAGGGTGTGTGGCAGGTGGTGTATGTGGCGGTGTGTGAGTGGCAGGTGTGTGTGTGGCGGGGTGGCGGGTGTGTGTGGCGAGTGTATGTGTGTGGTGCGGTTGTGTGGCAAAAGTGTTTGTTGTGGCGGGGGTTGTGTGGCGGGTGTGTTGTGTGGTGGGGAGATATTTGTGGCGGGGGTTATGTGTGTGTGTGTGTGTGGCAGGGAGTGTTTGTTGTGGCGTGTGTGTGTGGCGGGGGTTGTTGTGGCATGTGTGTGTGTGTGGTGGAGGGGTGTGTGTGTGGCGGGAGCATGTGTTTGGCGGGAGGTGTGTTTATGTGGTGGGTAGTGTATGTGTGGAGTGTGTGTAGTGGGAAGTGTGTGTGGAAGGGTGTGTGTGTGGCAGGATGTGTTTGATGTGGCGGGATGTGAGATGTGTGTGTGTGTGGCTGAGTATGTGTGTGTGGGTGGGTGTGTGTGGCAGGGGTGTGAGGTATGGGGGGGTGAGTGTGTGTGTGTGGCAGGGGTGTGAGGTGTGTGTGTGGGGTGAGTGTGGGTTTGTGTGTGTGGCAGGATGTGTGCGGTGGGTGTGTGTGTGGCAGGGGTGTGAGGTGTGTCGGGGTGAGTGTGTGTGTGTGTGTGTGGCAGGGGTGTGAGTGTGTGTGATGGGGTGTGAGGTGTGGGTGTGTGTGTGGCAGGGTGTGGGGTGTGTGGGGGGGTGTGAGGTGTGTGTGTGTATGGATGTGGGAGTGTGGGGCAAGGTGTGGGGTGTGTGAGGTGTGTGTGAGGTGTGTGTGATGGGGTGTGAGGTGTGGGTGTGTGGGTATGTGTGGCGAGGTGTGGGGTGTGTGGGGGTGTGAGGTGTGTGTGGGGTGTGTGATGGGGTGTGAGGTGTGTGTGTGTGGCGGGGTGTGGGGTGTGTGACGGGGTGTGGGGTGTGTGGCGGGGTGTGGGGTGTGTGGGTGGTGTGAGGTATGGGGTGTGTGATGGGGTGTGAGGTGTGTGAGTGAGGTGGGGCTTGGGGTGTGTGGGGGTGTGAGGTGTGTGGGGGTGTGTGATGGGGTGTGAGGTGTGTGTGTGTGGCGGGGTGTGGGGTGTGTGGGTGGTGTGAGGTGTGTGGGGTGTGTGATGGGGTGTGACGTGTGTGTGGGTGTGTGTGGCAGGGTGTGGGGTGTGGGGGGTGTGAGGTGTGTGTGGGTGTGTGTGATGGGGTGTGAGGTGTGGGTGTGAGTGGCGGGGTGTGGGGTATGTGTGGGGGGTGTGAGGTGTGTGTGGGTGTGTGTGTGGCAAGGTGTGAGGTGTGTGTGATGGGGTGTGAGGTGTGGGTGTGTGTGTGGGGGGGATGGGGTGTGAGGTGTGTGTGGGGGGTGTGTGTGTGTGATGGGGTGTGAGGTGTGTGTGTGTGTGGATGATGGGGTGTGAGGTGTGGGTATGTGGGGGGGTGTGATGGGGTGTGAGGTGTGGGTGTGTGGGGGTGTGTGTGATGGGGTGTGAGGTGTGTCTGTGTGTGGGGGGTGTGTGTGGGGGGGATGGGGTGTGAGGTGTGTGTGTGTGTGTGGGTGTGTGTGGGGGGGATGGGGTGTGAGGTGTGTGTGTGTGGGGGGGGGTGTGTGATGGGGTGTGAGGTGTGGGTGTGTGTGGGGGTGTGTGTGGGATGGGGTGTGAGGTGTGTGTGTGTGGGGGTGTGTGTGATGGGGTGTGAGGTGTGGGTGTGTGGGGGGTGTGATGGGGTGTGAGGTATGTGTGTGGGGGGGATGCGAGGTGTGGATGATGGGGTGTGAGGTGTGGGTATGTGGGGGGGTGTGATGGGGTGTGAGGTGTGGGTGTGGGGGTGTGTGTGATGGGGTGTGAGGTGTGGGTGTGTGTGATGGGGTGTGAGGTGTGTGTGTGGGGGTGTGTGTGTGGGGGGGGATGGGGTGTGAGGTGTGTGTGTGTGTGTGGGTGTGTGGGGGGGGGGTATGGGGTGTGAGGTGTGTGTGTGTGTGTGGGGTGTGTGATGGGGTGTGAGGTGTGAGTGTGTGTGGGGGTGTGTGTGGGATGGGGTGTGAGGTGTGTGTGTGTGGGGAGGTGTGTGATGGGGTATGAGGTGTGGGTGTGGGGGTGTGTGTGATGGGGTGTGAGGTAAGTGTGTGGGAGGGATGCGAGGTGTGGATGATGGGGTGTGAGGTGTGGGTATGTGGGGGGTGTGATGGGGTGTGAGGTGTGGGGTGTGTGATGGGGTGTGAGGTGTGGGGTGTGTGATGGGGTGTGAGGTGTGGGGTGTGTGATGGGGTGTGAGGTGTGGGTAGTGGGGGGGTGTGTGTGGGATGGGGTGTGAGGTGTGTGTGTGTGGGGGGTGTGTGTGATGGGGTGTGAGGTGTGGGTGTGGGGGTGTGTGTGATGGGGTGTGAGGTAAGTGTGTGGGGGGGATGTGAGGTGTGGATGATGGGGTGTGAGGTGTGGGTATGTGGGGGGGTGTGATGGGGTGTGAGGTGTGGCGTGTGTGATGGGGTGTGAGGTGTGAGGTGTGGGGTGTGAGGTGTGGGGTGTGTGATGGGGTGTGAGGTGTGTGTGTGTGGGGGATGGGGTGTGAGGTGTGGGTGTGTGGGGTGTGTGATGGGGGTGTGAGGTGTGTGTGTGGGGGGGTGTGTGATGGGGTGTGAGGTGTGGGTGTGGGTGTGTGTGATGGGGTGTGAGGTAAGTGTGTGGGGGGGATGCGAGGTGTGGATGATGGGGTGTGAGGTGTGGGTATGTGGGGGGTGTGATGGAGTGTGAGGTGTGGATGTGGGGGTGTGTGTGATGGGGTGTGAGGTGTGGGTGTGTGTGATGGGGTGTGAGGTGTGTGTGTGGGGGGGGGGTGGTGTGGGGGGGATGGGGTGTGAGGTGTGTGTGTGTGTGTGTGTGGGTGTGGGGGGGGATGGGGTGTGAGGTGTGTGTGTGTGTGGGGGGTGTGTGATGGGGTGTGAGGTGTGGGTGTGTTTGGGGGTGTGTGTGGGATGGGGTGTGAGGTGTGTGTGTGTGGGGGGTGTGTGATGGGGTGTGAGGTGTGGGTGTGGGGGTGTGTGTGATGGGGTGTGAGGTGTGGGTGTGGGGGTGTGTGTGATGGGGTGTGAGGTGTGGGTGTGGGGGTGTGTGTGATGGGGTGTGAGGTGTGTGTGTGGGGGGGTGTGTGATGGGGTGTGAGGTGTGGGTGTGGGTGTGTGTGATGGGGTGTGAGGTAAGTGTGTGGGGGGGATGCGAGGTGTGGATGATGGGGTGTGAGGTGTGGGTATGTGGGGGGTGTGATGGAGTGTGAGGTGTGGATGTGGGTGTGTGTGTGATGGGGTGTGAGGTGGGTGTGTGTGGGGGGTGGTGTGGGGGGGGATGGGGTGTGAGGTGTGTGTGTGTGGGTGTGTGGGGGGGATGGGGTGTGAGGTGTGTGTGTGTGGGGGGGTGTGTGATGGGGTGTGAGGTGTGGGTGTGTTTGGGGGTGTGTGGGGGATGGGGTGTGAGGTGTATGTGTGGGGGTGTGTGTGATGGGGTGTGAGGTGTGGGTGTGGGGGGGTGTGTGATGGGGTGTGAGGTAAGTGTGTGGGGGGGATGCGAGGTGTGGATGATGGGGTGTGAGGTGTGGGTATGTGGGGGGGGTGTGATGGGGTGTGAGGTGTGGGGTGTGTGATGGGGTGTGAGGTGTGAGGTGTGGGGTGTGAGGTGTGGGTATGTGGGGGGGTGTGTGTGGGATGGGGTGTGAGGTGTGGGTGTGGGTGTGTGTGATGGGGTGTGAGGTATGTGTGTGGGGGGGATGCGAGGTGTGGATGATGGGGTGTGAGGTGTGGGTATGTGGGGGGGTGTGATGGGGTGTGAGGTGTGGGTGTGTGGGGGTGTGTGTGATGGGGTGTGAGGTGTGGGTGTGGGGGTGTGTGTGATGGGGTGTGAGGTATGTGTGTGGGGGGATGCGAGGTGTGGATGATGGGGTGTGAGGTGTTGGTAGGTGTGGGGTGTGATGGGGTGTGAGGTGTGTGTGTGTGGGGGGGGTGTGTGATGGGGTGTGAGGTGTGGGTGTGGGGGTGTGTTTGATGGGGTGTGAGTAAGTGTGGGGGGGGGATGCGGGGTGTGGATGATGGGGTGTGATGGGGTGTGAGGTGTGGGGTGTGTGATGGGGTGTGAGGTGTGGGGTGTGTGATGGGGTGTGAGGTGTGGGTGTGTGTGTGTGGGGGGGATGGGGTGTGAGATGTGTGTGTGTGGGGGGGTGTGATGGGGTGTGAGGTGTGGGTGTGGGGGTGTGTGTGATGGGGTGTGAGGTAAGTGTGTGGGGGGGATGCGAGGTGTGGATGATGGGGTGTGATGGGGTGTGAGGTGTGGGGTGTGTGATGGGGTGTGAGGTGTGGGGTGTGTGATGGGGTGTGAGGTGTGGGTGTGTGTGGGGGTGTGTGTGGGATGGGGTGTGAGGTGTGTGTGTGGGGGGGGTGTGTGATGGGGTGTGAGGTGTGGGTGTGGGAGTGTGTGTGATGGGGTGTGAGGTAAGTGTGTGGGGGGATGCGAGGTGTGGATGATGGGGTGTGATGGGGTGTGAGGTGTGGGGTGTGTGATGGGGTGTGAGGTGTGAGGTGTGGGGTGTGAGGTGTGGGTGTGTGGGTGTGTGTGTGTGTGATGGGGTGTGAGGTGTGGGTGTGGGTGTGTGTGATGGGGTGTGAGGTATGTGTGTGGGGGGGATACGAGGTGTGGATGATGGGGTGTGAGGTGTGGGTATGTGGGGGGGTGTGATGGGGTGTGAGGTGTGGGTGTGTGGGGGTGTGTGTGATGGGGTTTGAGGTGTGGGTGTGTGTGATGGGGTGTGAGGTGTGTCTGTGTGTGGGGGGTGGTGTGGGGGGGGATGGGGTGTGAGGTGTGTGTGTGGGTGTGTGGGTGTGTGGGGGGGATGGGGTGTGAGGTGTGTGTGTGTTTGGGGGGTGTGTGATGGGGTGTGAGGTGTGGGTGTGTGGGGGGGTGTGTGATGGGGTGTGAGGTGTGGGTGTGTGGGGGTGTGTGTGGGATGGGGTGTGAGGTGTGGGTGTGGGGTGTGTTTGATGGGGTGTGAGGTAAGTGTGTGGGGGGGATGTGAGGTGTGGATGATGGGGTGTGAGGTGTGGGTATGTGGGGGGGTTGATGGGGTGTGAGGTGTGGGGTGTGTGATGGGGTGTGAGGTGTGAGGTGTGGGGTGTGAGGTGTGGGTGTGTGGGGGTGTGTGTGATGGGGTGTGAGGTGTGGGTGTGGGTGTGTGTGATGGGGTGTGAGGTATGTGTGTGGGTGGGATGCGAGGTGTGGATGATGGGGTGTGAGGTGTGGGTATGTGGGGGGTGTGATGTGGGGGGTTGATGGGGTGTGAGGTGTGGGGTGTGTGATGGGGTGTGAGGTGTGAGGTGTGGGGTGTGAGGTGTGGGTGTGTGGGGGTGTGTGTGATGGGGTGTGAGGTGTGGGTGTGGGTGTGTGTGATGGGGTGTGAGGTATGTGTGTGGGTGGGATGCGAGGTGTGGATGATGGGGTGTGAGGTGTGGGTATGTGGGGGGTGTGATGGGGTGTGAGGTGTGGGTGTGTGGGGGTGTGTGTGATGGGGTGTGAGGTGTGGTGTGGGTGTGTGTGTGATGGGGTGTGAGGTAAGTGTGTGGGGGGATGCGAGGTGTGGATGATGGGGTGTGAGGTGTGTGTGTGTGGGGGGGATGGGGTGTGAGGTGTGGGTGTGTGGGGGTGTGTGTGATGGGGTGTGAGGTGTGGGTGGGTGTGTTTGATGGGGTGTGAGGTAGTGTGTGGGGGTGGTGAGGTGTGGATGATGGGGTGTGAGGTGTGGGTATGTGGGGGGTGTGATGGGGTGTGAGGTGTGGGGTGTGTGATGGGGTGTGAGGTGTGAGGTGTGGGGTGTGAGGTGTGGGTGTGTGGGGGTGTGTGTGATGGGGTGTGAGGTGTGGGTGTGGGGGTGTGTTTGATGGGGTGTGAGGTGTGTGTGGGGGGATGCGAGGTGTGTGTGATGGGGTGTGAGGTGTGGGTATGTGGGGGGTGTGATGGGTGTGAGGTGTGGGTGTGGGGGTGTGTGTGATGGGGTGTGAGGTGTGTGTGGGGGGGATGCGAGGTGTGGTGATGGGGTGTGAGGTGTGGGTATGTGGGTGTGTGATGGGGTGTGAGGTGTGGGTGTGTGGGGGGTGTGAGGTGTGGGTTGTGGGGGGGTGTGATGGGGTGTGAGGTGTGGGTGTGGGGGGTGTGAGGTGTGAGGTGGGGTGTGAGGTGTGGGTTGTGGGGGTGTGTGTGATGGGGTGTGAGGTGTGGGTGTGGGGGTGTGTTTGATGGGGTGTGAGGTGTGTGTGGGGGGGGATGCGAGGTGTGTGTGATGGGGTGTGAGGTGTGGGTGTGGGGGTGTGTTTGATGGGGTGTGAGGTGTGTGTGGGGGGGATGCGAGGTGTGTGATGGGGTGTGAGGTGTGGGTATGTGGGGGGGTGTGATGGGGTGTGAGGTGTGGGTGTGTGTGGGGGTGTGTGATGGGGTGTGAGGTGTGGGTGTGGGGGTGTGTGTGATGGGGTGTGAGGTAAGTGTGTGGGGGGGATGCGAGGTGTGGATGATGGGGTGTGAGGTGTGGGTATGTGGGGGGTGTGATGGGGTGTGAGGTGTGAGTGTGGGGGTGTGTGTGATGGGGTGTGAGGTGTGGGTGTGTGTGATGGGGTGTGAGGTGTGTGTGTGGGGGTGGTGGTGTGGGGGGGATGGGGTGTGAGGTGTGTGTGTGTGTGTGTGTGGGTGTGTGGTGGGGATGGGGTGTGAGGTGTGTGTGTGTGTGTGGGTGTGTGATGGGTGTGAGATGTGGGTGTGTGTGGGGGTGTGTGTGGGATGGGTGTGAGGTGTGTGTGTGTGGGGTGGTGTGTGATGGGGTGTGAGGTGTGGGTGTGGGGGTGTGTGTGATGGGGTGTGAGGTAAGTGTGTGGGGGGATGCGAGGTGTGGATGATGGGTGTGAGGTGTGGGTATGTGGGGGGGTGTGATGGGGGTGAGGTGTGGGGTGTGTGATGGGGTGTGAGGTGTGGGGTGTGTGATGGGGTGTGAGGTGTGGGTGTGTGTGGGGGTGTGTGTGGATGGGTGTGAGGTGTGTGTGTGTGTGGGGTGTGTGATGGGGTGTGAGGTGTGGGTGTGGGGGTGTGTGTGATGGGGTGTGAGGTAAGTGTGTGGGGGGATGCGAGGTGTGGATGATGGGGTGTGATGGGGTGTGAGGTGTTGGGTGTGTGATGGGGTGTGAGGTGTGAGGTGTGTGATGGGGTGTGAGGTGTGGGTGTGTGTGTGTGGGGGGGATGGGGGGTGTGATGTGTGTGTGTCTGGGGGGTGTGATGGGGTGTGAGGTGTGGGTGTGGGGGTGTGTGTGATGGGGTGTGAGGTAAGTGTGTGGGGGGGATGGAGGTGTGGATGATGGGGTGTGATGGGGTGTGAGGTGTGGGGTGTGTGATGGGGTGTGAGGTGTGGGGTGTGTGATGGGGTGTGAGGTGTGGGTGTGTGTGGGGGTGTGTGTGGGATGGGGTGTGAGGTGTGTGTGTGGGGGGGGTGTGTGATGGGGTGTGAGGTGTGGGTGTGGGAGTGTGTGTGATGGGGTGTGAGGTAAGTGTGTGGGGGGATGCGAGGTGTGGATGATGGGGTGTGATGGGGTGTGAGGTGTGGGGTGTGTGATGGGTGTGAGGTGTGAGGTGTGGGGTGTGAGTGTGTGGTGTGTGGGTGTGTGTGTGTGTGATGGGGTGTGAGGTGTGGGTGTGGGTGTGTGTGATGGGGTGTGAGGTATGTGTGTGGGGGGGATACGAGGTGTGATGATGGGGTGTGAGGTGGGGTATGTGGGGGGGTGTGATGGGGTGTGAGGTGTGGGTGTGTGGGGGTGTGTGTGATGGGGTTTGAGGTGTGGGTGTGTGTGATGGGGTGTGAGGTGTGTCTGTGTGTGGGGGGTGGTGTGGGGGGGGATGGGGTGTGAGGTGTGTGTGTGGTGTGTGGGTGTGTGGGGGGGATGGGGGTGTGAGGTGTGTGTGTGTTTGGGGGGTGTGTGATGGGGTGTGAGGTGTGGGTGTGTGGGGGGGGTGTGTGATGGGGTGTGAGGTGTGGGTGTGTGGGGTGTGTGTGGGATGGGGTGTGAGGTGTGGGTGTGGGGGTGTGTTTGATGGGGTGTGAGGTAAGTGTGTGGGGGGGATGTGAGGTGTGGATGATGGGGTGTGAGGTGTGGGTATGTGGGGGGGTGTGATGGGGGTGAGGTGTGGGGTGTGTGATGGGGTGTGAGGTGTGAGGTGTGGGGTGTGAGGTGTGGGTGTGTGGGGGTGTGTGTGATGGGGTGTGAGGTGTGGGTGTGGGTGTGTGTGATGTGGTGTGTAGGTATGTGTGTGGGTGGGATGCGAGGTGTGGATGATGGGGTGTGAGGTGTGGGTATGTGGGGGGTGTGATGGGGTGTGAGGTGTGGGTGTGTGGGGGTGTGTGTGATGGGGTGTGAGGTGTGGGTGTGGGTGTGTGTGTGATGGGGTGTGAGGTAAGTGTGTGGGGGATGGAGGTGTGGATGATGGGGTGTGAGGTGTGTGTGTGGGGGGGGGATGGGGTGTGAGGTGTGGGTGTGTGGGGGTGTGTGTGATGGGGTGTGAGGTGTGGGTGTGGGGGTGTGTTTGATGGGGTGTGAGGTAAGTGTGTGGGGGGGATGTGAGGTGTGGATGATGGGGTGTGAGGTGTGGGTATGTGGGGGGGTGTGATGGGGTGTGAGGTGTGGGGTGTGTGATGGGGTGTGAGGTGTGAGGTGTGGGGTGTGAGGTGTGGGTGTGTGGGGGTGTGTGTGATGGGGTGTGAGGTGTGGGTGTGGGGGTGTGTTTGATGGGGTGTGAGGTAAGTGTGTGGGGGGGATGCGAGGTGTGTGTGATGGGGTGTGAGGTGTGGGTATGTGGGGGGGTGTGATGGGGTGTGAGGTGTGGGTGTGGGGGTGTGTGTGATGGGGTGTGAGGTAAGTGTGTGGGGGGGATGCGAGGTGTGGATGATGGGGTGTGAGGTGTGGGTATGTGGGTGTGTGTGATGGGGTGTGAGGTGTGGGTGTGTGGGGGGGTGTGAGGTGTGGGTATGTGGGGGGGTGTGATGGGGTGTGAGGTGTGGGGTGTGTGATGGGGTGTGAGGTGTGAGGTGTGGGGTGTGAGGTGTGGGTTTGTGGGGGTGTGTGTGATGGGGTGTGAGGTGTGGGTGTGGGGGTGTGTTTGATGGGGTGTGAGGTGTGTGTGGGGGGGATGCGAGGTGTGTGTGATGGGGTGTGAGGTGTGGGTATGTGGGGGGGTGTGATGGGGTGTGAGGTGTGGGTATGTGGGTGTGTGTGCTGGGGTGTGAGGTGTGGGTGTGTGGGTGTGTGTGATGGGGTGTGAGGTAAGTGTGTGGGGGGATGCGAGGTGTGGATGATGGGGTGTGAGGTGTGGGTATGTGGGTGTGTGTGATGGGGTGTGAGGTGTGGGTGTGTGGGGGGTGTGTGATGGGGTGTGAGGTGTGGGTGTGGGGGTGTGTGTGATGGGGTGTGAGGTAAGTGTGTGGGGGGGATGCGAGGTGTGGATGATGGGGGTGTGAGGTGTGGGTATGTGGGTGTGTGTGATGGGGTGTGAGGTGTGTGTGTGTGGGGGGGTGTGTGATGGGGTGTGAGGTGTGGGTGTGGGGGTGTGTGTGATGGGGTGTGAGGTAAGTGTGTGGGGGGATGCGAGGTGTGGATGATGGGGTGTGAGGTGTGGGTGTGTGGGGGTGTGTGTGATGGGGTGTGAGGTGTGGGTGTGGGGGTGTGTGTGATGGGGTGTGAGGTAAGTGTGTGGGGGGGATGCGAGGTGTGGATGATGGGGTGTGAGGTGTGGGTGTGTGGGGGGTGTGTGATGGGGTGTGAGGTGTGGGTGTGGGGGTGTGTGTGAGGGGTGTGAGGTAAGTGTGTGGGGGGATGCGAGGTGTGGATGATGGGGTGTGAGGTGTGGGTATGTGGGTGTGTGTGATGGGGTGTGAGGTGTGGGTGTGTGGGGGGTGTGTGATGGGGTGTGAGGTTTGGGTGTGTGGGTGTGTGTGATGGGGTGTGAGGTAAGTGTGTGGGGGGGATGCGAGGTGTGGATGATGGGTGTGTGATGGGGTGTGATGTGTTGGGTGTGTGATGGGGTGTGAGGTGTGAGGTGTGGGTGTGTGGGTGTGTGTGTGTGTGATGGGTGTGAGGTGTGGGTGTGGGTGTGTGCGATGGGGTGTGAGGTATGTGTGTGGGGGGATACGAGGTGTGGATGATGGGTGTGAGGTGTGGGTATGTGGGGGGGTGTGATGGGGTGTGAGGTGTGGGTGTGTGGGGGTGTGTGTGATGGGGTTTGAGGTGTGGGTGTGTGTGATGGGGTGTGAGGTGTGTCTGTTGTGGGGGGTGGTGTGGGGGGGGATGGGGTGTGAGGTGTGTGTGTGGGTGTGTGGGTGTGTGGGGGGGATGGGGTGTGAGGTGTGTGTGTGTGTGTGGGGTGTGTGATGGGGTGTGAGATGTGGGTGTGTGGGGGGTGTGTGTGGGATGGGGTGTGAGGTGTGGGGTGTGAGGTGTGGGGTGTGAGGTGTGGGGTGTGAGGTGTGGGGTGTGTGATGGGGTGTGAGGTGTGGGGTGTGTGATGGGGTGTGAGGTGTGGGTGTGGGTGTGTGTGTGATGGGGTGTGAGGTAAGTGTGTGGGGGGATGCGAGGTGTGGATGATGGGGTGTGAGGTGTGTGTGTGTGGGGGGGATGGGGTGTGAGGTGTGGGTGTGTGGGGGTGTGTGTGATGGGGTGTGAGGTGTGGGTGTGGGGGTGTGTTTGATGGGGTGTGAGGTAAGTGTGTGGGGGGGATGCGAGGTGTGGATGATGGGGTGTGAGGTGTGGGTATGTGGGGGGGTGTGATGGGGTGTGAGGTGTGGCGTGTGTGATGGGGTGTGAGGTGTGAGGTGTGGGGTGTGAGGTGTGGGTGTGTGGGGGTGTGTGTGATGGGGTGTGAGGTGTAGGTGTGGGGGTGTGTTTGATGGGGTGTGAGGTGTGTGTGTGTGGGGGGATGGGGTGTGAGGTGTGGGTGTGTGGGGGTGTGTGATGGGGTGTGAGGTGTGGGTGTGGGGGTGTGTTTGATGGGGTGTGAGGTAAGTTTGTGGGGGGATGCGAGGTGTGGATGATGGGGTGTGAGGTGTGGGTATGTGGGGGGGTGTGATGGGGTGTGAGGTGTGGGGTGTGTGATGGGGTGTGAGGTGTGGGGTGTGTGATGGGGTGTGAGGTGTGGGGTGTGTGATGGGGTGTGAGGTGTGGGGTGTGTGATGGGGTGTGAGGTGTGGGGTGTGTGATGGGGTGTGAGGTGTGGGTGTGTGTGGGGGTGTGTGTGGGATGGGGTGTCAGGTGTGTGTGGGGGGGTGTGGCGGGGTGTGTGTGCGTGGCAGGGTGGGGCAGGCCCTGCGGTTTCGGCGGGAAACCCCCTGGGAAACCCCGGGAACCCCCGGAACCCCCGCAGGCCGGCCGAGCGGGCCAGGCCCCGGGGACCAAGCAGGCCGCCGGAGTGCTCCCGTCGCCTCTGGGCTGCCCGCTGGAGAGGTTTCCCAGAGGAGGACGGGGCGCGCGGGAGTTTCCTGGACTAGGGCCATCCCCAGGCAGGGTTACAAGGCCGCAGGGCGTCCCTTCTGGAGACGCTGCAGCCGGCACCGTGGGCCTGGAATTGACCAGGACGCGCTCGACCAGGCCGGGTTCCAGGCGGCCACGAGGGGAGGGGTTGGAGGAAGACCGGGCGGGAAGACTGCGGGAGGTGGGCCAGACAGTGGAACTGGCCGCTTAGTGCCTTGGGTGCTGTCGAGTCCGGGCAGGGCCCTGGAGTCCCAAGCCCCCTAGGTCCCCAGACGTCGTGTCGGGCCCTAGCCGGTCAAAACCTGTCATAGGGGACACGCAACGACGCCTGTCAAACTTTTTTCCCAGTTGAACAGGCACCGGCCACGCCCACTCTCCTGGGCCCACCCCTCGCGCCAAGGCCCCGCCCCGTCCCGGCGTGCGGTGCGCAGCGGCGCGGAGGCTGGCGTGGCTGGGCGGCCATGGGCGGGGCTTCCGGCGCGTCGCAGCGCCTTCCGGCCGAGCGCGAGGGCTCTGCCGGCTTCTGACATGAAGGTGAGCCCCGCGGCCGCCGCGCCTGTTCCTCCTTCTGGCACGGCCTCAGCCGCCCTGCCGCGAAGTGACTCCTCCCGTGCCAGACGGTTGTGGGGCGCGGGCGACGCGGGCGGGCGTACGGGAGCGCGAGCGCCGGGAGCAGGCGTGTGCGCCGGCGTGGCCGAGTCGGCGGAGCGGGCGTGGAAGGGGAGTGGGGGCGTGGGCGAGAGAGGACCGAGGCAGCGACAGCGTGCCGATGGCGGCATGTGAGCGAGCGTGCGACCAGGCGGTCTTGGGCGCGCGGCCGGGCCGGTGGTCCCGGGGCTGGGCGGGCGCGCCGGCTCTCCCCGGGCGCAGACCCGTGCCTTGAACATCGGGGCCGCAGATGTCCATAGCCGAGGCGACGCGCCAGCCCTTGCTTCACAGGTCCCTAGACTGCAGCCCACGGAGGTGAAGGGCAGCAGGCTGGTGACAGAACCGGACCTGAGCCACCTCAGTGTAGTGTTCCCATGGCTCTGGGCCCCAGCACTGGGCAGGGCTGTCCCCCTCGCCCCGGGGTTTCCTCCCGTGTGAACTGTGCTAGCAAGTGTGCCTGTGCTGAGCTGTGGCCTGGCATGCAGCACAAAGTCAATAAATGTCGCGGGGTCGTTATCGTTCTGCCTCTTACACCACTTTCGTTTCCAAGCATAGCATACACTCCGTCCTCACCATAAGAACATGGTTGGCTCCACAATTTGTGCTCAAAAGTGAAAACATGGGGTGGCCCAGTGTTTTTGGCATTGGAGCTGCATTTCTGTTGAGAGTCAACTTGCCCTGGCACCATGATCCAGGCCTGTAATCCCAGAAACTCAGGAGGTTTAGGCTGGAGGATCGTGGCTAGCCTCTATTATTTTGTTTATTTTGATCCTGTCTGAAAATGTAAAAAGGGGTGGGTGGGAATAATGCTCAGTCATAGGGCTCCCCTGAGTTCAATCCCCAGTATCAAAAAGCAAAAAAAAACAAAAAAAAGCAAAGCTGATTTTTACACCATAGGCTGATCTCATGCTGTAGTACCATAAAATCTGAGGAACACTGATCAGCTTCTTTCACTCTGCACATGCACAACTGACATGCACACGTGAGATGCATGCACTAGTGCATTTCTTGCTGTGGGTTGGCATGAAAAGCATTTGAAAATCTCTGTACTTACTTTCTATCAGCCCTCCTGTGACTGTCCTTCCAGTGTCCTGAGGCTCAGAGCCCCAAAATAGTCTATTAAAACAGCAGATTCTGAGACTTGGATTAGTCAGTGTCATAACACACCACACTATGGAAGCCCTTCTGCCCAAAGGAGGGTTTTTAGTGTTTGGGAAAGAAACATGGTTTGATGCAGGAGCACAGTGTGTGAGCAAGGTACAGTGGTACACACCTGTAATCCTAGCAACTAGAGGTTGAGGCAGAAAGATCGTAAGTTTGAGGCCAGCCTTGATAACTTAATGAGATCTTGTCTAAAGTATAGAAATAAAAAGGGCTGGGATGTAGCTCAGTAGTAAAGCACCTCTAGGTTCAATCCCCAGTACCAAACAAACAAGCCCTGTGTGGGAGAGCCCAGGAGTCACCAATGTGAAGAGCACAGTGGAGAGTTAGCCCTCATAGGCATCCAAGCCGTGGACAGTGGGGAGCCATGGGAGGTGCAGCAGCCTGGATGTGCCCTCACATGTGCATCACTGCCCCACCGCTGCACTGTGGCAGGTTGCATCCCAGTGTTTCATTCCACAGCCAAGTGACCAGCTACTGGCAGTCAGCGGTAGCACCAGCCCTGGCTTTGTGTTTGGTTTGGTTCTCCCAGTACCCTGGCTGGGTACAGAAGCTGACAGGTCCATCTTCCTCTTCCACAGGTGCATATGAGCTTCACCTGTTCTCTTCCTTCCTTCCTGAAGGTGTGAAATCAAATTGGGTTAAGGATGTGATAAAGGGACCTCTAAGTGGGTGGACAGTGGCCCTGCTGCAGGTTTGCAGGGCTGCAAGAAGAGACGAGACCCAAAGAAATGGTGGTTACCAGGGCACACCATGACGATCACTCGTAATCACTTCCTTGGAGGCCATCCTTTTGCATGATTTCTCCTCAATTTCCTTCTTTCATCATGGAAGGGACTGGGGTAAAAAATGGGTGTTTGGTTACTTGGGAGGCTGAAGCAAGAGGATTGCAAGTTCAAGGCCCATCTGGGCAACTCTAATAAGACACCGGCTCAAAACAAAAAACGGCTGGGGGGATGAGCTCAGAAAGGAAACTGATGGGTTTGATCCCTGTACTCTCCCCTGCAAAAAAGGATACCTGGGAGCTAAGAGAGCTGCAGTCTCAGCCTGGCCAGGCAAACTCTGCCCCAACCCATGGACAGAATTCCCCATGGACAGAATTGTGCAGCAGTGAGAGTGTTAGGGTGAGATAAGGCTGCAAGAGGCTGCTGCCCCTTGATTCTGATTTCTCTTGCTAAAAGGAGGGGTTGGTTCGGTGGGGAGCCAGCGATGGAAGGTGTTCTGGGCCTGGATTTTCTTTTTTTAAAATTATTTATATATGACAGAATACATTAAAATTCATATTACATACATAGAGCACAAATTTTTCATATCTCTGGTTGTATACAAAGTGTATTCACACTAATTTGTGTCTTCATACATGTACTTTGGATAATGATGTCCATCACATTCCACCATCATTTCTAACCCCATGCCCCTTCAATTCCCTCCCACTCCTCCACCCTATCTAGAGTGGGCCTGGATTTTTTTATTTCCTCAGAACTGTGATGGCTCTTATTTATTTATTTGCTTAGGTACTGGGATAGAACTCAGGGGTACTTGACCACTGAGCCACATCCCCAGCCCTATTTTGTATTTAGAGATAGGGTCTCACTGAGTTGCTTAGTGCCTCACTTTTGCTGAGTCTGGCTTTGAAGACATGATCCTCCTGCATCAGCTTCCCAAACTGCTGGGATTACAGGCATGTGCCACTGCACCAAGTATATTTATTCTTTGTTTATTTTTGGCACTGGGGATTGAACCCAGGGGGCTTAACCATTGAACCACATCCCCCACATTTTATTTTTGAGACAGATCTGGTTAAGTTGCTTAGGGCCTCACTGAGTTGCTGAGGCTGGCTTTGAACTTTCAGTCTTCCTGTCTCAGCTTCCAGAGCAGCTGGGATTATAGGCTTCACCACCATACGTACCTGGCTCTGTGATGACTTTTAGAGCAATTGTTGCCTTTCTCCAAGGCCACAAGCACTGCGTGCTGTTCTTTGTACCCTCAGCTTCCCTTCCTAGTTCCTCAGAGCCTGAAGGCCATGGGGTCTCCTTGCCTCCCAGTCTTACCCACGTCCCAGGCAGGTGATGGAATTTGGGTTTCCTCTGCAAATAGCGGGCTGGCTGCAGAATAAAAGCTAAGAGAGAAAACAGAAGAAACCACAGGACACAGGAAGTAATTTTAGAAAGTGGGGATGGGAAGGGTTGGCTCTTGGATCTTAAGGATCAAGTTTCCACACTGGAAAGAGAGTGTGCAAGAGAGCCCGCGCTTGCTTTATTTATATAGAGTAAGCATCAAAGGTTTCCTGTGGAATGTTCTTTGACAAATAAGGTAGGAGGTGGGCTGTCCAGTTTCCAGTGAGTTATGCCCAATTCCAGAACTACGAGAGAGAGGGGGCTGGGGATATAGCTCAGTTGGTAGAGTGCTTGTCTCGCATGCATGAGGCCTTGGGTTCAATCTCCAGTGTCACACACAAGTATAAGAGAGCCCAGTTCTCATGCACCACTCAATTCATTGAGTGGGAGGAGCCACAAGATAGTTTACAATGCCAAACCTAAATTTCCCTGGCTCAAGGCTGAGTGAAGACTCAGCGGTGGCCCACATTTCAGGTAGGGAACTTCCCTTCTGTGCTGGGAACATGGTTGTTTTGGGTGACAAAGATGGAAGCTTGTTGCTGCAGTAGGTCTTACCCAGGAGATGATGGCAGGGTAGGAAAATCTGTTCCTCTGCAAAGGGAAGTGAAAAGAGGTCCCTGGCAAGGAGTTCATAGGAACGAGAGGGTGGGCACTGTGGTGGGCTTGGTTCTGGCAGCTCCTGATGGATATTCCCTGTCTGGCCTGGTATTCCTGGAGCTTTCTCATCCTGGGCTTGGGTGTTAGAGGTGCCTGTGGCCTCCAGGGAAGGCTGTGTTCCAACTTGCTGGGCAGTGGGCTAGCGCAGCCTCCAGCTGCTCACCTCCCTTTGCCTGGGCTGTGCGAGCCTCTCGGCTCTTCTGGAGGGTGTGAGACTAGATGGATGAGCTTCTGCATATCCAATGTCTTGAAGCCTATGACAGCTGCCCAACCAGGCTCTACTTGTTGCCCAGTCGCCCTCAGAGTGAAGGCCAGAGGGTTGGGTTGCCTGGAACCTAAAAATGAACTGTACAACTAATAAGAGTTCATTGCAGGGCTGGGGTTGTGGATCAGTGGTAGAGTGCTTGCCTAGCATGTGCAGGCACTGGGTTAGATTCTCAGCACCACATCGAAAAATAAATAAAATAAAGTCATTATGTCTGACTACAACTAAAAATATTTTTTTTTAAAGAGAGAGAATTTTTTAATATTTATTTTTTAGTTCTCGGCGGACACAACATCTTTGTTTGTATGTGGTGCTGAGGATCAAACCCGGGCCGCACGCATGCCAGGCAAGCACGCTACCGCTTGAGCCACATCCCCAGCCCTAAAAATATTTTTTAAAAAAGTCACAAAAGGGCTGGGGATGTGGCTCAAGCGGTAGCGTGCTTGCCTGGCATGCGTGCGGCCCAGGTTTGATCCTCAGCACCACATACAAACAAAGATGTTGTGTCCGCCGAGAACTAAAAAATAAATATTAAAAATTCTCTCTCTCTCTCCTCTCTCACTCTCTCTTTTAAAAAAAATCACAAAATACAGGTAAAGAAATAAAAAAATGAGCAGCAATTCCTAATTGCCAGCATATTTGCTTTTCAGTGTATGTGCAGTACTGGGGTTTCCACCCAAGGCCTGTGTACAACAGGTAAGTGCTCTCTTTCTGAGCTATGTCCCCAGCCCTTTTTCCTATTTTTACTTTGAGACAGGGTCTCATTAAATTGCCCTGAGGCAACCCTCCTGCCTCAGGCTCCTGAGTTTCTGGGATTACAGGCATGTACCTGTGCACCCAGCTTTTATTCTTGATTTACAAGATTTCTTTGCATATTGTGGATAGGTTATGGGCAGAAACCTTTTAAGCATATTATGAATATGTTTTTGTGACTTATTTGACTCTAAAGTTGCTCTTTTGTTTCCTAAATAAAAGTTGCACCTTTTCTTATTTTTAAAAATTTTTAAAATATCTTTTTAGTTGTAGATGAACAGATACCTTTACTTTTATTTGTTCTTTTTTTTTTTTTTTAAAGAGAGTGAGAGAGAGAGGGAGAGAGAATTTTTTTTTTAACATTTATTTATTTATTTTTTCTTAATTCTCGGCGGACACAACATCTTTGTTGGTATGTGGTGCTGCTGAGGATCGAACCCGGGCCGCACGCTTGCTAGGCGAGCGCGCTACCGCTTGAGCCACATCCCCAGCCCCAATTTGTTCTTATTTTTATGTGGTCCTGGGGATCGAACCCAGTGCCTCATGCATGCTAGGCAAGCGCTCTGCCACTGAGCCACAACCCCAGCCCCTCGTTTTATTTTTTGAGATGGGAATTTGTGTTGCCTAGGATGACCTTGAACTCCTGGGCTCAAGTGATCCTTTTGCCTCAGCTTTCCAACTAGCTGGGACCACAGATGCATGCCATCATTCCCAGTTTTTGCTTTTTTTTTTTTTTTTTTTTTTTTTGGTGGGGGGATACTGAGGATTGAACTCAGGGGCACTCAACCACTGAGCCACATCCCCAGCCCTATTTTCTTTTTTATTTAGAGACAGGGTCTCATTGAGTTGCTTAATGCCTCACCTTGCTGAGGCTGGCTTTGAATTCACAGTCCTCCTGTCTCAGCCTCCAAAACCACAGGGATCACAAGCTTGCATCACTGCACCTGGACCATGCCCAGGTTTTAAAGATTTACATAATTTTGTGTGTGTGTGTGTGTGTGTGTGTGTGTGTGTGTGTACACACCAGGGATTGAAGTCATGGTCACTTGACCACTGAGCCACATCCCTAGTCCTATTGTATTTTATTTAGAGACAGGGTCTCACTGAGTTGCTTCGTGCCTCTCTATTGCTGAAGCTGGCTTTGAACTTGTGATCCTCCTGTCTCAGCCTCCTGAGCTGCTGGGATTATAGGTGTGTGCCACTGCACCTGGCTAAAGATTTACTTTTTTTTTTTTTTTTTGAATTTTTTTTTTAGTTGTTGATAGATATTTATTTTTATTTTTTTTACTTATGCGGTGTTGAGAATCAAACCCAGTGCCTCACACATGCCGGGCAAGTGCGCTACTGCTCAGCCCTAGCCCCAGCCCCAATATTTACATTTTTATGTGGTAAACTTTGTGGGTATTCGTATTTTCTCCCAGTACCTTCTGTGGCTCCATTGTTTTATACTTCATTCATAGTGTGACTAGGATTTCTTTGGATCTGAGGGGGGATATGGGGACCAACATTCTATTAGGTGGCTGGTTGTGGCCAGGGCAGCCTTGGGCGATAGGGGAGGGCTCCATGGCCAGTGGGGATGAAGCTGTCTGGGTGTCTGTGAGGAACTTGTGGCCCAGTCAAGGGAGCCGAGAAGTGCTGGGGATTTGACTCAAGCTACCAGGGCTGGCAGAGACTGGGCTCTGTCCTGGGGGCCCAGGCTGTACTAGGAATGCTCCCATCAGCAGAGTAACGCCTGGCCTGTGCTCTCCTGGTCATCGTCTTCATGCGTTCTTTCTCTGCAGCCCTCTGGACCCAGAGGTTAGACCCCGTGTGACACACTCACCATGCAGATGCTCCTTCACATCCTCTGGCTTATGCTGGCCTGTGGCTCTGTGCACACTACCCTGTCAAAGTCAGATGCCAAAAAAGCTGCTTCAAAGACACTGTTGGAGAAGGTAGGAATAACCTGGGAACTTGAGGTGACCGTACTGGCCAATGGCTGACCCTTCACACTCCTGTCTCTCCTGTTTGGGGGAATCAGGACTCTGTGAATCAGGACTCTGCAGGGGCATGGCTGCTCATGTGGCCATCTGACCAGCCAGCAGTAGACAGGTGGGTGGGATGCTAGGCAGGAGGCTTGTGTGTTTCTAGGACTTTACTGGCTAAGGCTCTGAGTATGCCACCTCTGGAGCCAGGTTCTGAGGTGCCAGGCTTTGTCTTGTGTCTCACCCTGCCCATTCAGGGCCTGTCTCCTATGAGTTTCCATCTTTCTTCTGCACTCCTGTCTCACCGTGGTTATTCTTTCTCATATTGATGCCCTTAAGCTGCATTGTATTGGGGATGTTGTGCTGTTCTTCTGGGATGGTCCCAGGAATTATAAACTCAAAGATAGGTCCCCATCTAGCCTATCCCTCAGTCCCAGAAGCTCCTGCAGTCCCCATGCCTCTGGCCAGACTGCAGTTACAGGGTCATTCCTGTATGGAATGATGATGGGGGTGATGTTGTGAGCTGGGCCCTAGAGTGTGGACTGAGCAGGCAAGTCGAGAACTTGTAAAAGAACTTTGACAGGGGGCTGCGTTGTGGCTCAGTGACAAAGTGCTTGCCTTGCACATGTGGTGCCCTGGGTTCGATCCTGAGCACCACATAAAAATAAATAAAAACAAAATAAAGGGGCTGGGGTTGTGGCTCAGCAGTAGAGTGCTCACCTAGCACATGCGAAGCCCTGGGTTCGATCCTCAGCACCACATTAAAGTAAATAAATATATTGTGTCCAACCCAAAAATAAATATTAAAAAAATAAAATAAAGATATTGTGTTTATCTATAACTAAAAAAATTTTTAAAAAAAGAAGAACTTCTAGAAGCAGAGGAGGGGAAAAAGTGTGGCCACAAGGTAGGAGAAGACCTGTGTTGGGAGCACAAAGTTGGTCAGTGAGGTGGCATGTGCCTGGCATGTCCTCAATATATATGGCCCTGTGCCCAGGTGAGTCTCAGGTCCCAAGTGGGTACTGACTATCCATCATCATGTGGATGGAGGCACCCTAGCTTCCTGTCTGCTCTTCAGTCCCCAGCAAGGGACAGCCCCTGACAGCCAGCACATCTTCTCTAAAGGCCAGAGCCCTTCTGGCCTGAGTTGTCCACTGGCCTGGGCCCTCTACCTGTAGGGTCTCCAGGTCAACAAGTCACATTGGTCCAGAGACAGTCCATGGCTAAACAGGATGGGCTTGCTGTTGCTTGGGAGGCTACATTACACGCAGGACAGTGAGTGATGGCTTCCTCCCCTTCCTTTCCTTTCAGACTCAGTTTGCAGATAAGCCTGTCCAAGATCGGGGTCTGGTGGTGACGGACCTCAAAGCTGAGGTCGTAGTTCTTGAGCATCGCAGCTACTGCTCGGCGAGGGCCCGGGAGCGAAACTTTGCTGGAGACGTTCTAGGTTATGTCACTCCGGTAAGTTGGGTTCTCATGGTGCACCGGGAGGCCCTGAGGTGCAGATGGGCTGCCCCATCCTCCATGGCAGGCAGACCTCCTGCTCTCTTCTCCCAGGTGTCAGGGCTGTGAGGCAAAGTGGGAGAGATGACAACCTGGAGATGGCAGAGTGAAGGGTGCTGGGAATTTCTTGGGGGCTTGCACCTCCTGATTGCAAGTGACTCTGTTCAGTGCTCCCTGGCTGTCTGGCCCCAGCTGCCAGCCTGCAGAAGCTCGGGTGTATGGGGCTGGTAAGGACGAGCAGCAGTCACCATGGTAAAGGAGCTGTTGCCAGGGTGCCAGGCTATGGGCATCAGTCCCGACAACTCCGCGGAGTGCTGGGCCCCACCATCACCACAGGCAGGGTTGATGTGGGCCCTAGGCATGACCTGAGCAGCCAGAAACAGAATCACACAAGGCAGGTGTGCACTCATCTGTCCTCTGCCTGCTGTCCCCCCTCTCTACCAGTGGAACAGCCATGGGTATGACATCGCCAAGGTCTTTGGGAGCAAGTTCACGCATATCTCACCAGTCTGGCTACAGCTGAAGAGACGCGGCCGTGAGATGTTTGAGGTTACAGGCCTCCACGACGTGGACCAAGGTTTTCACACTGCCTGCTTGCCTGTGCTTATCCCAGGGATGAGGAGAGTGAGAATGTGTCTCTGTGTGATTGTAAGTGGGCACGCATGACTCGTGAGAATGTGTGACTGGGTGTGTGTGCCATGAATGTTGAGACTGTCAGCATGAATGTGCATATAAGTGTGTGGGAGTGAGTTTGCTGAGCCCAGAGTGCAGTTCTATGGTGTGGGCTGGTATGCAGAGTTGGGCAGAATGGGCCTGGAGGAGGTGGTCACCATTGTGTGACCCTCTGTATCACTGGTCAGTGCCTCAGAGCAGACCCAGCACTGCCTCAGTGTTCTGGGGATGGTGGGGCAGGACTTCCCTTGCACATCTGAGTGGCACGTGAGCATGTGCCAGGTGGGCTGCAGGACAACTAAGGTAGCTGCTGGGATGTGAAGGGTGCAGGCCATTGGTTCCTTTGCTCTGTCTCTCCCTTGGTGGTTTCTAGCTGGTGTCCAGGGATTCCCATTGGGTTTTGGCTGCCTTTGATTCATGGAAACAGCCCTAATGTTCCCAGGCCCTTGGAATGGCCTAAGGTAGGGCCACCTGTTCCCTTGGCTCAAAGCCATCTCTGTTCAGGAAGAATAAGCTCAAGACTGCTCTGCAGGGGCAGGAGAGGCTGGGTTGGAAGCTGGGGCCATCAGGAGGAGGTGAGACTAGAGGAGGAGGGTGATGCAGGGTGACCCCTGGACCTGGGAAGAGCTAGTTCAAGTGGACTGGATCTCCTGGCCCTGTGCTTACTGTCCCATCCGGTCCTACAGGATGGATGCGAGCTGTCAGGAAGCATGCCAAGGGCCTACACATAGGTGAGTCCAGCAGGCCTGGAGGTGAGTGTTCAGGAACCATATCCATGTCACATCATGGTGGAGGGGATTCTGTGGACCCAGTTCACTGCACTGTGTGAGTGTAGGCCGCTCCTCCTGCTCTGAGTCCAGCACAGCCTGGCATTCATGGCCCATGATCCAGCCCAAGTCCTGGGCTCTCCTGCCCACTGGGCCATAGCCCACCAAGGCCAGTGCTTCCTTGGCAGTGGCTTTGCCCCTTCTCCCTCCCATTTCTTCCTTCCTTCTCCGTCCAGCATTGAGTCTCTGAGGGCAACACTGGCTCTGCTCCACCGGAGCTCCTGTAGCTCGCAGCTGGTGAGGGAGCACCACATGTTCCAGTGAGCAGCAGGTGCCCGGGGGCAGCCAGTATGAGTGTGGGGCTTGGGCTGAGGGGAGACTCTACTGGAAGGCTCAGGAGCAGCAACAGGGCTGAGCTGAAGGAGTGTGGGGGTCTTGGCTGGGACTGGGAGGTGGGCAGGACACAGGGGCCTGTGCAGGGCCAGGAGGGGACCTGTACTCAGGGCCAGTGGGAGCCATCAGGATAGATTGAAGTTGGAGACAGCTATGGACAGACCAGCCAGGAGCCAGAAAGCTGAAGTCTGTCCAGCTACCTTTCCTGGAAAGCAGGCCCCTAGGGGAGTTGGTGAGGGAGGAGGACTGGCAGCATCACCTGCTCCTTCCCTGATGTGACCCACCGTTGCCAGCCTACATGGGTGTGGGATGTCCATGCTGGAGCTGTGTCTGTCTTGGATGGCTTCCCCTCCCATCACTGAGTTTTGATTCTGCTCTGGGGCCCAAGAAGACGCCTTATTGGGGACAAAAAGCAGAGGAGTGTAATTCGTTGTTTCCTGGTCACCACCTCTGTGTGTGTCTCCCATCAGCGCCTCGGCTTCTGTTTGAGGGCTGGACTTACGATGACTTCCGCAACGTCCTAGACAATGAAGATGAAATAGAAGAGCTCAGCAAGACTGTGGTCCAGGTGGCAAAGGTGAGACCTGTATGCTGTCCTCACAGGCCACCAGGCCTCACCCCCAGAAGGCCCTGCCTCTCCCCGCCTCTCCTTGCCTCCTCAGATGGTCTCTTTCTCTCAGAGAAGGCTGTGCCTCCCAAACCCACCCCACCTCTCAGATCAGCTCCTGCCTCCCACACCAGCTGCTGTGTCTTCCTGGCCTTTCCTTCTGATGGGACTCCCACAGGGCCTCCACTGGGCTCCTCTTGCTTGGATTTCTTCTTAAGCACCTTCTAGTGCAACCCAGGTCTTCTAGGCAAGACAGTGTCAGCCCACTCCAGAACATCCCATGCTCCCTCTTGACCACAGGGATCCTCTGGGGGTCCCAGGGTGGGAGACTTGTCTTCAGGGCCAGGAAGCTTCCTTTGGTCAGAGCCTGAGTCCCTTGGAGGGAGCCCATCTCCACTGGCTGCTTGTATGCTCTGGTGCAGGGACAGAAGATCCTGGATAAACAGAATGCAGGGTGCCAAGTCCTGCTTCTGACTCCTGTAGGGGGTCCCCCTCCTGCCCCCTTCAGAGGGATTCCTGGGTGTGCAGTTAAGCCTTGGACCTTGCCTCATGGGTGACTAGGTTGTAACTCTGCTGTTGGATAAGGTGGGAGTTCTGTCTGTCTTTTCACCTGTCCCTCTTGGGTCTCTCTCCTCATTGGATCTGTTTCTTTCAGAACCAGCATTTTGATGGCTTTGTGGTGGAGGTGTGGAGCCAGCTGCTGAGCCAGAAGCATGTGTGAGTTTGGGGCAGCAGGTGGCTGCTTGGACCTCAAGTGTTTGCTGGAGCCAGAGGGAGGACCGAGGGAGAGGAGGAGCTTTTGGGAGGGCCTTCCTCCTGCGTTCCTATGTCTGAGGTGGAGAGGAGGCCCTGTGAGAGGTGGAGAAGCCAGAAATGGCCCCAGGACAGGAGACCTATCCTGACCACATTGCAGTGCCAGCCAGGAGGCCCCTCATGTGTGGTAAAGGGCACAGAGGACCTTCACTCACAGGGACTCTGTGAGTAGAGTGGCCAGGACAGTGTGACAGGTCTCACTAGACACAAGCAGAGGCTTGCTCAGTGAGCAGGAAGGAACTTCCTGGGATGTGAAAAGAGACTAGCCAAGCACATGTGGGACTTCGAGGTGTGATGGCCCTGGTGTCCTTTGGGCTCTTCAGTGTGCCACGAGGAGGGAGCCACACAGTACCCTCATAGATCTGTGGGGGTTTGCCTTACTTTGTTTCTGTTTCAGTGCATTAAGTAGGCAGTAAGACGTGGCCTCATAGTGTCCCTGGGGCTCATTAATACTGGAGCAGGAGGGCTGTGGGGAGAGCTGTAGAGCCCAGCAAAGTGAGAGACTGCAGCAGGGGAGGCAGAGGTAGGAATAGCCTGCCCTTGTACCCAGGGAGTGGAGGGCAGCTGTCCTCAGGGGATGTCAGGGCCATGGTGTGGGCAGTGATCAGGCTCCTGAGCAGCAAAGACCAGTTGGTCCAACCATGTTGGGCATTGAGCTGCCTCCAGGACAGCTGCCTCCCAGGACAAACCTGACTGAGCTGAGACAGGAATATTTACATGGGTCTCCTTCCACCCACCCCCACCCCCCCAGCATCTAGTCTGAATTCGATGTGTCAGGTTGGCTTGGCAAGACTGTGATTAACCTGGCAATACCGTGGTTGGCAGACTTGGGCAGGCATGTGGCACTTGCTTTTGGCCCAGTATGCAGGCCCGTGGTATGGGCTGGTATGCTGGTGGGGTCTAGTGTCTGTAACACATGGGCTTGGGGTGCCAGCCTCTTGATAGCAGCTCTCCCAGGGGCCAGAGAGGTTATCTGGGAGCCATCTGAAACAGCTATGAGAACTCCTCTTCAGAGCACCATCTGGCTGGAGTGACTGTCCCTGGGCAGAGACTGCTGGGCATGGCAGGAAGAGCTGAGCGGGCAGCTCTGCCAGGGTTCCCAGGCCTTTCTCCCCATGAAACCTGAAGCAGTTTGAACTACTGCAGCGTGTGACCTTAGTCTGCCCTGGCCAAAAGTCTCAACTTGGTTCATAGTAATGCACTCCTGGTCACATCCCAGCAGACTCAATGGGCCTGTGGTAGTCCCTCCTCAAGGTCTGGAAAGCTTTGTGGCAAGTGTACACAAGTCACTGAGGGTCGTAGGTGTTATGGTGAACTTTGGAGGTAGCAGATCTGGGGATGTCAGCCCTGTAGCTAATGGGCAGTAAGACGTGGCCTCATAGTGTCCCTGGGAGAGGCCAGTTCCTTGGTAAGATGGAGATGAGACTGCCAGACAGGTACCGGTTTGCCCTGCCGGCCCCCACTTGGAGCTGTCTCCCACATGCCAGACCCGAGTCTGGGCTCGGTAGGTTCTCTTGTGTGCTGTTGCTAGCACGGGCTCAGAGGCTATCTAGCCTGCAGGGTTTGTTGGTAAAGCTCTCAGCAGAGAGTTGCTGCTGCCAGTCCCACCCAGGGTGGCTGCAGTGTGGGCCCCTGGGAGCCGCCGTTGCTGGCAGATAGGGATGAGCTTACACCTGTCCCACAAAGTCAGCTTCAGGCTACGCCCTTGTGGATGCATGTCCAGACTCCTTGGGCCCCTTAGAGAGTGGCCTTGGCCACCTTTTTGGCCCTCAAGTCTCGTATGTCATGGGGATCAGAACCCATAGCCTTTGGGGCTAGTAGGAGGCCCTCTCCAAGTAGGGTTGGTTTCCTGAAGCCCCGGGCCTCTGGTGTTTCAGGGGCCTGAGCAGTGTCCTCCTTGTCCATGACCTTTAAGTGATTAGTGGGTAATAGCCACTGGTGCACTGACTAGTTCTGGATGCAAAAGTGGGAGGACAGGTTGTCCCAAGACTTTGTCCCTCCTGGTCTGTACTTGGGTTGCCACCTGCAAAGCTAGCACTGGGCCAAGAGAGGAAGGCTGTCTGGCCTTAGCTTCCTTGTGACCACAGAGTTCTCACACTGGCATCACTGGCACTCAGTTTGAAAGGTGACAGCCTCGATGGGGCAACATCAGGGAGACTGAGAAGCCACCACCATCCCACAGCCAGTTGCTGAGAGGACCTGGCCTTCCACACTCTTCAGAGACAGACTTCCATTCCCATGGCCAGTGGAAGCCATGGCCTTATGCTTGGTGCCCATCAAGGTGGGACTTGCAGTCTACTGTCCATACAGGGCTGCTCCTGAAGGGCCTGGAGTAGAAGAGTGAGGGCCTTGTGTCCAGGGAGAGTGGGCCCAGAGTAGACACATCAATATTGGAACAGCAGCATGAGGGCAGCTCCTATGAGCAGAGACTCCACCCCCGCTAGTGTTAGGTGCCCTGTGGGCTGTCCACCCACTGCCCATGTGGGTCGAGAGTTACAGGGTGGGTCCTCTCAGCTTGTATGGGGAGAGAGGTCAATAGTTGTCCTTGGGCACACCACCCCACTTGCCCTCTGGTCCCCTCATCTGGTGGCCCCAGCATGCCTGATGACCTGCCCCATTTTGAAGCCTCCACTTGTGTGGCCCTCAGACTGTCCTGTGGTGTTTCACAGCCTGACGCTTATAGTGCCACTCAGTGTATTGGTGCCCTCGGGCCCTGGAGCATGATATAGGCCTGTGAGCTGTTTCATCTGGGCCCCTCTCTTCTGAGCACCCACTGGGGTGCTCTTGAGACTCCAGCTGGAGGGGCCCCTGGGTATGAGGAAGGACAGGGGTCTTTTGGATAATGGATAAGGACAGGTTGGGGTGTGAGCCCCTTCTTCCCTAGCCCTCTCCACAGATCCACATGCGCCATTTTCTGTATGGTGCTGTACCCAGGGTGGGGTGAGAAGGCCCGATGGAGGGCCTCAGGCTGGGACCACTGGGAGCCTGCAGTGCTTGGAGCCGACTGCCTCTTGTTCTTGCAGGGGCCTCATCCACATGCTTACCCACCTGGCTGAGGCACTGCATCAGGCCCGGCTGCTGACCATCTTGGTCATTCCACCTGCCGTCACCCCTGGGTAAGTGCAGTTCTCTTGAGGGGTTGGGGGAGCAAACATGGGCATCAGTCAAGGGCCCAGGCCTCTGGTCAACAGGAGCTATGCCTGCCCCTTTGGTGTGGGTCCTGGGCAGGGAGGGGAGGGGAGGACTCTTCTCAGCTTAGGCAAGTGCTTTATCTCTGAGTATGCCCTTGGCCCTTTTGCAGGGGTACTGGAGATGGAACCTAGGGGCGCTCTACCACTGAGCACTGATCTGCATCTCCAGGTTTTGTTTGTTTGTTGTTATTCTTTTTTAGTTGTAGGTGACACGATATCTTTTTTTTAATTTATTTTTATGTGGTGCCGAGGATTGAACCCATGCATGCTAGGCAAGCGCTATACCACTGAGCCACAATCCAAGCCCCCAGGTTTTGTTTTTCACTTTGAGACAGTCTCACCAAGTTGCTGAGGCTGACCTTAAACTTGTGATCCTCCTGCCCCAGCTTCCTGAGTCCCTGGTGTTACAAGTGTGTACCACCATGCTCAGCTGAGAACTAATGTTTTTTAAACTTATTTTTCCTTCATTCTCAAAGAGGCCCTGAGGCCCAGGTGCTTGGTGCTTTAGGTGAATCTGTGTGAGCTGTGTTCCATGAGAAGTTAGGCCAAGTGGACAGGGCTGTGCAGTCGTATCTACACCAAGATGCCACTGGCTGGGGCTGGCCCTCTCCCAAGCTGTATGAGGCAGGGAGTAGTAAGGAGTGACCCAGACAGTACTACAAGAGCCAGGGAAGTTGGAATCTCATGTCCACTCTGCCAGAAGCATTTCACATAGGAATATGGTGTTCAGCGTGGAAAGTGAGCTCATGGGACACAGAGAAGGCTGAATCACAATGAGAGAACAGAACTGGGGGCTGAGTAGGCAGGAAGAGTGGGGAGCGAAGGGTGCCTCAGAGCCATGCGGGTGGGAGTCCTGGGGGTCTGCCCAGGGCCCTGGGGATTTTCCAGGGGGCAGCCCTGTGCACGTGGCCCTCAGACGAATGCTGGCTCACAGCTGCTACTTTGGGAAGAAGCTGCTGCCATCTCACATCTCTGCATCCTTCCACTCTCTAGGGTGGCAGCTCTCTCAGTGGGATGTGCTTGAACGTGCCTCGAGGGCCTGAGGTGATGCTGGCAGGCTGTAGAGTCACACAGAAGGGCTGACTTGGCTCTCACAGAGCCTTCAGTGTGCTCCACAGCCAGGACAGATGCCATCACCACTGCAAGTGCTGGGGTGGTTTCCTGCCCAGCTGAGGGCCCTTTGCTTGGCCTGGGTGTCAGCCTCCTTCCTGACCTTTTTTCCCAAACTTTCTGGCCCTCAATCTGAGTTGGGTGCAGCTTCAGGCTTTGTAGAATGGTCTCAGGCCTGTGTCCTAGAATCTTACTCAGGGCCCAGTAGGCCAGCTGCCCTAGGAGGGTAGTCAAGGGAAGTGGAGGGCCTGAGGGTTGCCTGTGTCTCTTCACGTGTTTGCAGGTGGTGCATCCATGCGTCTGGCACACATGGGTGTAGTGGGGCTCTTGTGTTCTTTTGGTCTTTGCTTTTTACTCAGTGCGGGTGCAGTTCCCGATGCTTGTTGCTGAACAGTGGAGGGTCCTGCCCCAGACTGAACCCTGAGCCTTTCCTATCTGGTGCCTATGGCACCCTGAGACCTTGACTCTGTCTTCCACCTCACTGTGCCCGTTGAGCTAATCCATGAGACCATGGGCAGTAAGGTGACAGGCTTTGCCTCAACGGTTCCTAGGCTGGGCCTGTATTACAGCCCAGCGTCGCCACCCATGCCAGTGAGGGGCCCATGTCTGGGGCTTGGGATCTTGCTCTTGTCTGCAGCTTGATCTGTGTCACTTCCTATGCTGAGTCTATGTCTTTGAAGAGATGCACCTCGAATGTGTGACCCACGATTTCAGGGTTTCCCTAGGGGTGGCAAGGATGAGGCTGTGAGGACCCATCTTGCAGACCTAGGGATAGAAGAGGAGACTGGGGGCTGCAGACACTCCCAGGGGGTTGCTCAGAGTCCCCTGGTGATGGGTGACTGGGTGTGGCTGGGGTGCCACAGCCAGGTGGAGACCAGGTTGTCCTTGGTGGCTAGAGGGTCACCCATGAGAGGACACAAGAGCAACCTTTGGTGGGACACTGCCCTCTAAAGTCAGAGTGGAAATGGCTTCCCAGGGGCGCCTTCTCTGCCCCAGCATCGTCACCCAAGTTCCCAGCCTTGGGCAGGGAGTGTAGAATGGGAGCTGAGGCCTGCTGTCGTCCCTCACTCTCAATGACCAAGGCACACAGCTCCTTCATATGGCTGCGTGGGGAGGGGACCTGTAACCAGAGGGAGAGAGAACCACGGGCAGTGGCTGAGAGGGGCGCCAAAACCTGTGGGTAGGTGGCTCAGGAAAAGCAGGACCCCAAGCCCAGCAGAGGCCTGGGAGCTGCTGGTATGGAACTTGCCCGGGTGCACGTGGGGCTATGAGGCTTTCCTCATAAAGCTGGCTGTCGCGATCCCTGGGGGAGTTTATTTATTGCCCCCATGTGTCCTCCCCTCCCCCTTGCTGAAGAGCTGTCACTGCAGTCAATGCTTTTGCCTTGCGTCTTTCTGCAGATGGACATCAGCTCCTCAGGTCCTTCACAGGCTATGCTGGGTGGGACACAGCTCTAGGAGGGAAGTCTGATGCAGCTGTGGGGAGAGGCGGCTCCCTTTCACCAAATACAGAGAAGGCAGGTTGGACTCAGAGCTGCCGGGGAGAGTCCTACTGGGGCTGCCACAGCACTGTAGACCTCCAGGGTCTATTCCTGGACCTGGGAAGCTGCTGGCAAAGGTGCTGTGCTGACCTTGAGCCCTGCCACCAAGGCAATGTGGTCAGCCTCCACAGATGACCTGGTTTAACCATATCCCCCCATCTGCAGGGACAGGAGGATACCATCCCCCACAGGGTCTGAGTTAGTCTCCAGCTAGTTCTACATGTTTTAGGGTTTTGTTAGGATTGTGACCCCTCAGCTCAGGGTGCTGGTCACAGACCAGAGGTTGGTTTCCTTCCCCACATTGTTGGTGTGCCCATTCAGGAAGGTGTGCTGTAGGCTATGACCCCCTGAAGTGGAGGATGCTCCCGGCTGGATCCTGCATCCTGCCTTGTCTCTCCAACCCCCGACCATGGTTTGGTGTTGGTCCAGTGGTGGAGGGAGGGTGATGGGTGGGTGAGGTCCTTCACCTGGGGATGCTGTTGCTGGACCCCTAAGCTGCCCTGTGCAGAAGCCCCTGGTTTCCTGCAGCCTAGGAGGCAGGGCAAGCAGTGGGTTTTGACATGTATTGAGGCCTCTGTGAGGGCTGGTGGGCACCAGATAGAGTCATGCCAGGAATTGGGCTGGCTAAGTGAGGACCCAAGCAAGAAAGCAGGACCTGCTGTGCCGGAGGGTAGAGCAGCTGTGGCCAGCGTTGTCACCTCAGATTCCACAGGCAGCTGAAGCCTGCAACCCTTATCAGCAACAGAGTAACATCTGCATAAGAGGTGGTAACAGATGCTCCAACAGTGGTGAGACAGTAAGGAGGACCCACAGACTGCAGAGTGTGCACGGGCACATGCAAGGAGTCCATGGGCAGGTGGAGGTGCTTAACTTTTCATGAAGCCCTGGGGAGACTACTGCTCACACCTAGCAAGGCACCATGTATCTTGGGCACGTGGCACAGGCCAGGCAGACTCTAGGGTTCATACCCCCAAGGTAGGGCTGAGCAGAGTCTGGCACACATGGAGGTGGTCCTCAGCCACTCGCTGTCTGGTGGCCCCATTGCAGCACATGCACAGATGCACAGAGCCTTTGTGGCTGTGACACTCTTCTCAGAAAGGAGACCTGGCATATAGGGCTGTGGCAGGTTCCCAGGGACCTGTGCAGCCAAAGCCCTCTGACAGTCACCCGACATTTGTCTCCACTTGGCCACCACAGCAAAGCACCACAGACAGGGACCCATTCGACCAGACGTTCATGGTCTCAGTTCCAGAAGTTGGAAGTCAGATCAGGGTGCCAGCAGGGCTGTGCTCTGGGGGGGCCTCTCCCTGAGTGTGGATGGCACCTTCTTGAGTCTCTTCTGATGGCACCCTTCATAGCGCCGCCATCAGTGCCACCCTGAGGCCCCATCTCCAAATGCTGTCCTGTTGAGGATGTGGGGTCACAGATGCCTGGCCAGTGGCAATTCTGTCAGCTCACATTAAAGAAAGGCCTCCATGTGTGGAAGGGGAGTCCTTCTGGCCAGGAGGGATCTGGCAGTGGCTGCCCCAGTTCTCTACAGGCCCTGCCCCACACAGCTCCAGGCCTACACCCACCACACCTGGCGGACAGAAGGTCTTCTTAGTCCCTGAGGCTAGTGCCCATGGCCTCATAGTCCCTGAGGCCGGTTGGTAGTGGTAGCAGTGAGAAGTAGGCTCCAGAGCTGCTCTGCTTGTGTACCAGCCCCTAGAGGGAGGGGTCCTGGCTTCTGCCAGCTGTATCCCTCCCCTACAGCCTTGGCTGTGAGCTGCTGCTTCTAGGAGCAGAGCTGGACTCAGCAGAAAATGTGGCTACCCGAGGCTGGGGGCAACATGCTGCCCAGAGGGCCAGACCACAGTGGCCACCTTAGGCCACAAGACAGGGACAGCTTTTCCTACTTGAAGACACCTTCCATCTCTGGTCCTGGTTTGACATGTCTGAGGAAAGGCAACTTCCACAGGGTCACATATACTCCCCCAACCCACCCGCTCCCAGCTGGACTTGCTCCCCCCTGGGGCAGGGCCTCTTGACTGGCTCTCCATTCTCAGGGCTTCAGGGCTCCTCACACTTTTGACCTTAGCTTCTATGTCTCCCCACCCCAAGCCATGTTCTGGTGACCTAGTTGAGGGCAGCTGCTGTGGCAGCCTTGTCCTAGAAGGTGTAAGCTGGAAGTTCAGCTGGCAGTGGACACAAGATGCTGGAAACTAGAACCCCTGGGTGTCCTACCCAAGGCAGCCTCCCAGTGCCCAGCTTGGCAGGCAGCAGTCCTAGACCAAGGCAGGGAGGGCTCAGCAGATACACAGCCTCTCAGGTGTCACTCCTGCTACTTCACATCCCTCGCTAGTTGGTCCCTATGGGCAGCAGAGGCCTCTGTGAGGCTGGCCTGACCCACCCATGCCCACCAGTGGAATTGCCCTGGCCCCAGGCAGGAGCGCATGCTCCAGACCTTTCAGGGCAAGCCTGGCCGGCTACTGCAGGTGGGTATGTGAGTGGGATCAGGGTGCAGGCCCCCAACCCAGAAAGCTTGCTTGATGCCTGGGCCCCACCAGGGTCTTCTGGAGGCCAGAGAAGGGGCAGGGCCAGAGTTTGCCTAGAGGGCAGCAGTACCTGGCCTAGCTGCACTAGCCATTCTCCTCTGCAGCCCTGTGGGCTTCTAGCCTGGGGGTGCAGGCTGCCTTCAGCCTGACCATACCAGGGCAGGGATTCATCTGGGACCCTCCAGGCAGAATTTGTGCCACATCCCTTGGTTAGGCTTAAACACCACAGCAGCTTCATTCTCCCATCCGAAGGGGCCTGCTTGTCTCCATTATGGACGCTCAGGGCATGGGTAACACTGCTGTACAGCTGCAGAGACCCCTATGTTCTCTCCTAGCATTGCAGGGGCTATTGCAGAACCCTGTGTGGGGTTTTGTAGGGTGTAGCTTCTCTGCCCACAGCCTTGCAGTGCCTGGTAGCTCCTGCCTGCCCACATGGCTCTCACTGCACCTCACTTAGCCTCTAGCTTCCTGCAGTCTCTCATGGATAGCTCCACCCCTGATGCCCCAAGGGCTTGGGCAGGATTCAGGGACTAGGCTCCAAGCAACCAGCCAGGCCACAGGTGTGTTGGCCATGGGCACTCACTGAGGGCCTGCAGGCTCCCAGGATTCCCCAGTTTGAGGATGCCTCTCTTTCTGTCAAAGAAAAGGACAGATAAGAACGAAAACCCTGTACGAAACACCCCATCTCGGTCCACCCCAGCACTAACACGTGGCATTAGCATGCTGGCTTAAGATCTGTCTTTTTCCAAAAGTAAGGAAGTTTTAAAGAGAAGCCGAGGCTCTGTCCTTCCCTCCCCTGCAGTGCGCTGGCTGCCATGGGACTGCACCGTCAGCCTTGGGTGTCAGCATTCGCTCTTCCCATCCTCTCCCCAGTTCACATGCCTTAGTGTGGAGTGGCTGTAGGCTATGGCTTGCCACCACTGGGTTGTCACTGGGCCAGGCAGGAGAGGCGGCCCCAGAAGACACTGGTTGTGGTGAACTAGGTCAGGAAGGAGCCAGTGCCTGAGGGAGGTGCTGCTTTCCAGAGATGAGAGAGGGCCAGAAGGGCAGAATGGATGGATGGGTGGTCTGATACCAGCCCTCAGGAGGCAGAGGCGCCTCCACCGGCACCTAGGCCACTTGTGCCTTGTCTACACAGCATTTGGGCCCAGCTGGCCACCTGCTCAGGCACCCCCTCCTGAGCTAGGCTGGACATAATCCCACAGGGCCTTGCCCTCTCCTGCAAGCCAGGCATTTGTGCCTCCTGTTTCCCTGCTGAGGTCCAGTGAGGGCCTTGGCAGCTGGGCAGCTCCAGATGGCTTGGTGCAGAGCTGGGGGTGGGCGGTGCTCCTGTTGCCCTGTCTTGGGTGGTCCCAGCCCTCTGCAGTAGTGCTTAGCTCAGTTTGTCCCTCTGTGAGGTCTGTGTTCCAGGATTCCTGCTGTTCCTACTCCACATCCATTGTTCTCAGCTCCATCATGTCCTCAGTGGTATCTGGGTCATCCCTCATCCATTGTCCCTTGCTGTGGTCTGCATGTCCATCTCATGAGTCACAATATCCCTGGTAAGGCAGGAGGTATCCCAGAGCAGGGACATAGCCACTGCTGCCCTTCCTCTGTCCATCCACCTGAGCTCTGGGCTTCTCAGAAGCAATGTGAAGGGCAGAAGGAATCTCCCAAGATACTGTCCCCTACTCCTCGGCTCTTATTAGAGTGTCACTTCCAAGGAATAACCAGCCAGTAAAAATATGCCCTATGTGCCCAAGCAGGTGAACAAAAGGGCCCTGTGTGAGGCAAGCAGGGCCCGGGGGGGCAGCTGGGCCTCCCTCCCTGTGTCCCTGTTCAGTGCAGCTGGCCTGGGCTCTGGCTGTCAGCCAGGCTTCTCCCTCCCTGTCTGGCCCTGCCCAGCTGAGCAGGGGAGGAGTCAGAGACAAAATGCCTCAGATGCTTCTGTGACACAGATGGGACGGGGGACATGCCTTTCTTCACAAGCAGGGTTAGGAAGGGCGGATGCTTGTGGGTTCCTAAGTGAGCGTCCCACCTGGGTAGGAGCCTTCACAGGGGGAAGGCTTTTCCTGGAGCCAAAAGCTGTTTCTGTGCATCCTCAGAGCCTGTTGTCTGGAGGGCTCTAGGGAATGTTTGAGCTGCTGTTCCCTTCTGCTGGGGCTGCACTGGGCCTGTGAACAGGCTGCCCTCTGGGTTCACCCTGGCACTCGGGTGACCATGTCTAAGGTCCCCACCATGAGACCACCTCTGGGCTGGGGATACCTGGGCACTGGCCAGCTGGATTTGGGCTTATGCAGGAACATTGAGCAGCCCAGCATTCTTCAGAGAAGAGGCAGTGTCTTGTTTACTCACGTTGCTAGGGGGAGCAGAGAGCCTGGGGTGTGGCTGAGTTTAGAGGCAGATGGACCCTTGGGATTGGGAGCAGGGTCAGAAGGAGCCAACAGCTGAAATGCATAGTAGACTGTGGTTACAGGGACCTGTAAGGGTGAGCATCCCTCGCTGGTTGGTCCCTATGGGTAGCAGAGGCCTCTGTGAGGCTGGCCTGGCCCACCCATGCCCACCAGTGGAATTGTCCTGGAACTCAGCATCTGGAACTGCCCAGCCCCTGCCCCTCTTCCTCTGAGCCCTCCAGGGGCAAGGAGAGCTGGACATCTCTGCTGTCTCTGAAGTGTGACCCTGGCCATGCAGCAGGCCATCCCTGTCTTCAAAGGAAACTGACCCCCATATGGCAGGGATGGAGGGGTGTAGGCTAGGAGCCCCTATATCCAACTTGCTGTGACTCTGGCTGGGCCCAGAAAGCAGCTAAGGAGAGGCTGGCTGATGGGCTGTGTGTGGTGGCCAAGGTAGCATGCTCTCTCATTCCAGGACCGACCAGCTGGGCATGTTCACCCACAAGGAGTTTGAGCAGCTGGCCCCGGTGTTGGATGGCTTCAGCCTCATGACCTACGACTACTCCACGTCACAGCAGTAAGTGTGGCCTTGTGTTGCTGCAGGCACAACCAGGTCTCTGAAGCTGCAGGCCCACTCCTGCCTCCCAGGCAGGCACCCTCCTGCTATGGGACCTGCTGCTTAGCATGTCCATACCCAGGAGAGGTGTCCTGTGGGGGGCCCTGTCTGGGGTGGAATAGGCATGGCCTTGCTCTTGCCTCTGTCCTCAGACCTTTGCCTGAGCCACCTGGCTCTTGGAAGACCATGTGAAGTAGTAGGAGTGACACCTGAGAGGCTGTGTATCTGCTGAGCCCTCCCTTCCTTGGTCTAGGACTGCTGCCTGGCAAGCTGGGCACTGGGAGGCTGCCTTGGGTAGGACACCCATGGGTTCTAGTGGAGGGGTCCTGAGCCATTTTGCCGTGGTCCTCTACAGCAGGGTCCGTCATTCCTGGTTCTTTCTGGGTTTTGTTTGTTTGGTACTAGGGATCGCACCCAGGGGTGCTCTACCACTGAGCTACCGGCCCTTTTCTTATTTTTTATCTTGAGACAGATTTTCGCTAAATTGCCCAGGCTGGCTTTGTGCTTGTGATCCTCCTGCCTCAGCCTCCTGGTTGCTGGGATCATAGGTGTGTGCCACTACACCCAGCTTCTTCCCAACTCTTGAGGGGCATGGGCCACAGTAAAGGGAGGATGCACTCCAAGTGGACAGCCCTGGGTCAGGTTCAAGGCTTCCTGCCTGCACTGGAACTCTCCCTGTCACCCTGCAGGCCTGGCCCTAACGCCCCGCTGTCCTGGGTTCGAGCCTGCGTCCAGGCTCTGGACCCCAAGTCCAAGTGGCGGAGCAAGATTCTCCTGGGGCTTAACTTCTATGGCATGGACTACGCAGCCTCCAAGGATGCCCGTGAGCCTGTCATTGGGGCCAGGTAAGCTCAGGACCCTCCTGATCACATCCAGGGTGTCACCAATCACAGTGGTGTGGGGTTGGAGAGGGTGGGGACTCTGGCCCCTTGGGCTCATGGGCTCTGGGGCTGATGATGTGGGCATCCTTGCACCTCAGCTCCTGCCTGGGGTGGCTACCACCTTGATGCAGTAGCCTGGGGATGCAGCCACACTGCTGTCCCTGAGTGTGTTGACCTCTCCTGACCTCAGGAGTGGGAGTGTAGGCCAAGGCTGCTAGTGTATGTGTGAAGGGCTGTCAGCTGGCCTGCGCCACGTGGACGAGGAAGACCTGCTGCTTTTCTGTCACTTCCTTCTCTGAGGGTCTCCAGTGTCTGCTGCTGTGTGGTTCTGCTGGTGTGGAGCCCAGTTCTGTCCGTCCTGGAATCCACTACCCCTGTCTCGCTTGTGGCCCCTCACTGCCACTGGGCTTTTTTTTTTTTTTAATCATATAATTTTATTTAGAACTTATTTTCTTTTTTTGCCACTGGGTTTTGAGCCACATGGTCTTTCGTGTCCGGATGCTCCTTGTACTTCATCTCCACTGTGCTCCCTTGGGTCCGTGCACACATGCTGCTTGTCACATGTGGAAGGTCTCGTGGTTCCTTCAGCTCTCTGGACCTCCCTTTGGCTCCTGACCTCAGGCACCGCCAGCGGGTGCTTGTGTCAGGGCAGTCCAGCCCAGCCGCAGCTCCTGGGCCTGGTTCCACTTCTGGGGTTCTTGCTTCGTTTTGGTTGCTCCTCCTTGCTGTGTCTGCACTGGTGGCACAGACTGCTGGTGGCTTCTTTTGCCAGGCCCACCCTGCCATTAGTTGCCTTCAGGCTTTCTTTCATTTTACATCCTCTGGGCCTCTGCTAAACTTGTGCTTGTGTGGGATTCCATTGTGATGACAGCCGGTGTCCTCCTCTGCTGATCCTGATGTTGGGTCGGCTCTGGTCAGCCTGCACGTGATCGTCTCCTTGGTCAGGGGGCTGGGGTGCAGCCCTGTGGACCCGGAGTTGGACTGGGTACCAGATGTCGCAGATGTTGCCTCTGGGAGCTGGGTGTTTGAGTGCTCCTGTGAGTCTTTGTGTTTGTTCTGGAAACAGTTTGGCTGTGCGGAGCTCATTTAGTCCACCCACATTCCTAGTGGCTCCTTCCCTGAGGATGGTTGGTGTCTGGAGACAGGTGTGGTGTCACTGCTTGCTGGGACTCTCTGCAGGGTTCCCAGGCCTGCTCTGTGTTACCCAGGGCAGTGAGCAGAGGCAGGCCATCACCCTGCCTTGAATGCTGAGGTCCTGGCTGGGCCCTTGCTCTGGTGTTTCCCTCCAGCTGGGACCAGGGGTCAGCCAGTGGCTGGACTCCCAGGTTCGGGGCATGGCAGCAGTCAGTAGAGGAGGCGGGACACCTCTCTGCGGTCTTCTGTTCCTGCTTGGAGGAGGAATGCTTGTGAGGACCACCTCACTCCCATCTCCCCTGTTGGTCCCTCTGTGGTGGACTGTCAGGGTGGATTGTGTTCCAAGGCAGTGGTGGGAAGGGGTGGTCCCACTGGGGGGCTTTTTCCCCTTCTAAACCCACACTCCCCTGTGTCCACAGGTTGGCCCTAGGGTCTGGGGTCCGGCACAGGCCTAAGCCGACTGCTGTTCTCCTGACCCCTGGGGTCTACTCTGTATCACTGAACTTGGCCAGACTCTGTAGACAGGGCAGGTCTGGCCACTGGGCAGATGGCACTGGTAACAGGAGATTGGGCAGCAGCCTGAGGCCCAGTGGCCCCACACCTACCATTTGCAGCAGGATGGAGAGAGGTCAGCCTCATAGCTGTGTCCTGTGCTGGAAGACGTGAATTTGCTGCACAGTGAGGGCTCCTCCCATTCCTCCCAGGACACCCCTAGGGCAGGCTGGTGCTGAGGTGGATCCCCGTCCCCCGCTGTCTTCTTTCTGATCAGTGTTGCTCTGTGTGTGTGTCAGGCCCTGGCATCTTCAGGAAGCCCAACCACAACACCTGCTGTGTGGGCACTTCCTCCTGCTGGGCAGGGATACCAGCTGCCCAGACATCCTCAGTGGACCACCACAAGTTTCTTCCTGGGCCTGCCAGGCTTCTCCTTGAGTGGGGCTTTGAAAGGAGGTGAGGTGTTGGCCTCGAGCTGCCATCTCTGTCCACTTGGGCTGGCATCTCCCGTTCCACTGAAGTCAGTGTTCTCGCCCTCTGGGGTCTGGGGTCCAGGTGCTGCAGGCAGGCTTCTCCCACGGCCTCTCTCCTCCCTGTCCATCAGTGTCTCCTCCCTGTGTCCTCACGTGGTCCTCTGCAAGTCTGTCCTGATGGCCTCTCCTTTTTCATTTTGATGGTACTGGGGATTGAACCAAGCCTTGCTCCCCCTAAGCTCACACCACTGAGCTGTACACCAGACTGATGTCTTCTTGGAAGGACAGTCCCATTGGATCAAGATCCATCCTAATGGCCTGCTTTTAACTTAATCACCTCTTTAAATGTTGTCTTTCCAACTGTGGATAAATTCTGAGGTAGGAGTAACCTCACAGACTCTAGAATATGATGAGCTTGGAGGCATACACTTAGCCCGAAGTGCCACCTGAGGGTGGAGAGATGATCCAGGGAGACGGACGGCCCAGCAGGAGCTGCTGGAGAGGGTTGTTACAGCCATCCTACCCCAGCTGATGGGATAGACACAGGGCACCCAGTCTGCTCAGATCACAGAAGGCATTGGTGGCTTCCTCTGGACAGTACCTGCCCTTGATTGTTCTGAGAAGGGCTGGGGGCTTTGGAGATTCAGAAATTCTGATCACAGAGGTGTATGCGTGAGTGTGGACACACAGGGCTGTGTGCATGGGTGTGTATGCACATACACAAGGATGCCCTCAGGCCTCCTGGCTTTGTGGAGGTTGGGAGGGAGGGTGCTGTTTCAGTCCCCAACCCAAAGTGCCCCTTACTAATGACCTCTGGGCTTAGGTGGTGCAGAGTGGTGGTCTAGGCATTGGGCAGTTGCTGGCCTGGACTTGGGCCCACTCAAGGGGAGCAGGTGGGCTAGGAGACGGGAAGGACGCTTTGGTCAGGGCAGCAGCACATGTGCCAGCTCAGTAAGGTGCTTCCTGCAACTATGGGATAAATGACCAGCTCAGGAGACGTGTCCTCATGTTCTCCTTGTGACTACAGTGCCAGGCAGAGTGCTGATGCTGCCCAGCTGTAACTCCCCTGAAGGACACACTGCAGAGGGTGTGCCCCCACTTCAGTCTTGGCCTGTGCATCCGTCCTGCAGAGAAGGCTTCAGGGGACACAGGCAGATACGGCAGGCACTGCTGCCTGCAGGCGTTGGGAACCTGACCACCGCCAGGAGCTCCTTTTGTAGGAGTTTCCTGGCTCACTGCTGGAGTCCCCTCTAAGGACCCCACAGGTCTAAGGAGAATGTTCTTCCTCACCTCTGGATGGCCTGTGACCACCCGCACCCTTGCCCACACCTCCTCTCTTTTGTCCTTCCAGGCCCTCATGGTCTTGTTCCAGCCTGATGGCATCCCCCTCAACAGCTCAGCCCAAGGACTCACTGGCCGTTTAGTGCACAGGATCAGACAGACCTCCTGTCCTGGGGTGTCCTGGGGGGGGGTCCTCCTCTCCAGCCCCCACAGCTGGGCTTGCTCCTCCCCCTGCCCTTCTGGAGCAGCTTCACAGCCTGGCACTTCCTCTGGCTCCTGTCTAGCTCTGGTGGCTGCAGTGCTATACCAGCTCAGAGCCTTCCCTCCCCTCTGTCCTCTCCTGCTGCTGGCACCAAGACCATGTTCCTCAGTGAAGTCCCCCTTGTCCACTGCAGTAGCCCAGGCAGGGCAGGGAGACATCTTTAGCCCACCCTCCTCCCTGCAAGGCCAAGTACTGTCTAGCAACACTGCTCACCAGGCCCCCACCCAGGCGTGACTTTCCCAGAGTGGAAAGCCCTTCATCCGGCCTCTGTCACCTTCCTTCAAGATGTCTGTAGATAGGCACTGTGGTACGTGCCCGTAATCCCAGCAGCCTCAGGAGCCTCAGTTTAAAGCCAGCCTCAGCAACTTAATGTGACTCTGTCTCTAGATAAAATATAAAAAGGACTGGGGATGTGGTTAAGCGTCCCTGGGTTCAGTCCCTGGCTAGAAAAAAAAAAGAATGTCTGCGAGGCAGATAGCAGGACGAGACAAATCCAGTGCATGTGACCCTGTCCCTACCACAGTGACTCAGTGGATCTGGGCGTTTCTTCTTCCCATTCTTGCTGGTCTTTTACTCTGAGAACATTCAACCATAAAAGCCTTGGACACGTGACAGATTCCCCCACTGCCTCCCAGGAGCTCACCCCCTTGTCCTGTGGGTACGTTCCTGGGCTTCTGCACATTCTACTTACTATGTCCTCCCAAAGCCAGTGATATGGATGAGATGCCCTCCACACCGTCCCCTCAGTGTTTGTAGCCCATGAGTGGGCGTTCTGGGCTTAGTTGGCCTCCTCTAACCAGTTAGAGGCCTTGGGCATGTCCTTTGCCAGACAGGTGGAGGGTTGGGCCAGTCATCATGCATCTGTGGGTGTCCCTTAGGTCATCCCGTCTCTGGAGCAGGACAGTGAGCCATGGGGTTTCCTCTTGGGATACTGCTGGACCTCACACTTCAGACATAAGGGCTTGGCTTCTGCTAAGAAGGGCTGTCAGGCCTGAGGAGTTGTTTAAACCTGTGAAACCAAGGGCATCTGAACCAAGGTTTTGCACTCTACAGGGTGAGATTAGGGCGTGGCTGTTGTTGGCCCCTTCCCCCTGGGAGAAGACCTGGGCCTGTGAATGGGGAGGGTCTCAACAGCACCCACCAGCAGCTCTGGGCTGGCTCCAGAGTCCTGTGCTCACTCCTAAGCCTAAACAGGCCCTGGACGAGGGTGCATAGTAGGGCTCTTCCACAAGGCATCCTCAGGCCCAGCCCTGCAGGCTCAGGTAGTGGTCACCCACTGCCATCACTCTGCCCACAGGCCTTCGTGCAGCCTGGCTCTTGTTGACAGGACTCACAAGTGACCCCAGTGCCAGCTGTGGGTGGACAGTTGATGGGAGTTGGTAACCCAGCAGACTGCTCTGTACACTGGTTTCCAGCTCTGATTTGGCACAGCGGTGCCATGCACCCCTGTGCACCCTACTCAGCAGCCCTGACCCTCCCAGTCATAGTGAGCAAGTGGGCAGTGATGCTTCTCTTATTTCCTTCCAGTGTACCCTCATTTACTGCCCATCTGCAGTGGACTCCCCTGAGACTTTTGCATGGGTTGGGGAGCCCATTGCAGGTAGGGCCCTGCTGGCAACTAGAATTTTCCATGGTCCCTCTTTACCTGATTTCCTCCAGGCAGGAGCTGGGGACCTGGAGTCATAAGTCACAGCCTTCCACAGTGGGCAGCAGCCCTCCCCCTTGGGCCAGTCCTTTTGATGGAGGCAAATCCAGATGGGAGAGGTCAACAGAAACAGGCAGATGTAGTTTGTGAGGGGAGGGCCATCTCTCTCTTTAGAGGGCAGGGAGGGGATAAGGCACATGTCTGCTCAAGGATCAGTTCCCCTACCCAAACAGCTCACCAGGAGGCAGCCCACAGCCCCTTCATACAGGGGACAGCCAGACGTGAGGCATGGACGAGTCTCATCAACACGAGTGCCCCAATTCTTTGAGAATTAAGTAGCCTCTTGGTAATAGTCCAGGCAGCCTCTCAGATGATCTGCCAACCTGTCTTGGCCTCCAGCTTGGCTCCAGGGCCCTCCCAGGGTATCAGGGCCAGCTGTCTGGCCATCTGCGTGACCATAGAGCCAGGAGCCATGCTGGGGCAATTGACCAGCTCTTTCATGCCAGCAGCCGTGACTGTGGTCAGAGCTCCTGGGGGAGCCCTGGTCATTCCCTATCTTTAAAGTGGTCTGGGCTTCCTCCACTGAGAATCCATGTCCCCCAGGAGTGGGTCTGGTGCCAGTTTGTGTATCTCCTGCTGCCCAGTGCCCCATACTACCCTGGTGGGCTGAGATGTCTCCCACTGTCCAGAGGCTCTTCCTGGCTCCCACCAGGCCCAGGTGCAGAGTAGGGTGGCTGGCAGCACCAGGGTCCATCCTGCCACACAGGTCCTGTCTCCTCCCACAGGGGCTGTGTGTTCTGAGCTGGGAATGTCCCTCACAGAAGGAGAAACAGGGTCAGGTGTTCCTGCCTGTCCCTATGTTTGGCTGACTCAGCAGAGCCGGATTGGTGACATCACCATACCCACAGGTTCTCAGGCCCTTCCTGGACGGCTATCCACTCACCCCTGCCCCAAGGAAGGTGCACCTAGGTGGGGTAGCCCTCCGCCCCTTGGATATGGAGCTGTTTCCCAGTGGTGAGCCAGCTGGCTGGGAAGTGTGGCATCCTCCGGGCAGCCTTACTGATGCCCACCTCACAGGGAGAAGTCAGCAGTTACTTCATGATCCTGTGGAAGCCAGCAGGCCCAGGCAGTAGTTGAGAGGGGCAGCCCTAAGGGAAGTACCACCTGGCTCCTCTCTATCCACCATGTCCCCAGGCAGGTTTCCTTATAGGTATCTGGTAACCATTTCCATCCTGGGCAAGAAGTTTCTACCACTGGTGTGGATTCTGCTCCTGGGTACAGGTGAGGGGGAGGCATGTGGCTTTCATTCTGCCCCCTCCCACCTGGCCCAGGGAAGTCTTCAACCATGGCCTGCTGAGATCTTGATGCCACCCTGAACCCTCCTTGCTCAGCCTGTGCTTGCTTTGCATGTGGGCATGATGTCCCACTACATCCTGGTCAGTCATCTTGCTTCTTGGCTTCTGTCTTTCTCCTGGGCAGATCCAAAGAGAAGACCACCTGCTGCCCACCAGCTCCACGTGGACAGCCCATGGCGCTGGCCTCATCAAGGCTTCCTTTGAGCAGAATCTCATCACCAAGAAGGGATGCCTTAGTGGGTGACCAGGGCTCCCACTGGACCGAGGCCATGGAGTTGGCCCCAGCCAGTTTTAGGGCATTGGAGATGTCTGGCCCTGCCTTACTGGGGCACTCCCAGCCCTTTTCCATTGGTGCAGTCCTGGTGGCGTGTCAAGCAGCAGGTCAGCCCCCAGTGGACCCTCTCCACTTCTGTGGGATCGAGATTGCTGAGACCCCGCTTGGCTAGGAAGGGTTGGGGCCGCCATTTCAGCTGGTGTGTGGACTTGCAGCCCAGAGCCGTGCCCCGGCTACAGGCCCCGCCACGGGAGGCCCAGGACTCTGCTGTGGATCTGGTCCTGGGTGGTCGTCCACTGTCCCAGGCTGGTTTCCTTGTCTTCTGTCTGCCTGCAGACCGTGGAGGAATCCCTAAGCTCTGGGCTGAGCCCTCTGTCCATGGTCCGGCCTTCCCTTCCTGCAGAGCTTTCTCCAGGAGTTCCATAAGCTGGTCTCCATGGAGATACCCAGGTCATGGGGGGCCCAAGCATGTCTTTCTCCCTGGACATGTAGGGTGTCCTCTTTGTCCCTGGTGATCGCTGAGGGCCGCTGGCCTGTCTAGATAGGTTTTCTGGGAATAAGATCTGTTTGACACTCCTCACCCTTTGAATGCAAGGTCTGTAACTTAGGGAGAGTGTAATCCAAGTGCATAACTTCCCCGTTTTGAAGGGTGCAGTTCTGGGGTGCTCAGTACCTCCCAGGGCTGTGCCACCCCCACCACCATCCAGTTCCTGAAGGCTTCCTCACCCCAGCCTGCCACTCTCTAGCCTGTACCGTGTCCCTCTGGGCTTGCCTGATTCGGACATTGCCCACGAGTGGACTCAACATGTGGCTGAGGCCTTGGTCGTAGTTCAGGGAAATGCTCAACCCTCACTTCTTTTGAATTGGGCCATGCTGTGTTGCTCAGGCTGGCCTCTGACTCCTGGGCTCCAGCAGTCCTCCGACCTCAGCCTCTCGAGTGCTGGGTCCCACTGTACCCAGCTTGCTTCTTAGATATCTGCTGTCCCTTTACTCTTCCCTTCCTGGGGGCTTCCAGTGATGCCCATCACAGTTCCTGACCCCTGTCCTCTGGGCATCTTTTTCCTCTGCCTTTTTTGCATCCTCCATCCATCCGCTCCTTCCTTCCAGGCAAGCCTTTCACCCAGCATGCCTGGCTTCCCCCACCCCCCTCGCTGTGGCCAGGCCAGCACCTGTTGCCTCCCAAAGGCATGTGTGACCCTTTCTGTTCCTCTTAGGAGCCTGGCCCATCAGGTGGAGCTCATCTTCCAAGCTGACCATGCTCTTCAGGGGTCTCATGTGAACAAGACCCCAAGCCCAGACCTTGCTTATGCAGTGTTGGGGCAGGGGTGCCCTGGCTCAAGAACCACAAGTCTGGGTGGCCCCTGCTCCAGGCATCTTCCTGCAGCCCTCTTGGAGTGTCTTTCTACTGTGACCTCCTGATAGGAGGAACCTAGTGCTCCCAGGGGTCCTGGCTGCCCACTCACCTCCTCCAGGGGGTAGCAGATCTTGCGAGGGTGGCCACAGAGGCCCCCAAGAGGAGCAGTATGTGGCCACAGCTCTGCACAGGCATGAGAGCCACCTGTCCTTCAGTGACCCCACACATCCCAGATTCCTCCCTCTAAGCCATCTAGGAGAGATAGATCAAAGGCAGTCAGCTGCATCAGCGCTTTCGTGGTATTGTAATTAAGGGGGTGGGGGCAGAAATGAGGCAGGCAGAGCTGTGTGCTGGGCCCAGGCTGCGCCTGCTACATCTCATGGGAGCAGACCCCTCAAACCCCTCAACTCCCCAGGCACCCCATCCCCCCAGTGGCTGCTAGACATTGTCAGGGCCTGAACTAGAGGGGATTCCAGAAAGGTCAGTGAGAAGCAGAAAGGCCCGGTGTTGCACAGACTGAGTAAAAAGTGCCCACAGGTGCAGTGGCACATGCACCAATCGTCCTGGCTACTCAGGAGGCTGGGGCAGGAGGACCACAAGTTCAAGAGCTGCAGGTGTAACCCAGTGGTGAAGCACTCTGGGCTCAGTGAGTGCCCACAGCCGTGGTGCAGGGCTGCTTGTGCCACCAGGCAGGATGACCTTCTGGAGGAAGGGGGAGCTCTGGCTACAGGCACTTGCAGGAGGTTCAGTTTGGGTCTGGGAGGCTGTGGTATGTCAGTGGTCTGGTCCCAGCCATACTCTGTACCCACCCTTCCCAGTGTCTTTCCCATGTTTTGCTGGGGCCTGGGAGGCCTGACCCCACAGTGGCTTCTAAGCCACACCCTCCCAGGCTCTGGCATTCAGAGCACTGCTGCACAAGGTGACAGCTCCTGTGGTCTGGAAGAGTCCCTGGAGGCTAGCAAGCCTCCCCTTCGGAGCCTCAGGGTCACAAGGTAGCCCCTGTGCTAGCCAACCCCAGATCCTGCAGATGTCCGCTCCCCATAGCCCAAGGCACAGGCTCCTCCCTCGGCTGCAGCCCAGGTAGGTGCCCTGTGCACTGTGTCCTCGCACGGCAAGCACCGATCTTGCCATCTGGACCAGAGAGGGTCCTCCTCCTGCACAGACTACCAACTTCAGAGAGACGAGAAGCTTCCAGAGCCATCTATCTGTTCCTGGTGCTGGTGGCCCAGAGCCTTGTGGGGCTACCTGCCCTGTTTTGAAGGTGCAGTATGGGCTAGACTGTGACTTAGATCCTCCACCAGCTTCTAGAAGCCCTCATCCTGGCCCCACACCTCGGGAACAGCCTTCACAGTGTGGGTAGAGACATTGGTCTTCAAACCACTGGCTTCTGATGCTCCGAGGGCCTGCTTTCTCTGGATATGGGCAGCATTGTCCACAGTGTGGGCAGGCAGCAGAGGGAGGCCATCTCTGGAAGGCCTGAAACCACTGCCCACAGTCCCTCAGCCCTGGGGCTGCAGCTGAGTGGGGCTACCTGAGGCCCATCTGGCTGGCTGTCCCTCTCTTGAACAGGGTGTTGGAAGGCTCAGGGGTGACTTCTCTGAGGTGGCTCTGGAGCCAGTGGTGTTTCTTGAAATGTATGACTCATGTGCAGCAATCCTGTGGGTCTGGCCCAAGGTTGGCCTCCCACAGAGCACTCTGACCTGGGAGCTGTGAGGCTGGCTGGCTCCTGCACCCACACCCTGTTCCTCCAGGTACATCCAGACGCTGAAGGACCACAGGCCCCGTATGGTGTGGGACAGCCAGGCTGCAGAGCACTTCTTCGAGTACAAGAAGTGAGTGGGGCATGTACTGCCAGCCTGGGGAGGGTAGAGTGGGAGAACAGTGGGGACCAGTGCCAGACTGCAAGTGACCACTTCCAGGTGTCTGTCCCTGACCTTACGGGTGTGGGGAATATAGCCCCACAGCCTTGGCTGGAGCCAGGGAGGTGGACAGTTCCTCTTGTCTTGCAGGAACCGTGGCGGAAGGCACGTCGTCTTCTACCCAACCTTAAAGGTATGTGCAGGTGTGCTGGCTGCTGCCCAGGGAGGTGGGACAGAAGCTTTGGTCAGACACGGAGGATGCAGCAGTGCTAGCTCTTCCCACATGAGGCCCTTGCCTGCAGTGCCCGCCCGCCCTGGAGCCCAGGCCACCCCCCTGCTGCCCCGTGTGTGGGTGCAGAGCTAGGCGAGGCCCACACCTGTCTGTACCCACAGTCCCTGCAGGTGCGGCTGGAGCTGGCCAGAGAGCTGGGTGTCGGGGTCTCCATCTGGGAGCTGGGCCAGGGCCTAGACTACTTCTACGACCTGCTGTAGACTGGGCAGCAGTTCCAAGGCAGCGTGGACTCTCTTAGTCACAGAGCGACCGGTTGAGTGAAATACAGGCCTCTGCTGCTTGCTGTGAGTGTCTGCTGTGATCCCTGTCCTGGCAGGAACTCTGGGACAAGAATTTGTCCCCTCCCAACTGGGCCCTGGCCACAGCCTGCTGTGGGCTCGGGGCTTGGGTCTCTCCAGCACTTCCCAGGCTTCGGGCTAGATGTGGATGTCCCACACTTGCCCCACAACTGCACTCGAGGCCTCTGTGGGGATGGCTCCCACAGGGCAGCAGTGAGAGCCTGCACCTCCACTGGTCACCTGGCCAGGCGCCTGCTACCTGCAGCACTCGATGTGGGGGCACCCCTCTGAAGCCCTGGCCCAGCTCTGCACTTGTCACAGTGGAGGGCAGCAAGACCTTCCGCTGAGTCTGGGTGGGCTCCATCACCCTGTGTGCACGTGGGAGCCAGAGATGAGCACAGGGAGACACCTGTCCCCGAGAGCAGGTGGTGTGGAAACAGGGTGGGTCCCTGGGGCCACTGAGAATGGGGGTGGGTGGTGACAGTGAGCCACACCTGGTTCTGGTTTCTTTTTTCCTGTGCTGGGGACGGAGCCCAGAGCCAGAATAAGTAACGTGGATGCTGTCTCAGAATTGACGGGGACTGGCAGAGGAGAGGGAGGCGAGTCAGTGGGAGCCAGTATTAGCCAGGGTGTGGAGATTGGGTGGATCTGGAGCCAGGCAGTGACCAAGAACTGTCTGGTAGGGGTGTCCTTGGTTTGGGGGCGAGCACAATGGGCAGAGAGGGATCCTATGTTGGACCCCAGGGCATGGCTGAGGCCTTGGGAAAAGGGAGGGTACCATACCCTGGTTTGCACTGAAGACAGCTCTCACTTCCTCCCCAGGTGTGTGAACAGGTGGCTTTGATGGCTAGCTGTGTCCAGATCTCCCAAGTCCATGTTGGTTAGATTCCCTGAGGTCCTGTAGCTCCCACTGGAGGGAGGACAGTGGGATATGAACAGTCACATTGAGCTGGGACATGGGGTTGGGGGGGTTGGTGTCAGCACTGCGAGTGGCCTGGGTGGTGTTCTTTCCTCCCAGGTCATGGCCAGAAGGTGGGTGACAGAGGATTGGGGGTATGTAGGTGAGGGAGAGAGGGTGGGATCCCAGAAGGCAGTGCTGAGGAGCTAGGGAATTATGGGAGTAGCTTAGGGGCTAGATGTTCTGCCGCAATTGAAGCTCCTTGGAGGAGCTCAGGCCCACCTTGAACTCCAGGCCATCCTCCCTGCAGCCAGGGGTTCCTTCTCACCCCATTAGAGGGATATTTGGCCTGGAGGTGGTTTGAAACATTTTAACCATTTTTCTAACTCCATGCCCTTTGACAATGGCTGTCTTTCCATCAACCCACTTCATTTGCAAAACTCAAATAAGCTTAATACTGTAAGTCAGAGTTCTGGACAAAACAGAACAGGCTGGGCAGGTGGGGATGCGCCACCTCCGCCCCGGCCCCGCCCCACGCCTCCTGAGCTAATGCTGAGCTTCCCTGGTGTTGGCTTGTGGCTGCCCATCCTGCAGGCGTCCAGGGAGACACGGGCTGCTCACGCACTTTATTAGGATGCACCTGGAGCTGCAGCCCCTCAGAAATGGATGATGGGGGCCCAGCCTGTCTGGAGCACCAGGACCTATGCAGGGTCTCCAAGAGGTCAGACCTACTCCCCCATTGTCCTTGGGCGAAGGGGACCATGGCCCAGAACCCCCATCCCATGTGAACACTGCTCTGGAAGATATAAAAAAGTGTCAAAGCCCCTCCCCTGTAGGCAGGAGACCCCATAGCTGCCCATGCTGAAGCATTCCAGGAATGGGTCCTGGGGGTTCAGGGCACCAGCCTCTCCCCTGAGCCCAGCAGAGCACCAAGTCCTGCGATGTGTGGGGCAGGTTTGGATACAGCCCTGTCCCTGGTGGGTGGTGTCCTTTGGCAGAGAAGCAGGGTGGCCCGTGGTCTAAGCGCAGTAGGTGTCCGCCTTTACCACTTGGCAGTACATGGTCATGGCGAAGGTCAGGCCCAAAATCTAGGGACAGGAAGGAGATAGGCAGGGCTGCTGAAGGGAGCCACAGACCTCGGCTGCCGGGTGCAACTGGCCCTCCCTGACCTGCTGCAGCAGTGCCTCTCTGAGCCTCCTGCACAGCACCTGCTTACCAGCTGTGAGGCCCCAGAGACACATTTCTTGCAGAGTTTCAGCCATGTGGCCCCCATCAGCACTCAAGGACTGTGTTCTGCAGCTTGGGTCACATGACCCTCCCTCCCCTGCAGCTTGCTCCCTGTGCCTCAGCCTAGCTGTGTCTGCTTCTGAGTGTGTCACCCAGGCTGGGTGGGCTGCCCTGGTGGCAGGTCTGACCTCATCCTGGAGCACTCTGGTGCTGATGCCCAGGGCTCCCACCTGGACTGGGAGCTGGGGCCACAGGCATCAGGATGCATCTTGTACTGGGCAGTCCTACGACTGCCAGCCTGGGGCTGAGGAACCACGCTGCCTCCCTTGCTAGGAGACCAGTGCTGGCAGCACCGGATCTGAAACACCAAAGGTCACCTCCCCCACTGTCACCCCTGACCATGCTCTGTGAACCCACATCTGCCCATGACACCTAGAGTCTGCACCTGAAACTTGGGCCACCCCAATCCCAAGCCCTCCCAGGGCAAGGCCATTGCTGCTTTTCCCTGGGCTCAAAAGCCGCCCCCCCACCCCAGGCCCTGCCCTGCGCACCTGCACCAGTGCTGTGCACAGCCCAAAGATGCCCACAGCCAGCAGATTCTCCTGGAGCCAGGCCTTCACCGTCTCATAGCAGGGCTGTGGGAGAGTGGAGTCAGCCAGGCCTTGCCTGTCCCATCCCCAGGCCCCAGAGGGTGGACTGCACTCACCGCCTTCCACCAGGTGCCAGGCGCATGCAGCCCACAGCTGTCACTGAACTCCAGGCAGCAGGAGTCGGGCACACGGGTGGCATTGTAGACCTCAAACCAGTCCGTGTAGTTGGAGACACCACAGCAGCGGAACTGGGAAAGCAGTGTGTTGGGGCTGGCCAGAGAGGCAAGGGCAGGCAAGGGGCACCACTCCAGCCCTTGCCCTCCCCACTCCCCAGCCATGCCTCACATCAGTCTGAATGATGCTCCAGGCGTTGGTGAGGCCCACGTTGCCCTGTGTGCCATACAGATGCAGGCCCTTCTTTAGGTCTTGCTGGGCGTACCTGTCAATCTGGGAGTGCAGTGGGGTCAACAGCACTCTCTAGTGGGTGCCTTCCAGCTCCACTGCCTCCCTCAGCCAGACCCTGCCCTGCCCTTGTCCTGCTCTCACTTCCTGGAGCCCACCCCATCGTGCCCAAGGATACAGCTCCCAGCCTTATGTCCTTCTGTAAGCCCTCAAGGGCCCCAGGGCCTCATCCCCAGGCTGGCAGGGCCTTGAAGGGCCTGGGGTAGAGCACAGGCTGAGTGGAGGCATACACATCCACTTAGTACAGACAGGTTTGCTCTGCAGCTGACAGCCTGGCTACTATGCCCAGGTCTTGACCTCAAGGTCATTCTCTGGTGAAGGAGCCAGAGCCCCTGGGGAAGCAGAGACTCCAGGGCCGGCTGGGGTAGAGACAGTAGGCCCTGAGCATCCTGTAGTGCCAGAGTCAGGGAGGTCTCCACAGAGAAGCCTGTGCTGGGGGTCAGAGGGACACCGAAGCTAGGACCACAACCCTGGGTATCAGCCCCTCCTGCTAGAAATGGGTAGCCAGGCACAGTGGCCACACTTGTAATTCCAGTGACTCAAGAGGCTGAGGCAGGAGGATTGCAAGTTCAAAGCCAGCCTCAGCAGCTTGTTGAGACTGTCTCAAAGTAGAAAGGGCTGGGGGTGCAGCTCAGTGGTAAAGCACCTGTGGGGCTATTCCCCAGTACCACAACAAATAGCAGCCCCAAGTGGGAAGAAAACAACCCACAGCTGGGGACAGTGGCTACAACACCATGTGACCCAACACTCTGAGCATGCACTCGCCAGAGGCTATCCAGCAGCCTGGCCATGAGTGGGCAGTGCTGCTCTGCCACCTGAATGACCATGCCCCCCAGGGGGCCACTGTGCCTCAGGAGAGTCCCCACCAGCCTGTGTTGCTGCCTGGACTGCAGCAGCCATACCTTGTCAGTGTAGGCGAAGAAGAGCACAGCAATGGTGGCCTCCAGCAGGAATACCAGCAGCAGCAGCAGGAAGAACTGCAGAGGGTGGGAGCAGGGCCTCAGCCCCAACCTTGCCTCGGAGCCCCGGATCAGCGCCCTCCACCTCCACCCTCAGCCACTCTGGACACCTCAAGTGGGAGAAGCTAGGCTCTGGCCCTCCACTGCCTCTGGGATGTCCTCACTGGGACAGGAAATAGGTCCAAACCCACTTACTCATCTGGGACTTTATGGGGCCCATGAGTGTTCCTGCCCCCTCCCCGGGGCGGGGCACGGAGGGAGTGAGTCAAAGACCTGAGCAGGCCCTACCCAGGAAACCCCCGAGACTCAGGACTCCCCCTAGCCCTGCTGGAGGACCCAGCTGGCAGTGGTAACGCGCCTCCTCCTGGAGCTCACTTTCCCAGGCCAGGAAGCATCCCTCCGGGAACATGGTAAGACCAAGGTGAGGGTCTCTGGAGGGTCCTGAAGGCAGGTCCAGGCCCGACAGAGCTGCAGGTGTAGCAGGGCGTGCCCAAGTCCTGTTGACAGGCCACTGCACTCCACCACATTCTGAGAGCACCCCACAGCCCCTCAGGCCAGGACAGAGGTGGAGCTGGCCGAGACCTCACAGCCCCCGGACCAGGCACACTCACGGTGAGCAGCAGGCACTTGTTCTCCTTGAGGGCCCCAATGCAGCCCACAAAGCCGATGGCCATGACGAAGGTGCCCGTGACGATGAGCAGGTTGGCAGCTGACAGCGACGGAAAGGAGAATGACAGGGTGGCGAAGTTCCCCTGTGTAGCAGCCAGCCAGATACCCACACCCAGGACGCCACAGCCTCCCAGCTGGGGCCGCAGTACCGAAGAAGAGAGACAGGGTGAGGCCCACCCCAAGGGAGCTCCTACCCCGACCCTCACCAGCCCCACTGGCCTCCAGGGCCAGATAATCCCAGCACCCCCACTCCTGCTGCCTGCAAGAAGCACCCAGCTTGCCCCTTCTGCTGTCCTCCAGGTGCACCCACACCAAAGCCCAGTGCCCACCACGGGGAGGCCAGGACAGGCAGGTCCACCCCTCTGGACCACATGAGGTGGTCAGGCTTTTCAGTGGGTGGTCCTAAGGATTTCAGACACCAGGCCCTGGATCTCAGGTGTCTGTCTGTGCCCTGCTACCCCAAGAAGGGAAAACCTGACTCCTGGTGCATCTGCTCATGATGAAGTCATGGTTCATCACTGCCACCTGCACCTCATCCCCTCCCTGGATTCAAGAGCTGCTGACCCCTGAGACTGGAAGTAGGAGAGTCTCGCCTCTGCACCAACCACCTGTACCTCATCCCCTCCCTGGATTCAAGAGAGGGACTCTGAATTCCCTCATTGCCCATCATCACGAGAATCAATAAAGTAAGAGCAAGTATGGTGGTGGCCTGCAATGGTGACCAACAGGGTCTCAGGAGCACGGTTGGGAGCTAGGAACCACGGCTCAGCCCTTGTCCCCACTGAGGTCTTGGGTTCTGATGGTTTGGGATAAAAGCAGAGAATGTGTGCAAGGTGGTGTGTGGGTAGGGAGGCACCAACAGCTACAAGGCTCTGGGACTCCCACAGCCACTCCTGGGATGGAGCTACTGGAGACCCGCATACGCCCCAGGGCAGGCTCGAACCCAGATGTGCACCGCTCCAAGGAGACGCAGCATCCACCCAGGGCCACAGGCACCTCACCACCCCACAAAAGGCTCCTGAGCCCTGATGGCCAAAGAAACGGAGCCTGGGCCTTGCAGGAGACAGAACCCTGCCCCAAGAGGCCTGGGTGCAGGGAGATGCCACCCATCCCCACTTGCACACTGGACCCTCCTGATTCAGACTTCAGCCCAGGTGGCAGGGTCAAGGGCAGGGCTGGCAGCCACTGCTCCCTCAGTACTAGCTGGCCAAGACACATGATGCACTTCCTGTGTCAAGCCCAGCTGGCAGGAGCCTGAAACAAAGTCGGGGCATGAAGCTCCTGTCCAGACCCCTCACTGGTGTCTCGGGCCCCTCTGGGTCAGACCCCGGGAGACGGGACAGTCCCCTGCTGAGCACCCATGACCTTGCCTGTCCAATCTTTCCGGGATGAATGCAGCCATTTTCTCTGTCCTGTACTTCCTGCTAACACTTGCACTTGGCATTCAGCAACAGAACATCTAGATGCTGTGAACTCAGCTTGACCTGGGAGCTGCTGACCCCTGAGACTGGTCACTGTGCTTGTGGGACTCTCCCAGGCCAGGCCAGGGCAAGCGTAGGAAAAGCATGGGTCCCTCTGTTCTGGACCCAGGGAGGGGCTGTTGTGGACCTGGCAGAAGGCCTTGCCACACACCCTCAGATGGCTCCTGAGCAAACCTGGCCAGGGGCTGCCACAGAGGAGACCCTGGCAAATGGAGAAGGGTGCATGTGCCTCAGGTGGCACAAATGTCCCCTTGCTGTGGGACCAAGTTCTGCCATGGGATGGAGGAAAGCCCTCCACCCGCAGGACCAGCAGCTGGGAGTGGGGTGCCATCTGTGGTGCTGAACAAGCAAGGCAAGGGGTGGCGGCTGGATGCTGCGCAAGTGGGTACTGATGTTTCCTGGGGGTGGGGGAGGCCTGGCCAGGCACCTGCTCACCTCGTACTCCTCCTGACCATGTCCTCTGCATCATGCCCCAAACACAAAGCTTCCACGAGCCCTGACAGACAGGGTCCCTGGTGTGCCCCAGGCCATGTTCATGGCCTAAAGCAGTCCCCAGGCCTGGTGGGTCTTCCAGGACCCAGTTGGGTAACGAGGAAAACAGGCACCTGAGCTGCTGTGCGGGAACACCAGGGGGAGACACACTCGACCTTGTCCAGCACTGCCCTAGCAGGGCCAGGGAGGTTGGAGGGCAGGGCTCCCCAAGGCCCGCTGGGTCTGCGTGGAGGGGCCTGGACACCATAGGGAAGTAAGAGGCCCTAGGGTCAGGCCCACCCACAGGGCTGACCCCAGGCCTGATGCCTGACTCAGTGCAGCCTTGGCTGTGGCCAGTCACACTGGGAGGGCCGCACCTTGGGGCTGAGCACCCAGGCCAGTGATGGGCAATCCCCGAGCAGAGGGGAGGTACCAGCACAACGGGGAAATGTCATTCAAAGCCCCACTGCCTGCACCATCCACCTCTGCCTTTCAAGGGCAGCAGACAACGTGTGTCAGCAGGAAAGCAGGCTGCTGGGGCAGCCCCGGCACGGGACACACAGGGCATGGGTTGGACACCACCGTGGAGAAGGGCTGGCCCCAAGGAGGAGTGCCCATTCCAGGAGGTGGGCCAGTCCCCAGGACAGCCTGGGCAGGTCGGGACCCTACACCTCAGCCCCACCCTGAGAACTGAGCACTCCACAGACACCTTGCCCACCTACTTGGCCACTGCCCACACTGACAGGCGACACCAGCCCACACCACCAGACACTCTTCACACCACACAGCAGTACACACACATGGTCCCATGATACTACACCCTGGAGCCCACTGTCCCCTGGGGTCCACCCCTCCCACAAACAGCAGGCATGGGCACACAGGCAAGGAAAGTCACTGAACCTGTCACTTCAAAAGTATTTCTGCACATGCAGCTTTAAAAACATTTGGGCAGGAAGACTACAGCCTTGGGCTGGGGTTGTGGCTCAGTGGTAGAGCACTTGATTAGCATGTGTGAGGCCCTGGGTTCAGTTCTCAGCACCACATATAGACAAATAATAAATGTTCATCAACAACTAATAAAAAATTTAAAATTTTTGCTTAAAATTACAGCCTCGTAGTACGGGAGAAATGGGCTCATTAGCCTCAGAGACAGACACAAAAGACAGAGCTCAAGGGCTGGGAGGCTGGATTGGTCGTCTCCGGGGTCAGACTTGGGGGGCTGGGACCTCCCGCTCCAGCACTCCTTCTCCAGCCCCCAGAGACAGACTGCCTCTCACTGTGGGCGGGAGCCAGGCATCCTGGGGGACGGCAGCTGAGAGACACAAAGGAGAGGGGCTTCCTGGCGTCCATGTCCCCAGCCCAGCTTTGAGAAGAGATCGTAACAGACTTCATTGGTGATCTTGACACAAGCAGTTTCAGAGAGATCTGAAGACTGGAAGTCAAACAGGGATGGGTTGGGCAGTAGGGGTACGCAGAGAGGCTGCACACGACCGACTTCTGGGTGCTATCTGTGCAGCTGACCTGGCCCCTGAGCTCTGCTGACTACTGATACCCATGGCAGCCCCTGGCTTCGTGGAGGCTGGTAGTGCCTGGCATCCATCAAATGTGCCCTCTCCAGGTCCACTGGGGCTGGTGCCAGCCAGCCCTCCACCCACCACCCCTCCGGCCACAAAGCACAATGCAGCAGATGGACAAGCGGCTGGCCACGTCCTTGGAACAGGGTGGAAGGCTAGGTCCCTGCAGAAGCCCCTCTCCTGCCAGGTTGGCAGAAACATGACTGGTCTTGGCTGGGAGGTTGGCCACCAGGTAGAGTGAGTTTTCTTACTTAAACTTGGATGTAATTTGTCCAGTCCCAAGACCTGCCCACCCAGCAGAGCACCAGCCTAGAACCCACAGCTGGGCAGGCGACCCCCACCCTGCCACAGCAGCCCATCGGGAGCCTCCTGCTCTGCAGGGCAGGCAGGACTGTGGTTTCCCCCTGGGGTGTGCTTTCCTGTCATCCCGCTCCTGGCTGACACAGGCAGTAAATGGAGGGTTCCCTCAGTGTCCTGGCTCTGCCCTTGCTGTCCTCTCCTCCATCAGACTCAGGACACCCTCCTCAAGGGCCAGCAACAGAGCCACTGTCAAACATCATCTCAGTTCACCAAGGGCTAGGCAAGGCCTCTGCCTGGTGACTGGCAGGACCTTCCTTTAGATTCCAAGGCGACCACGGGGAGCGGCCCAGGCCCCCTCCCAGGGGAGATGGCAGGCACAGCCTATACCCTGCACCTCCTCCAACCTGGGGCCTCTGCCCACCTGGGCTCAGCACAGGCAATGGACAGATGAGGGTCCTCCCACATCTCTGTTCTGGGGTCCTGATCCTACCTGAGGCACAGCGCCCGGGGGGTGCCGAGGAAGAAACTGATGCACCCAGCAAGGCAGGACTTGCTGAGGTCCTGGCGTCTGGGTAGTGGAGCCAGGCTGGCAGGTCGGGCTCCGACCCCTACTCTGGCCACCTAGATAGTCCCTGACCACAGCAGGCAGGGAGCAGCTGGGGGCTTCTGCTGAGAAAGGCTGGGAAGGGCATCAGGAGGGAGGCCTCCTGAGCAGAGTGGGGAGGGGCCACTGTCTGGGAGACAGCTGTGGGGCTGAGGTCCAGGCCAGCCCCCGGCCACGTACAGCTAGGGAGGCATCCCCATCCTGCTGGCAGGCTCGGCCCCACTCAGACTGGCCCCTGGGCTGGAGCCACCGCCTGTGGGCAGCGCCCCAAGTTAGGGCAGGGGTGGGGAGGGGCAGGAAGAGCTTGCTGTGCTGCCGCTCCACCCCTGGGGACCTGGAAGAGCTTGGCTGGCAGAGACCCAGCTGATGACACAGCTTCAGGCCTGAACACAGGGGTCCCCGGGGCCACACCATCCCCACCCCTTCACCACTGGCACCACAGCCCACCCCACCTCGTTCATGGGCCCTGCACTCATTCTCCCACAGGATGGCCTGCCGGGGGACACCCCGGGTCAGGGACCCCGAGTCTGACCTGCCATTCCACTGGGCACATCTCTAAGGAAGGCTGGGCAAAGCCACTGCTACCCACAGAGCCAGTCGGCTGGGGGAGGCAGCTGCCAGGGGCGTCCCAGCAGGGGCCACGGGGTGGGTGCCCTCTGAACTCTGGTTGCAGGGTTAGCTCCAGCTGGGAGGTCAAGGAAGCCACGCAGCAGGGGAAGTCCTGTCAGCTGATCTCCCAATGTGAGTGGGAAATGGAGTGGGGGCCAAGTCCCTCCTAGAGGGCAACAAGGGGCACAGGGCCCCAGGTCAGGAATGAACCAGCCCCACCTCTCCCACCCACAGCCCATCACCGTTCAGAAGGGGTTCAGGGAAAAGACAGGTGGACCTCACACCTGCCAGGACCAAGGCAGGAAGCTCCCCTAAGCCCAGCACAGGGTCTCCTGCCCAGTCCTGCCTGTTCACAGCCCTGCGTACTCCCCTGTGGTGGCCTCCAGCCCAGGACCCAGCCCCTGCTCTGGTCCCAGGCCTCAGACCTACTGGGCACCACTTGGGGAGAGGGTGGCAGGCAGGTGTGTGAGACTAGCCGCAAGGGACTTAGGTCTGAGGCTGGGGAGCATAATTGGATAATAAAAGGGAATCAGATTTTCCAGCCTAGGAGGTCCCCAGGGACTGCTGATTTCTTCTTTCCCAGGTGGAGGACATCATTTAGGGAACAGCAGAATGTGCCCGCTCTGCAGCTGTAGGGTGCTTATGGGGTGCAAGGTCCCACAGGGGGGCCCAGACTGTTCTCTGAGATCCCCTTTGAGGCTCCCTTCATCTCTTCCCTGCAGACGGGTGTCCAGGTCAGGGAAGAGAGGGTAAGCAGGTCCCCATCTCCTGCCAGGTCCTGCCACTAGGCTGCCTGTCTCTTCACACCACCACCCACTCCCCTTCCCACTGCTGGGGACTTGCTGACCCTGCACTGACCACATTGGTGCCCACTGAAGCTGCCCAATCTTACCAGGAAGACATTTCCCCACACACCCACCCTGCTGCCCACTTCCTGGCCTGCAGGGCACTGCTCAGCCTGAGGCCTGGGTCTTGCCCCTCCCAGAACCCTCTTGCAGAGGACAAACCCTTGAGGTGACCCCTTCTGGAGTTACTCCCCACAGGCAGCCCAGGATGGCTGCCCTTCTCTGTGACCCCCAGCCCCTGCCCCAAGCCAGGGCCAGGCCAGAAGGTGGACCCAGGTTACGGCTTGTGACAGAACTGAACCACATGCATATGGCAGCACCTCGGAAGTCTGAGCTCAGCTGCGTCTCCTCACTCCTGACTCAGTGGTAAAAGGAGAGTCCGCACAGGAACTAAGGACAGAGCCTGGAATGACCTTGGGTGTCATTTCTCCACCCATCCTTCCCAGCCCAGCCAGGGAAGCCCCAGGCCCAGCCCAGGTAATGGGAGGCCCCGCCCCCAGCTCCTCTGGGGGGGGGGGGTCTAGCCAAGCTTGCTCCAGAGCAGCCAGGTGTGGAACCTGCCGGTCGGTCCTCCCTGGTGCTCTAGGCTGGAGGGGGTCACCCTCTGCTCCACCAGCAGGCAAGTCCCAACCCCTGCTGCCGCTCTTGCTGGTCAGCAATCCCCGCTGCACCTCTACAAGTTAGGGAGGCCGGGAGCCAGCGCCTCCCCAGCTTGCCCAGGAGTCCCTTAAGGTCCTGCCGCTCACTCAGGCCGTGCACACTATTTCTGGGGCCCTCTGGGTGACTGGGGTCCACCTAGGCTTGGCAAAGTTTCCTCAGGGCAGTCCTGGGGAAGGAGTCCCAGGGTTGGCGCTACAGTAGAAGGGGGCGAGGCAAGGATGCAGGCTGTGGAGGCCCAGAGGCAGAGGGTAGGTGCCGGCGCAGTGCTGGCCCTGACCAGGACTGGAACCCCCACCCCAGCAGAGGCTCAGGGTCGGGATGGCCCAGCCCCATCCGGTGTGCACGTGCGCAACACATCCTGTCTCAGCAGGAGGGGCAGGCGGGCAGCCCAGGAAAGCAGAGGTCCGGCGACACCCCGCGGCTGGTCAGCCAGACAGCAGCCCCTGGCCCTCCCCAGGTCCTGGCCCCCCCCAGGTCCTGGCCCCCAGCCCTCCTCGAGCAGCGACGCTGCCCGCGCACTCACCCAGAAGAGCAGGTTGAAGGCGAACATGAGGTACTTGACACCCTGGAGGCAGCCGCGCGCCATGCTGCAGCGCTTCAGCTCTAGGAGGAAGATGAAGGACAGGTCCAGGTAGAAGACCACGTACTTGTTGCCCTTGGGCGACGTGTAGCGGGCCTGAGCCGCCTTGGGGCCGGGGTTCGCGTGGAGGCCGAAGAAGGGGCTGCCGCCCGCGTCCTCAGCGTCCCCGGTGCCCGCGCGCCCATACAGACTGCTGCAGCGCCGGAAGGGGCCGCCGCGCGTGAAGCCCGGCTCCTTGCCCTCCGGCGACGGGCTGCGCCGGTACGTGGACTCGTCCGTGCTCGAGCGGCGCATTGCGCCGGGGTGGCCGGGGCCACGGCCGCCAGGAGCACCGGCTCTGGCCGCAGTCAGCGCCTTGCGCTCGCGGTCCCGGGCCGCCCCATCCCGCCCTGGCCCGGCCCCGCGGTGGCAGCAGGCGGTGGCAGCGGGCGCAGCTCCGCGCTGCCCGACACCTGCCTGCCGCCGCGCCCCGCGCCGCCCGCCAATCCGGCGCCGCACCGCCCCGCCCTGCCGGCCAATCGCCTGGCCCGGGGCGCGCCCCCTCTCTTGCGGGGTAAGGAAGAGGCCCACCGAGGCCAGAGGAGCCTTTGAGGGGGCAGATACTAAGCCCCGCAGCTCATCCCCCAGCCCACGCCCCTGGCCCACCTCACCCCACACTGGCCTGCCACCCAACGGTGGCAGAGCAACCTCGACCCGTGCTAAGGATGGGCAAAGCTCTGTGCAAATTTAGGGGTGACCCCGTTGCTGTTGGTGGCAACGTGGCTCCAGCTTTAGGCACCTTGGGGAGCCCTGGATGCCCCAGAGGGATTGCCTGAGAGGTTTACTCACTTTAAAGGAGGGACCAGGACAGAGGAGCACAGGAGTGACCCAAAAGAAACCAGCAATTCTCCACAGACCCAGGGTGCTCAGGCTGGGTTCCTTCCCCAGTCCTATCTCCTAGACTTGGGGAGCAGGGCCTGCTTCACAAGCAACCAAACAGTGAATGTTGGTCTTGAGAATCTACTGATACCATCTGAAATTCTCTGTAATTTCTGAACCAGATGTCTTGAATTTCAGCCTGTAGCCAGAGGCCCCACCCCTCCCAGGCACCAGCAAACAGAGGAATAGGCATGGATGACCATGCGCTGGTGAGCACAAGTTCCAACAGCCCGCCACATGCCCACAAAGGTGGAGGACAGATGTGGGCCCATGCACCACCCCATGTCTCTGCAGCTCCAGCCAGCTTGGGCAGAGGCAGGGGGACCACAGCAGCCACAAATGTGCTCTGCACCCTGGCTTTCCCTGTCACCATGATGGTCATAATAGTGGTGCCCACTCCATGGACAGTCCCGGAAACTTCAGTCCAAAGAGGGAGGCCTGGCTCAAGCTCCCAGACAGTCCCCAGCAGAGTGGAGGCTAGGAGAAGAAATGAGGAAGGGCCAACAGAGGGAAAGGAGGGGTGCCCACTGGCAGGGCTGACCAGATCTAAAAGCCTTTAAAAAGAAAGAGATGGGGTTGGGGCTATAGCTCAGTGGCAAAGCACTTGCCTTGTACATGGGAGGCACTGGGTTCAATCCTCAGCACCACATAAAAAAAATATACAAATAAAATAAAGGCATGCTGTCCATTTACAACTATCAAAAAAGTTTAAAAGTGGGACGTGGCCTCTGGGAACCGTGGGTACCCAGTGAGGTCCACCCCTCTGGACCAGCCTTCTGCTGCCCCCTGAGGGTTCTGTGAGGATCTGCAGCCCCAGCCTTGGCACAGGAAGCCCAGTGTACAGGGAGCCTATCAGGAGGTCTCCGCCTACCACATGGCCAGCCTGGGGCTTCCCACTACCTCCCTCATCCCCTAAGGATTCTCTGGTGTTCTGGGCCCACATACCAGGAGCCCAGCTGAGAAGCAGGAAGCAGAGTCCTCCCTCAAGGCCCTGCAGAGACCACTGCCCACAGCTCTGCCCAGGGAGCAGGTAGCAAACAATGACCCCTCAAGACCCCTGGCGATCCCCTTACCCCCTGCCCAAGAGCCAGCCTTGCACACCCGAGGGTGGACACACAGGGCTTGGGGAAAGTGAATGCACTTGTGGACACAAGAAGGGCAGAAGCCACAGGGTTCCAGGGAAGGCTGAGGGCTGACCAGAGATGCTGACCTCTAGAACCAAAATCACCACCCACATTACATTATACACACTGACACTCCCCCAGCTCCAGAGTCAACTGCTAGGCTCCCTGTTAGGTGGCCCTGCAGCCTGGGGACACACAGACTCAACCACAGGACCACCAGATCCCCAGCAGTGCCCACGCAGTCAGCTTCCCCCTCCTTGAAGACCAAGAACAGGAACGGCCAGCTAAGTGGAGAGCCCAGGGCAGTCTCCCCACAGCCTGACTCCCAGAGCAGGGTACCCAGAGCCCGGCAATCCTGAGCCCCAGCTTCCCAGCACCCCGAGTGGCAGAAACGGGAAGGGCAACGGTTATGGGCAGGGTGCCCCAAGAGGTGCCAGAGGGTCTGGGGAAAAGGGAGGAAAAAAAGGGACCTGGTCCGAGCTCCGGTACTGAGCCCAGCATTCAGGATGCCAGCCCAGTGTGCCCGCACCTGCACTGCTCTCCCTTCTCCCAGACCCTGCACACAACACCCACATTAGCAGATGAGGCCCATCTGACAGGAAACCCGACACCCAACCCAGGGCCCCAAGGCAGTCCAGCAAGGACTGGGCTCACTTCTGCTGCCAAGTTGGATTCAGACAGTGGCATGTCACCTGTCCACAGCAGGGCCCAGGGTAGGGACACCATGCCTCCCTGGCCCAGTGCCCAGCCCCTCACCACCAGGGTCCCATCCTCCACAGAGCCTGAAAGCCAGCAGGCCAGGCCTCTGGGCCTGGTGTGGAAGACCAAGAGGCAGGCCTCGCGCTGCCCACCATGCACTGCCCAGCCATGACCTACCTTGGCTCACCACGGGAAAGAGACCAGTGGACTGGTGAACGGTCAGCACAGCCGGGCAGGGTGGAGCTCTGCAGGAGAAGGGCAGGATGCAGGCCACACTACAAGTGGTTTCCCCTGCAGGTGCCCAAGGCCATGAGGGAGGTGTTCCAGCGGAGGCAGAGAGGGGTGCACAGCCAGACTCCAGGGTCAGGCCTCTGACCAGTGGCCCAAACCAGGGCAGCTTTCCAACAGGGACTGTTCTTCAAGTTCGCCCACCCCATCCTCCCAGACGCTCAAGCAGGATCACAGACTGGCCCACAAATAACGCCCGGGCAGGAACACACGTGCTCAGAGACATGCAGAGGCACACGGCCAGGACATGCATGTGGGGACATGCAGTGGGGTCCACCCCACGGCCAGTGCCCAGAGAGCTGCCTGCATCATCTACTGCCCACCAGGTGTACCCATTCCCCACCCCTCTTCGCTCTCAGCAGACTGATACCCACACTCAGGAAGGGGCCTGCTCAGCCAGCCATGTCCCATGAAGCTCATCCATCTGCCATCAGGGTCCCCAGACAGAATGCCCTTGGCTACGTGGGAGGAGGTATGGGTGGGAAACTCTGGGGGGTGAGCCACAGAAGACCACGGTACCTACCTGTCCAGAACACATCCTACTCAAAGAGGACCTCCCCAAACTCCAAAGACAGGCTGCCCACAGCAGCCCAGGGCAGGCGGCAGGCAGCAGGCAGCAGAGCAATGTCTCTGAGACCCTCGGTGGGAGGGTAGTACAGGCCGGGCTCGGGAGCTCAGGGCCCGGGGCTCCACACACAGCCCAGCTGGCCCAGGGAGACAGCAAAGCAGGAGGCAGGGAGGGCACTGCAGACACCCGGCCAGGCAGGGCGACACCCCAATAACTCAAGCAGGGACCAGAAGCTGCACACAGCCCAAGTAGGACCATCTCCCTCCCAGCCTAATCTGAGCTCCTGGAGACTGGACACACTCCTCATACTTCCCCACCCACTTCAGGGAGGGACAGAGAACAGGGATGGGGTGGGAAGTCTCTCAGTGGTCATCAAAAGGACCCCAGTCTCTCCTCCTGGAACACCTGAGCTCAGCACCTTCCCCTGCTTCCTCCCCTTCACCCCGAGGTGTCTCTCTATTGGAGGTCACATGGGAATGGGGGTAGAGGAGACACAATGAAACCTTTGGGGTGCCCATGTATGAACAAAGCTAAGCCAACCCAGGCCAGGTGCCCCCATGCCAGGCACTCCTACAGAACAGTCGCTAGCATATCCTTCTTGGGCACCTGGGATGGATGACAGTGATGTTCCAAATGCTCCCAGCTAGGTATGTGTCCAAAGGGTCATGGGGTTAAGCCAACTAGTCACCACCACTACTGCACACCCCCACTTGCCAGGACTCCCATAACTGTGAGGAGGCACTTGGATAGCAGACACTGGAACCTTCAGCACACAGCTAGCAACCGGATGAGCAGGGTGTGTGCAATGCCAGCAAGGTAGGACCCGTGCAGCATACTCCCCACCGAGCACACCCACAATACCCATCTGTCCCAGATGGGCTGGGCCAGAAGGCACAGATGCGGGGGGTGAGGCTGGGGTTCCCAGGAGAGAGTCACCATGGCCATTCTTGGATGACAGCTTCTGGTCCCATCAGAGCTTTACAGATGGGGAAACTGGCCAGAGGCACAGCCAGTTCAATTCCAGCCCAGGGCTCTGCTCCCTAGCCTCCACCACCCTCCCACCTGTAGCTGGCCTGTTTCCTGGGCGATGCCCAGGGTGGGGAGGGGCTCAGCAGCCAGAACTTCAATCACAGTTTTCCCTTGTTCCCTGCTCAGAAGTGACCCCTCCTCTGGCAGGAACCATGCCAAGCAGGATGCAAACCACACATCCTGGTGCCTGGACCCCACACAGAAGCATAACCACCTCCTGCTCCTGGCACCACTGTGCACCCTTCTGGAAGCCTGGGTCCCACCTACTGCTCACCGGGAGAGAGGGATTTTTTGAGCTGGCCCAGGTCCCAGCCTACTTCTGCCCCCAAATGCACACGGAGGGACACATCAACCAGACTGGAGGCACGGAGCAGGGCTGACTTCTGAACTCTCCAAGGTCCTCAGGTCTAGCCTGATTCAGAGCTGAGGACAGGCCTGAGACACAGAGCCAGGGAGGGGCAAGTGCCCAGGGACAGGCATACGGGCTGAAAGGGGGCGGCCTCAGGATTCTCTGGTCCAGGTCCTCTCCTAGAAAGTCAGAGCTGGAGGGAGGAGGTAGAGGGTAGGAGAGAGGAGGATGCCACTGCCCCAAAAAGCAGTACCCCCCAACCAGGGCCCCAAGCATGCATGCACTTGGAATTCAGGGAATGTCAAGTTGGCTCAGGCCTCTCTCCCAAGTCTCTCCCAGAGTAAACAACTTTTCCAGGCAAGAGCAGGGGTGGGACAGGCCATCCCTCCTCCAGGAAGCCTTTGGTCCACACATATCCCCAGGGTCCCCCTACCGACATTCTGGACCCTATTCCCTGCCTCCCTCACCTCCAGTAAATAGCAGCTTCTGCAGCTGAGCATGGGCCAGACCCCAGGCCGCTGTGACTCAGGGCCGCTGTGCTGCCCTTATGGCCAGGGCAGGATGTTCTGTCCACTCAGCCTGGAAAGAGGGGGCAGGAAAGGGAAGTAAGTAGCCAGAGCTCGTGGCTCTGCACGTGGCCCTGTGGGGGATGGCGAAATCGGCTGCGGAGGTTGTCCAGCGTAAGGGCGTTGGTATAAAACCTAACAGGCAGCGGCTGTGTTCCACTCCCGACCCAGGAGACCCTCCATAGCCCTCCCCTATAACGAAGGCCAGAGGCCAACATTTGCCCCAGAGGGCAGTTGGCAGATGCCTGGGACTCCACAGAGCTTCTCTCCAAACTCCGCGGGCAAAAAAATCTGCCTCCAAATCCTCACCCCCAGATCCCAAAGCGCACCTCCTCCATCAAACCTCCCTGCCCCCTCTACCCGGTCCCTCCCACCTCCCAGGCAGTCCCATCACAGCAAGAAGGTGCTGAGTCCAAGCTCGCCCCACCCCATCAATGTCCTCGAAGTCCTCAGTGGCCCGCAGGTCCTGCAGCCACAACCCCGGGGTCTGTGGAGGCTCAGCTCAGAGCGCGCCCGCTCCACGACGCCCTCCCTGACCACTTCCCCGGCACTCTGCTCGCGGGCGTCCAGCGTTCACCAAGCCCGCCGTCCCGCTCCCCTCCCGGGCAGGGAAGGGTGTGCGGCGAGGAACTGCCTGCCGCCGTCCGACCCAGTCGCCGGGCGGCCGGCGGTCCTGCGACGGCACGGGTTGGGGACGTGCAAACTCCGCCGCAGGCGCCTCGGGACGCTGCGGCAGGACCCAAGTGGGGACGCTGCGTGGCGGGGCCGCGGGAAGACCGGCGGGGCCGCGCGCCGTCGGGCCACCCCTGTCCGGGCCGACCACTGGTCGTGACCCACGCGTGGGGCTGGACTCGCACTCCCGGGTGAGCTCGAGCACGCGGGACCCGGCCTGCAGCCAGCGCCGTACCTGAGCGCGTGGTCTCCGGCTCGACGCCGCTCCCGCCGAGCAGCTGTCAGTCATGCGGGCACGAGAAACGCGAACCGCCGCCGCCGCAGCCTTTACGGCCGCACTGGGACGCCGTAGCGCCGGAATGTACCACTGTGGCGTGCGGGGACGCCACGTGCTACTGCTTCGGACGCGCGGGCCCCAGAAGCCGCTGGCGCGCGGGGATAACTTGTCGCAGCTGGGACGGGGACGGTGGCGGAGAGCGCCAGGGCCGTGGGGGCGGGCGAAGGCTCGGGGCGGGGCGGGGCCCCGTGCAGTGGACGCGCCCGGGGCGGGACCTGCAGGACCGCCGCGCCGCCCGCCCGCCAGCCGCCGCCATGATCATCCCCGTGCGCTGCTTCACCTGCGGCAAGATCGTGGGCAACAAGTGGGAGGCCTACCTGGGACTGCTGCAGGCCGAGTACACCGAGGGGTGAGGCGCGGGGCGCCCGGGGGGCGGCGACCGGGGGAGAGCGGGGCGGTGTGGCCGGAGAGAGGGGGGCGGTGGGGCCGGCGACACGGAGAGGGGGGGACAGTGGGGCCGGCGACACGGAGAGGGGGGGGCGGTGTGGCCGGAGAGAGGGGGGCGGTGGGGCCGGCGACACGGAGAGGGGGGGGCGGCGACCCCGGAGAGAGGGGAGCGGGGGGCGGCGACCGGGGGAGAGCGGGGCGGTGTGGCCGGAGACCCGGAGAGAGGGGGGCGGTGGGGCCGGCGACACGGAGAGGGGGGGCGGGGGGGCCGGAGACCCGGAGATGGGGGGCGGGGGGCCAAGACCCCGAGGAGAGCGGGGCGGGGGGCGGCGACCGGGGGAGAGCGGGGCGGTGTGGCCGGAGAGAGCGGGGCGGGGGGGCCGGCGACACGGAGAGGGGGGGCGGGGGGCCAAGACCCCGAGGAGAGGGGGGCGGGGGGCAGCGACCGGGGGAGAGCGGGGCGCCGGCGACACGGAGAGAGGGGGGCGGGAGGTGACGACCCCGGAGAGAGGGAGGCGTGGGGCGGCGACCCGGGGAGGGGGGGCGGTGTGGCCGGAGACCGGGAGAAAGGGGAGAGGGAGGCGGGGTCAGCGACCCGGGGTCACCCGCTCCCCCAGGGAGGGAGGGTGGCGACCCGGGGAGAAGGGCCTGAGGGGGAGAACAGGCGCGAGGGGCGGGGCGGTGTGACCGAAGCTCCTGTCAGGATTTCAAGGTCCTGGCTCTTTCAGAACAGCTGTCCCTCTCCTCTTTGGAGAGTGTTGCCCTCTGCAGGGTGAGCAGTGGGTGTCTTGGGGACTTTTAGGTATCTCCCTGTAGGTCACAAGCACCTTTTCATCTGCAGCAAAGATCTCCCTACTTCCTTTCTCTGTTAAGCCCACTTCTTGTCCTGTAAACCTTGCTGATCCATTAAGATGCAAAACAGATTTTTTTTCCTGAGTACTTAACTGCCATCCCTGACTTTTGAGGCAGAGTCTGACCACCTGCCACCTTGTGGTCTCCTGTAAAGCTCTGGGGCTCACTGTGCCTGCATGTCATACAAGAGTCAGTGTGCAGGCTGAGAAGCTTGCTAGAGTGACCAGCATGGAAGTATCGGGGAGGCCTACCCCTTCCCAAGCTGCCATCTCTGTGCATTGAAGCCAGTGGTGTGGGAAGTTTTCCAAAGCCTGAGAATGACTAAGTCCTGGGGAAACTGAGACTTGTAATTGGGCTGTGAAATGGGAGAGGGAGGTTCCTGAGGAGGTAATTTCTCTCTTACTTGGAGAGCAGGGCTGGGGAGAGATTCCACAGTTTATTTCCTGTCTGCTGAGGCCTGCCAGGATTCCACAGGGCCACTGATCTCTGTCTTGCACAGAACCTGCCCTGTGGGGCCTGAGCTAGATGAGGAGTTGGCACCTTGGTTAGGGCCTTGGTCCACAAAGCTCCCCTCCAGCTGTTCAGAAGCCCCAGGAGCTGCCTCAGTCCTGGGTACCAGCTTTAGAAACAGGCAGAAGGCAGGTAAAGATGGAGTGGGTGTGACCTCTGAGTAGGTGGGAGAAGAGGCTCACTGGGATCCTGCTGCAAGGTCTCAGCTCCAGTCCAGGTGGAGCTGTCCACCTTGTTTAGCAGGAGGGTAAAATGAGCAGGCACCAGTGCCCAGAGAGGTTGGCTGTGGCTCCAGACCTGTGGGGACCACAGTCTCACCTCCCCTCCCCTTGGCACAGGGACGCCCTGGATGCCCTGGGCCTGAAGCGCTACTGTTGCCGCCGAATGCTGCTGGCACACGTGGACCTGATTGAGAAGTTGCTCAACTACGCACCACTGGAGAAGTAGCCACTGGAGCTTCATTCCTGCTCTACTGATATGGACAGTGTCACTCCAAGTTCATCAAGCTGAGGTGTCTGTGGGTGGCAACAATGCGTGGCCTCAGCCACATGCCCCCCATGCTGGAAGGAAAGTTCAGTAAAGGTCTTAAGAATTACCCAGGTGTCCTGCTGATTGGCCTGGCTTGGGGAGGTCCCTTTGTCATGTCTCCTGCCTGTGTGAAGACTCAGCCCACCCTCTTACACTGCAGCAGAGCCCTTGGCTGGCTGGGCCCTGGCCCCTTTGACCACTAGGCAAGTCAGACCCACAAGTCTTCCAATAGTCACCCACCTGGTGCCTCTCCTCCTTCCTGTTCCAGGTGGGTGGGGGTGGATTCCTTCCTTGATGCCCAGGAGGAGGGAGAGCTTCCCATAGCCTGGCACCCAAGAGAGCTCGGGGGACCTGGTGTTCCACCCTGACATTCCAGGCACAGAGACCCTATCACCTTCTCCCAGAATCTAAAGAACCAGGTTTTCTGGCCTGTGGGAGGGGGTGTTTTATTGTCAACCAACCTAGACAGTGTCTGCTACAGTCATGGCTGCCTGGCCCTGTGCTCCAGAATTTCTCAGGCTCCACCAAAAGCCAGGGGAGGGACAGCACCCAACGTCCACAGCTGGGGTGGGGGGCACTGAGGAGTTTCCCAGCACCCAGGTGTTGGCACTTGGTGCTCCAGGGGCTTCTGGTCATCATTCCAGGCTGAGCTAAGACAGGTAGATGCCTCAGCCAGTCTGGGCTAAGGGTATGAGATTGCAGAGGTATGGGAAGCAGCTCTTTAAGCCTCTCCTTCTGGGCCAGTCATTAGCTGCCCAGACATCTGACATGAGGGCCTCTGGGGACCTTAGGGACAGGAGCTAGGGTGGGCCCCAATAGTGGAGAGCATCCCCCTACATTCTGCCAGACCTGGGCCTCTCCTGCCCTCTGATCCCAGTAGGCCTGACTTGACCTTAGCCTCTACCTCCAAGCTCCCCCAAGTGGCCAGAAGGCAAGACTCAGGCCACACAGGTCTGCTTCTGTTTCCTCCTGAAGGGGTTCTTACCATTGGGCTTCCCTTCCAGTGTGTTCCAGGAACACACTGGCCACCTTGGACCCTGGGAATGAGGCTCTTGGCTCCTGCCCTCTGGACACAGCAGGTAGGTGTCTCCACTCTCTGGACATAAGAGTACTGAGGACAGGATTATCCTGTCGCTAACAGTAAGCTGACCCGAGCTGTTCAACAAACATTTATTGAGCACCTATTATGTGGCAGGAATAGTTATAGGCATTTGGGATACAGCAGTGGATAAAACCAGTAATACCCTACTCTCGCAGGGACGTTCTAACTGGGATGCAGCACACTTTGTGAACGCGATGTTAAAGAGCAGTGGCAAGAGTTAAGCCAGGCTCTGGCTGATTGGGCCTTACAGCTCTCAGGGCAGCACAAAGGGCTCCTGGTCCTGCCCTGCAGCCCCTGTACCTCTTGGCACCTTCAGCAGGGCCCCTACCACCTGCCTCTGACCACCCATGGTGTAGAGGGTGGGCCTGGGTTCTTCCTAGACTTGCCCAGGAATCAAGGAGGGGGTACTCTTACCAGAACCTAGGTCTCGTCCTACCTGCCAGGCCTGGGCCCCAAGCCCCACACAGGTAGACTAACCATATCTTCCCTATGCTGGGGGAGGGACCCTGCCCCACGCCTCAGGAAAAAGGCACTTGAAGCCACCCCCAGGGTGGGGTCAGCAGAGGTGATGGTGGTGGCATGCAGGGCACAGACATGAAGATGGGCTCTGTCCTGGCCTTCAGTAGTCAGCTCAGTAGTTAGGTGGGATGCAGCAGGAGGCAAGTAGCCAGGCCAAACCCTGGTGGTCAGTAGTGCTCCAACTTGAGGCTCCTATATAGGCAGCACGTGAAGACCATGCCAAAGACCTGCAGATGGTCAGGCAGGCATGAGACAGCACCTCAGGCTAGCAGCCCTCCCCCAGCTCCCCATAGTCGCCCTTATGCCCAAACCTGCACACAAGCAATGCCGATGCCCACGGCCCCGATGACCCTCAGGTGCTCCTGGATGAAGGTTTCCAGCTTGGTGATGCAGCCACCCTGTCAGAGTGGGGGGTGCTCAAGGTGAGCCCTGCCAGCTCCCCACAGACGTGTCCTAGGTGTGGCCCAACAACCGCACCACCCTGCACCAGGCCAGCCCCTTGCTCACAGTGACCCACCTCCACCTTGTAGATGTTGGAGGCGTGATCCCGCTGCCCACAGCCAGGTACCACCGTCTTGCAGCAGCTGTCAGGGACCACACGGCCACCAGCCTCACCTGAGCGGATCCACTCGCTGTCACGCCAGTCCTGGGAGTTGTTGCTGCCGCAGCAGTGAAACTACAGCAAGAAGAGCTGAGCTGGGGGGGGGGGCTGCCAGGGACAGCCCCAAGGGCACAGGCACATCCCCTGCAGGCAACACCCACCTCCTGCTGCAGCTTATCCACAGCACTGGTCACACCCTCATGGCCTGGCTGGTGGTACTGCTTGGTCATGGTGTCCTTCAGGTTCTCCTTGAGTTCTGTGTTCAACTGAGGGAAGGAGTGTCAGTTAAGACCTCAACGGTAGAGAGCTGAGAGAGCCCAGGACAGGACAAAGGCCCCAGGGTGCAAGGGAAGCACTAGGGTCTCACAGCAGCTGGTTGGAGGAACATGGGTATCATGTTAGAAGGGGATCATGGGTAGAAGGGAATCTCCAGATACCTGGACACCTTGGGCACTGCAGGCAGGTCACCTGCCCCTGTGGCCACCCTTGGGCACTGCAGGCAGGTCACCTGCCCCTGTGGCCACCCTTCCCTAAAAACCTAAACCCTGCCTCCAGGACCTAATGGCAAGTTGGTCAGTGCTGGAGTAGCAGGGGTAGAGATGACACATGTCTCCCAAGGCCTATCCAAGCCCCTCTCACCTGCTGGTAGTAGACGTAGGCCAGGACACCAGCAATGATCTCCAGCAGAAAGATGAGGAGGAGCAGGATGAAGTACTGGGGGGCAGGGACCCAGTGAGGGGCTCAGCACCAGGCACCACAGAGCAGGGCACCTACCAGCTCCAAGCAGTAGGTGTGGGCCAGGCACCAGGCTCCCCAGCATTCCTGGTGGAGCTGGTGTCTCAGTCTAGCTGGGGGTGGGGGCTGTGGCCCCCTGCCAGCACAGCAGGGCCAGCCCACAGTGACACTAAACCATCAGGGACCCAGAGACGGTCCCAGGAGACTATAGAGAGGAGCCCCTGGCCAGGACCCTGTGCCCACCACCCCACAAGAATGCTGCCATGCCCCGCTGACCAGGCGCAGGAGGTTCCGCCGCTCCTTGAAGGTGGCACAGCAGCCCAGGACACCGGTCACCATGACGACAACACCAGCCACCACCAGGATGTAGGCAGTAGCCAGGTAGGTGCTTGAGGCCAGTAGGCTGATGTAGTCACTCTTGAGGGCCAGTGTCCAGATGCCCACTGCCATGACAGCCAGTCCAGCCAGCTGTAGGCATGTGCACCAGTCACCACACCTAGCCCAAGTCTGAGAGCCCCAGTTGAGCCCTAGGCCAGGGCTCAGGTGCCTTCAAGGCCCAGGGAGTGCTGGGTGGGCAGCACGGCACCCAACTCACCCAGAAGCAGCAGTTGTAGGTGAACAGCAGGTACTTGAGGCAGACAGTGCCACATGTCGCCTTCTTCTCATTGAATTCACCCATCTTGGGGCTGGGGAGGTGTGAAGGGGTCAGAGGGCCTGCAGCATCAGGCCCTGACTAGGAGAGTGGCCACAAGCCAGTGGGGATGAGGGAGAAGGCACTGAGAGGCACAGGCCCAGCTGAGGCTGATCCAGCCACCTGTCCTGGGAGGCCTGGGGAGGAGCCTCCCTGGCAACCAGGGCATGAATCACTTCCTGGATCACAGCTCAGGAGACTTGACCCCCAAGCAGCCAGGCAGACCCCATGGGCGGCAGAGAAACCCAGCCCATCACTCACTGACTCACCCCTGCTGGCAGCCAGGGGAGGAGGCCCCAGCTGACCCCTCCCCCAGCATTCCCGGGCTCCACGTCACAGACTGACTGGCAGGAACCTCACACTTAGAGATAAGTCCCCAGAGGCAGTCAAGGATCCGGGAGCTCAGCCCTGACAGAGGTGCTCTGCACAGCCTCTGCTCCCACCAGGATAGGGAGAATGAAGGAACAGAGAAGTGGCCATGTTCCTCCCTAGAGGCCCAGGCACACCTGCCCTGCTCACACCAGTATCTGCACAGGGAGAGCCTGGGGTTTAGACAGCAGCTGGGCACCACTGCCAAATTTCCAGACACTACCTGCACTCTCTGCCCCGCCCAGCACTCACCAGGCTGTCTGGGAATGACTCCTCTATAGGACAGGTGTACAGAAGTTCCCCAGGACGCTGAGCTAGAGAGGAGCAGACCACAGGTCACAGGTCACGGGTTTGCCCTCACTGCAGGATCCTGCCCAGACTCTTCCTGGTGGCTCAGACAGTGAGTGGGTCAGATCTACTCCAGAGGCAGAGGGAGGAGATCAGGCCCAGTATTTTGGTCTGGGAAGGGGCGGGGTGGGATGTGAGGGCAGAGGACATTTCTGGGCAGTCTGGTCCTGAGAGGAACTTCAGGTCTCCAGGTGCCCCACCCTGGGCCTGAGCTCCATACCGGTCACTGCCCCTCCCCCACCAGGCAGCAGCAGCTGCGGACGGAGGGAGCCACCGATCTCCGCCCCTGGATTTGGGGAGGTGTCAACAGACTTCCACCTCTGAGCTGTGGGACGGTGACACAAAGCACCACTGAGCTGGGGCCCAAACACAGGCTCTGTCCCTGGAGAGTGGTGTAAACAACCCCAGCAGCCGCGCCAGCCCGGGGCCGGGCTCTGGGGACCCTGCTTCCTGGGGCGGCTGATTCTGGGCAGACGCCGCCCGCGCCCGCACCGGCAGAGGGCAGCGGCCCCTCTTCCCAGGAGTGCCCTGTGGAACCTCCTGAGAAAGGGCGGAAACAGTTCCTGCGGCCGGCCAGGGCGGCTCTAAGCCGGCCCTCGAGTCCCGCCACCCTCGGGGAGCGGGGACTCGGCCCGAGCCGACCGGGAGGAATCCCCGCGTCGCGGCGACGAGGTCGCGCCGTCCACGCCCCCAGCCCAGGCGCGACCACGGGCCCGCCCACTTGCGCCGGGCGGTGGGCGAGCCGAGGGGAGGCGACCGCGGTCCAGGGACCACGAGTGGGGCGTTCGGGCTGCACCTTTTGGGTCCTGGCACCCGGGGCCTGCCGTGCCCGTCCGAGAACCCCGGAGGCGCCCTGCCCGCCCGGCGCACGCCAGCGACCTCCCTCCGGAAGGGGCCTGGGAACCGGCTGCGTCGGTGTCCGGCGGACGCGGCCCCCCGGGCGCCAGCGGCGGCCTCCGGCACAGAAGCACGAAGGACCTGGGGCGCCCTGGGCCCCGCTCCGGCGGGCCGGCTCGGCCGCACACTCACCGACCACGCGACGGAGTCCGGGCCCGGGCGGTGGCTGCGGGGGCGGCGGCTCCCCGTGCGGAGAATGCGCGGCCGCAGGCCGGCCAGGCCCCGCCCCGCCTGCGGCCAGGCCCCGCCCCGCCTGCGGCCACGCCCACAGCCGGCCGACGCCGGGCAGGTCCGGACGCGATTCGGCGGGCGGGAGGCGGCGGTGCTGACCGGGCGTCGGGGGCGGGCCCGGTGAGCCGCGGCTCCGGGACACCCAGGGCCTTGTCAAGCCCGACCCCCCCCGGAGAGAGGAGCTGGGCGAGGGGCGGGAGGTGGGGGCGGCCCGCCAGACTCCCCCCTGGAGGAGGACCCGAGTCCCCAGGCCCTGGAGTCCCCAGGCCCAGCCCCCATTTCTCTCGGTTTTACAGATGCTGGCCCAGGCTGGAGGTTCTAGCCGAGTGGGCCCGTGACCTGGCAGACCAGCTGGGCTGGTGGGAAGCCACTCAGCTCCCTGGTGAGAAGGGGGCTGCTCAGGGCTGGGGATGTGGCTCAGCGGTAGCGCGCTCGCCTGGCATGCGTGCGGCCCAGGTTCGACCCTCAGCACCACATACCAACAAAGATGTTGTGTCCGCCGAAAACTAAGAAATATTAAAATTCTCTCTCTCTCTCGAAAAGAAAAGGGGCTTGAAGCATGGCCAAGGACACATTCAAGCACCCGGGGACCCACAGCCCCAAAAGAGCAGGGTCTGTGTGTACCTCTCACATGTCATGGTGTGCCAAGGACGCCTCATTGTAAAGCACACATATGCTGCATCTCCCAGACACAGAAAACCAAGAAGAACACACGCAGTGGACGTTATAGGAGTTTTTGTTTTGTTTGTTTTTCCCTTGCTGGGAACAGGATAAGTATTGGCAAGGGCACACCTGGCAGGGGCACATGAGTCCCTTGAGACCTTTACCACCCACAGGTTAGTTCCTGCATGTCTTTGTGGGCTAGAGCCCACACCCTGTATGGTAGGTCTCCGCCCAGGACAAGTAGCCTTCAAGGGGCAGCTCCTCCAGGTAATGCCCAAGGGAGTCACTTAGAGCTGGTTATCGGGCACTGGGAAGGTGGCCAGACCCACGTCTGGGGGGCCTAGCCCAGCTGCAACAGCAGCAGCAGGTGGGCCCAGGCAAGCGGGCTGTGGCCAGAGCCTTCTTGTGGCTGCTTCTGAGCAGCCTGGCCTCACAGGTCTGTCTCTCATCTCGTAGGTCTCGAAGCCGTGCATTCAGCTCCCTAGAGAAGGAGAAGTGGGAGAGCTGAGAACCCTAAGCAATCTAAGATCTTAAGGAGGGAGCAACCCAAGGTGGGAAGGTGGGTTCTGGCTCCCCTCAAACCAGAAGAGAGGTGCCTGGTGGGACGTAGGGATGCTGGAGGGAGGGAGAGTAGACATGAGGAGGGACTCCTCCCAGTGGGATGAGGTGGAGGCCAAGAATATTTGGGAGCTTGGATACCCCTCTGAAGCTCTGTTGAGCCCTTTTCCTACCACTGGCCTAGGCCCGACTGCACCTGAGCAGCTCTAGTTGCCGTAGGAGGCTGAGTTTCTCTTTCTGCATGTTCCTGGAGACTGCAACCATGTCTCTGTGGGTAGGAAATGGTGACCCATGCAGGCAGGGCCCTCCCAGAAGTCCCTCCCTCCACCCCTACTCCCCAGACCCTGGGGGCAGCACTAGATCTTGGCATGGGGATATAAGTGGCCCAACCTGAGCCTAGCAAGCCAAGGCCCCAAACAACCAGCCCTGTACCGTTGTGTTTGCTCCTGGCGGCCCCGAGCATCACCCTCCAGTCTGTGCAGCTGCTCCTGCACCCCCTCCAGCTGTGCATGCAGTGCCTCACAAGCCTGCCGCAGCTGAGTGTTCTGGGCCTGCGCCTCCAGCTGCTCTGCAGCCCGGGCCTGTAGCTGCCGTTCCAGCTGGGGAAATGGTGTGGCCTGGTGAAGGCCCCCAGATCCCTCACTTGCCCCTCACCCCCAACATCTCTAGGGTTGGCAGCACTGAGACACAAGAGCACCCTTGAGGGAACTGGGACTGCAGGGGAGACTGTGGGATGGGGCTTGATTTGGGGTCCAACTACTTACCTCCAGCTGCCGCAAGCCAGCACTCTCCAGCTCCTGCTCGCGGCTCTGCAGCTCCAGCTCCAGATGCCCCCTTCGCTCCTCCAGGGGTAGGTTCTGGAACACACCGGGGCATCTCAGCCTTCTCTGGCCTCGAAGAAGAGGCACCGGAGGGGTGGGATGGGGCCAGGGTGGGCCATGGAAGGGTGAAGACTGGTGGGGCCGCTGGAGAGGAGAAACAGGGCACCCTGCGCTGGGGCAGCCTGTGGCCGCAGTTGGGGAACCCTCGGGGAGGGACCAGTTTGAGGAAGGCGGAGCCAGGGAGGCTAGCTAGGCTGAGAGGACGCCACACCTGGCTCTGCCTGCCGCGCTGCCGCTGCTCCCGGAGTTGCTGCTCCAGCTCCTCATAGAGGCCACGCACTTCCCTCTCATGCTCGCTTTCCCGCCTTTGGAGCCCAGGATGAGACAGCCTTGAGAACGTGCCGGCCCTGCCTCTACCCCTGAACTGGGGCCCCAGAACCGCATCGGCCCCACTCTCACCGCCTCAGTGCCTGCTCCAGGCCCTCGCGCTCCCTGGCTGCCTCTTCTAGGCAGGCCGACGCTCGCATCAGAACTTCCTCGAAAGAACCCAGCAGCTCTGGTCTCTCGCGCTGCAGCTGGGCCCACAGTGCCCTCACAGCCGGCTGCCTGAATCAGGCAAGTGCAGACTGAGGCCCAGGCTGGTGCGCGAGGGCAGGTAGCTCCCCTCTGCCTACCAGGTGATCCCTGGAGACCCCCCGCAACCCAGGAGTTTGACCCATGCAACGCATTCCATTCAGGTGTGAGTGCTCTCCTCCTGCCCGGGTTCTGTGGCTGGGTACCATGAAGTGTCCCTGTATGTGGACAGCCCAGCATGTGGGTAGCCACATGCCCAGTGCCTCCCCTCCGGGAAGCTGAGACTGCTTTGTCCTGGAATGCAAATTCTGCGGGAAATCACGCCTGGCCGGGTGGTCACCGTGGACAGAGCATGCAGCCGGAGAGAGTAGAAGCAGGAACCCGTAGCAAAGGTAGCATCCACTCACTTGCCCAAGACCCGGGCCACTCCCAGCTGCTCCAGTGCAGTGCAAAATTGCTCCTGCTCCTCCTCCTCCAGGGAACCCCTGGTGCCCTGCACATCTGACCAGCCCGATTCAAAGGTTTCCTCAGTAGTCCGGGAGCGTTGCATGCCCTGAGCCAACTCCACCCCCACAAACTTCCCTGCAGACATGGGAGGGAGAGATTACGGGACTGTGGGTTACCACCCTGGCCCTCCCCTGCTCACCCCCACCCCCAGCCATATCCTGCCCTCTCTCAGGGCCCAGTTTCCTGTTTTTCTTCCTTATTCTAGTCCTGTTGGCCTGGGAATGGGAGGTGACAGCCAGGCTCCCAGCTCCACCTGGGTTTGGCAGGAGACAGAAAGGGGTTGTGAGCAGAAAGATCAGTGTCATATACTACTATCTGGGGGGTGGAGGTCCCAGGCACTTGAGTGTAGATACAGTGAGTGCCCTGGATCTACAGGGAGTGCACTGGATCTACAGGGAGTGTGGATACAGCCCAGAGTCCCACAATGAGCCAGACCAGGACCTCTGGGTGCTGGGGGAGGGTAAGGCCCAGCTCACCCAAGCCTAAGCTAAACTCCCGGGCAGTGAGGAAGCCAGTGTGGGCCTGGTCCAGACTTTCAAACACAGCCTCCAGCTGCTCAGGTGTGAGGAGTAGGTCACTCTGCAGGCTCTGGCAGAGAAAGGGCAGGGTGAGTGACCAAGGTCAGGTCAGCCCTGGGCCCAGAGGCTTCTTGTGACTGGTGCTCACCTGCAGGTCCTGCCGGGTGATGAAGCCTTTGGCTTCCTTGTCACATAACAAGAAGAGCTCCTGGGCCTGCTGCAGCATGGCAGCCTGCTGTCCAGTGGAAGCCCCCTCCTCCTCCTCCTCCTCCTGGGATTCCCCAGCCCCTGGCTTGCCAGTAGCCATGAAAACAGGAACCTTGCCTCTGTTGGGTGCTGAGAAACCAAGAGAGAGAAGACATGGGGGGACATGGAGTGGGCCACACGTGCCCTGAGGGCTCTGCCAGAGAGGGAGCCTAGGGCACCCAGGGAGGACTGGTGTTTGTAAGGGAGGCTGCAAGCCTGGGGTGCCCCTGGGTGGAGTGATGCAGACCTGGGGACGAAGCAGGCTGCACAGAACCAGGTATTCCTTGGAACACAAGGAAAGGCTATGCCCAGAGGGAACTAGTTTGAGAGGAAAGAGGTTCAGTTCCAGGGGCTAGCTGTAGGGGACCTTATGAGGAGGCCTATGAACTCCTGACAGCCAGAGGAGAAAGAGGTCCAGTGAAGGAGGAGCCCACTTCATGCTGGAGTTGGAGGACTGGGCCAATCCTAGCTAAATCCTTGGCCCCAGACCTGGCCTGTGATGCCCTGGCCTCCTGACAGCTGGCAGGCCAGGTAACTCCTCCCTGCCTGCCCACTGGTCCCTCCCATGGATGACCAGTTCCCATGGGGCACAATGGTAAGCTCCCAGCCTTGGGCACCTGTGCCTCCACAGCCCGAATCAGCAACATCCCTCCTACAGCGCTAGTACCCTTCCCGTGCCCTCCAAGTCTGGGAACCTCTTGGGGCCTCCCTTCCACCTCCCAGAGAGCTCCACCCCTTAACCAGAGCCACCTGTCGTTTTCACAGCCTCCAACCCGGATTTCTCAAAGGTACAGCCGGGCCAGAGACACCTGCCCCGACCTGGGACTCTAGCTGGGGGTTAGTGTCTCCTCAGCCCAAGCCTGTCACCTTCGCCCCACCCCGGGCCAGTGTCCCTGAGAAGAGGGGCGATCTCCAAAGACAGCAGGTCGGAGGAAGCGCCAGGCGGGGGGGGGGGGGGTGGGCAGGATCCGGGGTCATGTCCCCCAGGCAGCGCCAACGCCTCACCCGGCTCTTGGGCTGCACCGACCCGAGGTCCATCCCAGCCGGAAGCGGCGCTGTGGCCGGGCCTGGCCGGGCCAGAGGGAGGCAGGAGGTAGGGCCAGCGGGTGGGGTTGGAGAGCCGCCCGCACCCCTGGGGGCCGCGGGTCCCTGCGCCGCGCGCCAGGAGGGCCACGGACATCCCCCGACTGGGAGCGCGGGTCGGCGCCCGCCACGGCGGTCGTGAATTGAGACCCAGGGCAGAGCCGCGAGGGCGCGGCGGTGGGAGCCGGGTCGCGGGACCCGGGAGCGCCTACCTGGGAGCTGCGCCGCCGCACCTGCCGCGCGCGGGCCGCTCCTCCCGGAAACGCAGGGCGCGCCCCGCCCCTGCTGGGACCCCGATCGCGCCGGGGGCGCTGGCCTTGCAGCCTCGCACGACCGGAGACCCCAGGTGGGCCGGCCCGGGCGGAGCTGTCGCCGGCTGCTGTCGCTGTGTTCCCGCCTCTCCTGCTGCCCTGGCGGCCAGAGATCCTGGCAGCCTGAGCGGCTGTCCAGGGAGAACCACGGGGCACAGCTGGGGACCCTTCAGGAGCAGGGTCAAAGCTGCTGGAGTGCAGACACCAACCTTTCAACCCGAGGATCCAGACTTAAGACGCCAAAAAGTGTGTAGGAAAAAGCCGGCAGGAAGTGGACCAAATTCTTTCAGAGGCTATCTCTAATGCAGTCCCAATTTAGTTTTTTCAAATTTTAAAACAATGAACATATAATACTAGAAAATGACATTTAACGGAGCACTAAGCACCCTGTGAGGGGAGGGAATGTGGAGCAGAGAGGTCACATCAGCGGCCACCCACCCCCAGCACTCCTTTTGGGGCACAGCCCTGTCCAGGGTTCCCCTGGGGAAGAGCTGAGCACAGCGCTTCTGCCTGGAAGAAATCCTATGCACTTCCTAAGGGTCCTCCCTAGCCCCAGCCTGGACTCTGCACCTACCTGGAGGGCTGGCCTGATTGTCACACAATGCTGGGGGCCCTGTGGCCTCTGCTTCTCAAGTGGAACAACAGGCTGGGCCTATAGGACACTACCTGGAGACCAAGAGGGGGGTGGCCCCTGGCACACAGACCAGGGACCTGCCTGGCCGGCTCACCCAGTCCTGCTGCCCCAGGTCCCACCACCGTTATTGTTGGCTGGGGGCTGCCACCACAACTGACCCACGCCTACTGGGAGGGGCACTGAGCCTGGTAGAACGAGGCTCACAGTCAGCTAAGTCAGGTCTCCACTCCAACACCCTCTCTTCAGGGGCTTCTGTGCCCTAAACTGCTCCCTCTGGATAAGGATCACTTCAGGAACAAAGCCACCTTCAGCTAGGACCTTACCGTGCCTCAGTATTCCAGGTCCCTCCTAGATACTGGCAGGAGACAGTGGGACGGAGACAAGAGGGACCATGCATCTGGCCAGCAAAGCTCGTGATGCCTGGGGGCCAGATGCCCAAGGTGGAGCAGGGGCCAACATTCCCAGGTCCCCGGCCCTCAGCTCCAGGAGCTTTACCTCCTGCAACAGCCCTGTTGTCACTCTGGAGCTGAAGGGCAGGTGACTCCTTTTGTAAACATCCCCCGCCCCCAGTGCATGGATGGAATCCAGGCTGTGGTGCATGCCAGGCCAGAGCTCTGCTATGAAGCTGTCCAACTCTATACATTTTAATTCAGCAAGGATCTTGGACCCAAATATGTCCTTTGGCCCTTGGAAAGCCATGCCAGGAGGTCTCAGGGCAAAGTGGGGGGCATATATAGGGATCCTCAACAAAGCGTAAGAGAAGGCCCCAGGCCCAGCTGGCAGGCCCCAAATATCAGGTCCAACAGTGTGAGCCTGGAAGGCCAGACATCCTGTGTAGAGACACTGGTCAACTAGGTGGAAGCAGGCTCTGTCCACCATGGCCCCAAGCAAAAGAGGGCAAGGGAGGGGCTGGGGATGTGGCTCAAGAGGTAACGTGCTCTCCTGGCATGCGTGGGGCGCTGGGTTCGATCCTCAGCACCATGTAAAAATAAAGATGTTGTGTCCACCGAAAACTGAAAAATAAATTAAAAAAAAAAAGTGGGCAAGGGAGTTACACAGAATGAAGAAAGAAGATTACACAGAAGTGAAGAAGGTAGATGCTGAGCTCTGGCATTTATTACTTCTGCTTTGGCAAAAATAAATAATTCTTCACACATATTCATGAGCAAAACAGGGGAAATGGGTGGGAGGAGCTGATGTGGGGTTCTCTGGAAGTCCTGCACTGAGAAGGGGCAGGCAAGGGTAGGGGATTAAGGCACAGGTGGAGTGGCCTCTGCAGCCCAAGAGAAGGGGCACTCCACACCCCTCCAAACTCAGTGCAGTGAGTGAGTAGTTGATGGAGGGGGATTCACAGCAAAGCCCCCTTTGTGGCCGTGAGGGGTTCTGTCTCCTTGCTGCACAGTAGACAACTAAGAGGCAAGGGATGGGTTCTCAGACAGTCCCGGAAACCTGAGCCCCATGGGCTGGGGAAGGCTGAGCACTCAGCAAGGAGGCAGGCCCGGTGGGTGCTGTGGGGGCATGGGGTCTGTGGGGGTGGGGCCGGCAGGGGTGCGCATGCGCAAGGCATCCGGAGGGAAGGCCACATTGGTGCAGAAGAGACCCAGCAGCAGCTGACGCTGGCACTCCTCCCACTTGGCCAGCGCATCCCCAAGTGAGAGGTTGTTGCGCACCCAGCTGGGCAGTGCCTCGCTGTAGGTGGCACAGGACAGTGGCACGGAGGGCAGTGACTGGGCACGGCGCAGCTCCATCTGCTCCGAGAGCCTGTAATGAAGGCATCAAAGGTAGGCAGGGCTCAGTGGGGGTCCCTCAACCCAAAGGCTCTGGGCCTGAGGACAGGGGTGGCTCACCTGGAGGGCAGGTGGCTGCCCAGCTTCCTCTTGGCACGCATCACCAGGTATTGGCAGATGCTGCCCGTCTGCTCCTTCATCCATCGGATGTCCTCTGGAACATCAGGCAGCCACTCCAGCAAGCTGGAGGGTCGGGGAAGGCACACCTTCAGCATCTGTGTCCAGGCCCTCCCAGCTTCCCCAGTGTAAGCATCCCTCCTGGGCGACCCCAGTTCCCCTCTCCCAGCCCTGGTTCCCTGCCCGCACCGAATGGTGAAGGACACAGCACTCTCCAGTGGCAGCGTGTAGGGCACCATCATAGCTGTGGCCAGACGCACTGGCAGCATGTTGGACAGAGTGGTCATCAGGTCCCTGGGCTCCACGCAGGCTTCCAGCAGGGCTGTGCAGGGGATGAGGGCAGCCAGTCAGGGAAGCAGAGCAGCCCAGTGTGCTGTGCCAGGCTTCCACACTGCCGACCCCTCCTGCTCCCTTCTCTCCCAGTGAGTACCCTCATTGAGCCGGGCAGGCAGGTGGTCTAGGATGTGATCTTCCCTGGGCGGCTGCAAGTGGTCCTCTGCTCCAGTCTTCTCTGTGACCGCAGTAGCCTCCTGGGTGTCTTCCTCCTTTGGGTCACAGGGGCGGGTGGGAGGCAGTGCCAGCAAGGGGTTGGGCCTGTTCAGGAGGCCTGGGATGGAGGTGGGGGTGCAACAGAAAAGTGATCACCACAGTCATGGTCACTGCTGGCCTGCAGTGGGCAGCAGAGCTGGCTCCACCCATCCTACAGCTACCCACGCACCGTTCCTCCGCAGGAAGCGCAGACCATCCCTGTAGCCCTGTTTGCACATCTCTCGAAGTACCTGCAGCAGGGGTATAGGTGAACTGGAGCAGATGGAGCCAAGGGTGCCCTGTGCTGTCCTCCACAGAGTCTCTACGTCCCTACCACAGCACCTCCATTCCAACCTCCCGCCTCCACCAACCATCTCAGATCCAGCCCAGGGTCCCGGCTGGAGAAAGCACAGGCCACAGCCCCACAGAGCGGCTCACCATGGGTTCTGGAGGGAAGAGGGCCTTGGAGAGGCGGTACAGGTTGCGCAGGTTGAACTGGATGCTGGTGTTGGTGACCCGGAGCTCATGGATGTTGGTGGAGCTGTCCTGTGGGCAGATGTCACTCTCTCCCGAGAAGGGGGACACCGTGATGGTGTTCTTCAGCTCATAGAGTGGCAGGTTGTCTGAAATGCCGCCATCCACATAACGCTTCACAGGGACACAGACGCATGGTCACAAACTGAGGGACTCTCCAGGTGTGCTGGCTGCCCCACCCAGTGGCAATTTCTTTTGGCCTTTCACACTGGGCACTGTCCATGGGCTGGCTTGGGCACTGAGTAGATGGCCAGACAGTGAGGGGCAGCCAGGAAGCATGCGTCCCCAGGGCTGGTCAACTTCTTAAGTAACAAGGGAAATGAGGCAATAGGTAGAGGCAGAGAGATGATGGAGCGGATGGGGCTCTACAGTCCTCCCTCCTCCACCCCTTCGTCCCAAAGCCCAGACAGCACTAGGCTCTCCTCAGCCCCAAGGGGCGCCCATGACAAGGCCAGGTGGGCATACTCACCACCCCTTGGAGGGAGGGTGGAATGAGGCCACAGTACACGGGGATGAACGTGCTGCAGACGTTGGCCTGCAGGGCAGAACAGGAGGGGGTGAGCATCGCCTTGGGCCACCCTGCTCCCCACAATGTGGCCCCAGCAGGACCCACCTGGATGAGCTCGTCCTTGGAGTCGAAGTGGGTTATAATGACGTTCTCTCCATCTGAGACACGGGTCAGAGAGATGCCCAGGCGCCCACTGGCACGCTCATGGCTGTCAGCGGGCAGAGTCTTCAGCAGACAGCCACGGATGGTCTTCACCAGGTTGAAGGAGGGGTGCAGGGGACCCAGGAACCTCTTCCGGGCCTCCTTGGACACCTCAATGATGTTGGCACCTGCCTCGCCTGGGGCAGCAGGGCCCAGGTCAGAGCCAGCAACACCCCTGTGGCTCCATGCTCAGGGTTCCCCAGCACACACATTCAAAACATCACCATTGACCCTAGAGGACCCCCAGTGCCCAGACATGGACTGGCTCACAGCTGAGATTTTTTTTTTTTTTTGTAGCTGTAGATGGACAGCGTGCCTTTATTTTATTTGCTTATTTTTTTGTATGCAATGCTAAGACTCGAACCCAGTGCTTCACATGTGCTAGGCAGGAGCTCTGCCATTGAGCCCCGGCCCCAAACACAGTTGAGACCTTTTTTAATTTTTATTTTTTAGTTTTAGGTGGACACAATATCATTTTTAATTTTTTATTTTTATGTGGTGCTAAGGATCAAACCCAGTGCCCCATGTATGATAGGTGCACCCTCCACCACTGAGCCACAGCCCCAGCCCCACAGTTAAGACTTTTAAAAGTATATATTTATTTATTTTTCCCAATACTGGGAATTAGACAAGCTGTGCTCTACCACTGAGCTACATCCCTAGCCCTTTTAGCTTTTTATTCTGCTATAGGGTCTCACTGAATTGTCAAGGCTGGCCTTGAACTTGCAATCCTCTTGCCTCAGCTTCCCACATTCCCAGACACTGTATTTGGCCACAGTTGAGACTTTTGCTATCTGTCTCTGGGTAGAGGCAGGCAGGCCAACACCTCAGAGATAGTGGACAGCAAGAGGTGGCCAGTTGGGGCTGGGACCTGCCCTCTGCCCAGCATTTCCCAACTGCCTGTCCCCATGAGTCATTGGACTGGCGTGGTGTGGCATGGCAGGCAACCAGGAGAGGGCAGAAGGCAGAGGTAACTCTGACTGGCCTTAGCCTTCACCTACTTGGCCAGATTGAAAAGGGAACCAGACCCACAGCTCAGCCCAGCCAGGGTCCCAGGCCTCAGGGCACAGGGCTGAAGGCAGTGTGCCTATCTGGGAGGACAAGATGTGTTCCACTGCAGCCACAAGCAAGCATGCCAACACTTCCCTTGAGAGCTGACCCAAGGAAATGCCAAAGAAGCCAGGGGAAAAGCCAAGGACTAGGCTCTCCTCCAGGACGTCTTTCTGGGCAGGAGTGGGACTTGTGTGCCAGGTGCTCTTAACAGGTACCTGCCAAACTGGGGGGGGGGGCTGTAGTGCCCAACACCATTTGTGAGGCTTGTTGGCAGAAGAGGCTCTGCTGCAAGGGTGTCAAGTAGGGTACAGTCCTGAGACCAGCAAGCAGTCTGTTCCAAGGCAGAGCACAATTCCAAGGACATGAATCTCAGGTCTTCTACCTTCCTTCTCAGGGCAAAGGTCACAGGCAGGGGACAGCGGAGACCCTAGATCAGCTCCTCGGGGGCATGGCGTCCTTGTCACCTTGGCTGCCCTAGCGGTCTGGGGGCTGGGCAGCAGTTCCCAGGATTGCTGGGAACGCTGTGTGCTGTAAACACCACTCTCACGTGGCAGCCCGGAAGTGAGAGAGGCCCAGCCCGGCTCACACAGACCCCTGCGCTTCTGACCAAGGGCTCCAGAGTCAGGAAGCACACCCACCTGTGAGATGGGCAAAACGACTGGCCACAGCTGAGAAGCCGGGCTGGCAGGGCTCTGCGGACCAGGAGAGGGCAGAGTCGCTGACCAGGTCCAGCCCTGATCAGGACTGGCCTCTTCCTCCAGGGGCTCTCAGAAAAGACCAGGTCACAGTGCCTAGAAGCCCCTCGGAAGCCACCTTCATACTAGGCACTCCCTGGTCCAAGGCAGCCTGAAACTGCCAAGACCCAGGACACGGTGACCGCTGGCACCAAGTAACCAGGGAGATTCAGACCCTCCTCCGACTCTCACGTCCCGCCCACGACTTTTCTTTCCAATAGACAGCAGTGCTGCACCTGCCCGCCCACAACCTTCACTCCCAGGAGGCGGCCCGAGGCGCACAGCAGCCAGGCCCCACCCCAGTTCCTGGGCACCCTCCGAGCAAAACAAACCAGGTTCTGCCCCCAGACCAGCTCCCCGCACCGGACCCTTTGCCGTGGTCCCCGGCCCAGGCAGAAACCCCGCTCCACCGCACGCACTGCACTCGCCGCCCGGCCAGCTTCCCTCTGCGGGAGGGGGTGGGCGCAGTGCGCGACGAAGGGCATCCCGCCCGGCCCCTCCTCCTTCCCGCCGGACCCCGCGCGTTCCCCACCAGCTCCCTACCCTGGCCCCGCGCGGCCCCGCTCACCCAGGCAGGCCCCGGTGACCAGCGCCGTGGCCGTGAGCGCCCCGGCTGAGGCGCCGTAGATGTGCGTGGCGTTGGCCACCAGGAAGGGCGCGTGCTCGCGGAGGCAGGAGGCCACGCCGATGTGGTAGACGCCGAGGAAGCCGCAGCCCGCGAACGAGATGTTCCACTTGGCCTCCTTGGGGAACATCGCGGCTCCGGGATCCGCGGGCGGCCGCCGCGCTGTCGCTCGGGCTCCGGGTCTCCGCCGGCGAAGGCGGAGACGCTGCGCAGAGCCGCGGCGGAGGCGGCGTTTCAGTGCGGCCGGGGGCGGGGCCGGAGCTCACGGCCCAACCCGAGCGCGCGGGGAACGGCCGTGCCCCGAGGCTCCGCCCACCCGCCCCCGCCCGGCTGCTGGGCTCCCCGGCCGGCCGCGACACCTGCGCCGCGAAGCCAGCTGCGGGGCCCCCGGGAGCTACCGCGGCCCCACCGACCTCCCGCCCGCTGCCCCGCACCTGGGGCGGCGGCCGGGCACACGGCAGCCTAGTCGCGTGGGGCGGTCCAGCCCAGGCCCAGCGCTGGGCTCGCGAGCCTCGTACGGATCTGGATACCCGCGAGAGGAGCTCCGGTTTCTGCCGCCCCCTCCTCTGGGGTCCACGACCCTCCCGGACACAGAGGAGCTAGGCAGGGACGCACGACAGCAGCCACCGGGACCGAAAAACCTCGGCCTCGCAGGCCGCGGGCCCCAGGACCCGCCGACCCACCCACAGGTTGACCCATAAACATCCGATGCCGGACGCGAGCCCACAGACACATTCCACGCACCTCAGCCTCGTCCCCCTCCCGCCGCCCCTCTACCCTGGCCACTCACCTGGCTCGTACCTGGGTCTGAGCCTGAGTCCTCCCGCGGCGGGGTCCCCACGGGTCTAACTAGTGGCAGCCCCGCCCTCGCTAATTACCCTAGGGGGCGGAGCACCGGGTGACGTCACCCACCGTCCCCGCTCCCATTTCTTCCTCGGACTGTGGGGCCCGCCAGGCTGGCTGGCTTCCAGCATCAGCCTTCACCTCGCCTCACCCCAAGACTAGGGGCTGGTCTGGGTTGGGGTGGCGGCAGTGTGCGGGTCTTCCGGGGAACACTCACTCCCCAGGGGAGCTCGGCTCTGGACACAGCTGGAGCCAGAGCCGCGGAGGGTTGGGGCTTGGGGCCCTCGGGGTCGTGCTCTCCGGTCCTCAGCCCCCGTGCTTGCTGCCGTCCCGTACTCAGGAGCTAGCGTAGGAACCCGTAGAGCGGTGGGGTCAAACCAGCTGGGCCTCACTGCGGGGCTTAAAATGAGACAATTGAGGCCATGCTCGGGCCTTCCCTACGAAGGGGCCGCTGATCTCTGTACACAAGCAGTTAACCAAGTCCTGGCACCGGGAGGTCATGGCAAACAGCACATGAAAAGGCCCAAGGTGGGGATTGAGGGGAACAGGGGCTCTTTGACCAGTGACTGTATTTGACTTAAAAACGTCGCCCAAATGCTTTGAATATTTGAATATCTGTACATAGCAGCAAACCCACTGACCAGGGAAAGGGAGCTGGGTGGGGGTGGTGAGAAGGTATGGCCTGATGGTCATGACCTGGCAGGAGACACCCTCACCCAGTGCCTGGACTCCCTTGGATGATCCTGCTAGGGGCAGCAGGACTCCAAGGATGTGATATGAAGAGCTTCCCAGGTTCTTCAGGGTGGCAACTGAAGGAGAAGCAGCACCAAAGCCCTTTCCCACAGCCTGATCCAAGGCCTGTCCTTAGGGTTGGTGCTGCCCAGTTCAGGAAGACCTCTAGCCCTATTTCTACAGAGGATCAGGCTGTTTTGGGTACATTTCCCTGCAGGCCTCTGGGAGGCTATAAGCCAGGAACAGGCAGGCCCTTCCTGGAATTCTGGCAAGGGTTGTGGCCCACCCCCCTCAGCATGAACTCCCAGGGCCCGCCTGATGACAGCCCCCAGGGGCATTGTCTGCTGGCTCCCACGGTGCCCTCTGGGCACCGAGCCCTTCCCTTTAAGGTTCAGGCAGGAACTGAACTGCACCCTGAACCATGGGCCTTCAAGACAGGGTTTAAGTTGCCCAGGCTGGCCTAGAACTTGCAAGCCTCCTGCGAATCACTGCTGCCATAGTGCCCAGCAAAAAGTAAATACAGGAACAGGGTTTGTGGCTCAGTGGTAGAGCACTTGCCTAGCATGTGTGAGACATTGGAGTCTCAGCACTGCATATAAATAAAGGTCCACTGGCAACTAAAAAAAATCTTAAAAAATACATACATATATATATATATAATTTGTACTGTGAATTTAACTCAGGGGTCCTTTACAAACACTGAACCACATCCCCATCCCTTTTTACCATGACAGGGTCTTGCTAAGTTGCTTAGGTCCTCCCTGAATTGCTATGGTTGGCCTCAAACTTGAAATTCTTCTGCCTCAGCCTCCAGAGGCCTTGGTATTACAGAGATGCACCACACCCAGCAAGAGATGTTTTAAAAAAACAATTTAGAACTGGAGGTACAGTTCAGTGGTGGAGTGGTTACCTAACATGCACAAAGAGCTGAGTTTGATCCCTAGCAAATTGAAGATGGGTGCAGTACTATTACCTGTGATACCAGCAACTCAGTAGGCTGAAGTTACATACCAGTTTCTCATCAGCTTGAACAAATTGTAGGTTCTGGGTTCAATCCCTAACACCACACACAAAAAGCTCTCCCAATCCCACGAACTCCTGTGGGCCTTGCCACCCCCCCCCCGTTTTCCCTCCAGGACAGGGTTTCCAGCTCTTCTCATCTCACATTTTTTCTTCTCAAAACAAAACGGGTGCCAAGGCACATGCCTATAATCCCAGCAGCTGGGAAGGCTGAGGCAGGAGGATCGCAAGTTTAAAGCCAGCCTCAGAAACTGGCAAGATGCTAAGCAACTGAGCCTGTCTCAAAATAGACAAAATTGGGCCGGGAATGTGGCTCTGTGCTTGAGTGCCACCCTCACCTCACCCCAATTCAATCCCTGATTAAAATGTACTTTCACACTGCAGTATCCCCAGTTCCAAGTCTAAGATGTATCAGTGCATGATGCACTACTGTGCCTGGAGAGGGAGGGCAACATATCTCCTGAGGCCTGTCACCGGTGGGCAAAAGCTCAAGGCCCAGGGGCTGGGAGTGTAGGTACTAATGAGGCAGGGTTCCTACCACATAGCAGGGAAAACAGACCCCAGGGATTTCAGCAGCTGCCCAAGTTGTACAGGAGAGCAGTGGCCTATGAAACCCAGGGGCCATTTGACCTGTCACCCAGCACCTTACAGCAGAGCACCAGACACCACCCCAACACTGTATTTCAATTTGCTTCTCTAGTATTCACATTTCTGAAGACAATTTCCTAGGTGTTACCTGAAAGTAGCAAGACTGTCCCTCACTGGGCCTGACAGTCCTCTGACCCAAGGTGGATTGACTCCTTCAGCCCTCACTCCCTAGACACTGCCAAGCCCGACCTGCCCCATGCTCTTGACACTGTGCTCACAGGCCACTCAAGATACATAAAAAGGCTTTATTTGCAGAGGAACAGGAATTTAATCAAATAGCCCAAATCCCATGTCATCATCAGACTCCTCAGACTCTTCTTTCTTCTCATCCTTCTTCTCCTCTGCTGTGGAAAAGGAGACCATGGTGAGCATGCCTGCATGACCAGATTGCCAGAGAGACCCCATCAAGTCCGAGCGTTAGCCCCCTGCCCACTCTCCAGGCCTCCCTTACCTGCAGCAGGGGCAGATCCAGCAGCAGGAGCTGCAGAGCCAGGGGCAGCAGAAACAGCCACAGCTCCTCCAGCAGGCACACTGGCAAGTTTGCCAATGCCTACAAAAAGCAGAGAGATGAGATCAGAGCAGGTTCCCAGGCAGGAAGGTGATTCTGCAGGGGTGAAGTGACCTGGGGAAGCTCATTTCACCCACATACTCTAGCCTGCCCAACACAACAGGGTTCCATCACAGTGCCAGTGCCACAGGCTTCCCTTTTCTCCAGGACTTGATGTTGCAGCCCTGCCCAAGAATTCAGTGACACTCTGCTTTCACTACCGTGACCCACAAAGGGAGGTTTTCTACCCAAGAACTTTATCTTATAATTAGACCTTGGACATAAGCTGGACAAACATGTTTACAACTGTTCAGGGAGTCTACTATCCAAGTGTCCAGATCTCAGCCCCAGCAGTAAACTTATAATCCAGACTGCTGAGCTGGCTTTGCTTGTCACATATACAGGGACAGAACGGCTAAAACCACTCAACTTCCAAATAAGCTATATCAGCTCCAGTCTAATGTCACCAGAAAACCATCTGCTCAGTGAAGGGGGACAGAACCCTGTGGCCCTCAGTTCCTGCTCCCAACCCCTTAGAGAAGCAGGAACTGTGTGCAAGAGCTCCACAGTTTGAGGAATCCTGGAGAAAAGGGTTCAAAGGTGGAGAAGCCAGGCAGGCCCCTGGCAAGGGCTGACAGATTCAGTGTGAGCAGAGGGCAACCCCTACCACCCACTCATCAGTGTCCAGAAGCATCCCCGGCATGAGCCCATGAAGGCCTTGCTCACCCACTCAGGTCAGGCTTCTACAGTGTTCTAGTCCACAAGCGAAACCTGGCAGGCCATAGGTTGACCAGCAGGAATTAGGATGGACATGAAAATGAAAGTCCCTTCATATAAACTCACCCTGGGCTATGACATCTTCAATGTTTTTCCCATGCAGCTCATTGATGACCTAAACAAGACAACCACAGCCAGCAGTCAGTTATTTTATTTTTTTTTTAAAGAGAGAGTGAAAGAGGAGAGAAAGAGAGAATTTTTTTTTAATATTTATTTTTTTTTTAGTTCTCGGCGGACACAACATCTTTGTTGGTATGTGGTGCTGAGGATCGAACCTGGGCCGCACGCACGCCAGGCAAGTGCGCTACCACTTGAGCCACATCCCCAGCCCCAGCAGTCAGTTATCATAGTCAAGCTGCTGCATCCTGGCCCAAGAGCAGGGATGGCAGGCACAACACAAGAAAACCTGCAGCTTCTAGACCCACAGTGACCAGCATGGTAGCCATCAGAACTGAAATACTGTGAGCTGAAGCCAAGTGCCAGAATTCTAAAGCTTTCACTGGAAAAATAACACAGAATGCCTCCTTGCTTAAACTAAGTACTTAGATTACGTTTAAATAAGCAGGGTCAGGCTGGGATGCAGCTCAGTGGCAAAGCGTCTGCCTTGCATTCACAAAGCCCTTGGTTCGACACCCCAGTTCCAAAAGACAAAAGGAACTCCACCAAAAAAAAAAAGGATAAAAAAAAACCCTTTAAATAAGCAGGGTTAAGTAAGATCTCATTAAGTTCGATTTTTTTATAAGTCTGATGGTATAGACCTGTAATCCCAGCAACTCAGGAGATCCTATCTCAAACAACAACAAAAACCCCAAAACAAACAAAAAAGTATTGGGAAGTGTAGCTCACTGAGGGTTCAACACCCAGCATAGAAAAAAAAAAATTTTTAATTGTTTTTTAGACTGGGGATATAGCCCCAGGATGGAGCGCCTGCCTAATAGGCAAGAAGCCCTGGGTTAGATCCACTGCGCCTACGGGGGTGGGGGCTAGGGCTGAGTGGCAGAGTGCTTGCCTAACATGCGTGAGGCACAGGGTTCCATCCTCAGCACCACATAAACTACCAAAACAAAAGGCTTTCCGCCCATCTACAATTACAAAAAGAAAACAAAAGTTAATTTTAGGGGCTGGGGATGTGGCTCCAGCGGTAGCGCGCTCGCCTGGCATGCGTGCGGCCCAGGTTCGATCCTCAGCACCACATACCAACAAAGATGTTGTGTCCGCCAATAACAAATAAATAAATAAATATTAAAAAAAGCAAAAGTTAATTTCATTTTAGTTGTAGATAGACACAAAACCTTTATTTATTTATGAGGAACGAACCCAGGGTCTCACGCGTGCAAGGCAAGCACTCTACCATTGAGCCACAACCTCAGCAAAGATACTTTTTAACCCCATATAACCATCCCAACTGGCACAGGCCGCCCTCCCTTTCTCCAGCGGGTCATCTCGCTTGAGCCAGGTGGGGAATTTGGGCGGCGAGGGCCGTACCTTGTTGAGCCGATCGTCGTCCGCCTCGATGCCCACGCTGTCCAGGATCTTCTTGATGTCCTTGGCGCTGGGGGAGGCGTTGCCCCCGAGGGCGGCCAGCAGGTAAGAGGCAACGTAGCGCATGCTGCTGAGGGCAGACAGGGCGCGGCGGTGGCGTTACCCCGGCGGCCTCCGGCCTCCAGGCCCCACCGCGCCGCCCGAGGAGGCCGTGCGCGGCCCGGTCCCGAGGCTCCCGCCCGACGGGGCCGCGCGGCCCGCGCCCTCCGCCCGCCCCACAGCCCCGGCCCCAGACCGCGGTCCGGGCCCAGCGGGCCCACTCACTCGGCGGCGGCGGACTGGCCTCACGCGTGCGACCTCGGCGGCGGCAGGGAGCGAAAGGAAGGCGCCGGCGCAAGGGGCGGGGGTAAACTGATACCCAGAAGCCTCCGGGCCGCGGGGCGCTTCTGATGACGTAACGGGCGCTCGGCCAATGACCACAGGCCGGAGACAGCCTCATCCGCGCTCGGGCAGTCGCCGCGGCTAGGTCAAGAGCGCTTCCGGGGCCGGCTCCTCCTTGGGCATGAGCGCGTCTCCCTGGAACCCGAGCGGCGGCGTGCGGGGCGGCGTGTCCGTCGGCGCCCAGCGCTCCCGTCACAACCCGCGGCGCCTGCGGCCCCCGTCGTGCAGCGCGGCCGCCTCGCTCGGCCGCTCCCTTAGCCGGCGAACTACCGTCCCGTGGTGCACCGCGGCGGAAGTGCGGTGCGCCACGGGCCAGGCCCGGCACGTGGTCCCGGCCCGGCTGCGGGCGCGGGCGGCTCCGTGCCCTGGCGGAGGCCCGGGGCGTAAGAGGTCGGCTGGCCGCCTCGCGCCTAGTGACCCGCGCCCTATCTGGAGGCAGCCCCTGCCCCGCCGTGCCCTGTGAGTCAGACGGCCGGCTGGGAGAGCGCGAGCCCGCGAGGCGGGGACAGTCCTGAGGCCCCGTCACCCACGTCCTCTGGGAGCGTGGTCCCAGAGAATGACCGGTCCCCTTGTGGGCCGAGAACTGACTACAGTGTCCACGTGGTCGTCAGCACATGCTGCTCACTCGCCCCTTTGGAATTCTGCTACACTGGGGTCTTGAGCGGGAACAGGCTGGGCCTGTGTGAGGACAGAAGAGGCCATCCCGGCGAGAGGGTCATAAGGAGTCTGGACAGCCTGGGAAAGCTTTCCTGAGGCTGAGACTTTGCTGAAAGATGGGAAAGGCTGACCCAGCTCCCTGGAGCGGGGACCCCGCAGAGGGATCAGAAGCCAAGGCTGGAAGGTGGCAGGGGATAGTGACAGCGCCAGCCTTGGGAGTGCTCCCCTATACCACCGGTTATCGGTGACGAGCTCTGCTTCTCCACATGTTGAAGTTTGAATATTAGAGAAGCACACTGAGGCAAGCATATAGGGTAGGGTCTATTTAAAAAGGGTTAACAGACTTCTCCCTGGAGGGAGAAGGGGGCCATAGCTGGTATCCCAAGAAGCGAGGTCTTCTGTCCTTTTTATATGTCCTAGGCTTCCTCTGTTCAGCTCTCATCCCCTTATCTGTCTCCTTCCGGTGTCTTGTGACTAGGCCCAGGAATGCTGGTGGGATGGCCAAAAGGTGGGACTCTGGTAGACTGAAGGGGGAAGGGCAGGAATGGATGGAGAGTCCAGGACACTTAACAAAACCTTAGAGCTCCTTATAGTAGGGAGGGGCAATTCCTGGGACTGGTTACCTTAGCAACAGGTTAAAGCAAAGGCTCTGAAGGAATTAACATTTCAATCCCTCCTGGGACAGTCTCCTTCTGGCTGGACTCACTCAAAATTGGCCTCCTTGATCTGACCTAACTTGATTTACCTGTCTATATTGACTGCCTGCCTAATTATGGCTTCCCAACTACAGCGCAAGCCCTCCTGTGTATAGTGCCTTACTGGCTGGTGTGTGAGCCCCATATTTAAGTCCCCCAGTACTTACCTACATTTCAGAGGAGGAAGGATGGACGCAGAAGGGTTTTCTTGCTCAAGGTCCCATAACTGAGCTAAAATAGGGAGACCATTTTGGCAATGAGGAGCCTTGGCAATTCCAAAGGGAAGCCATTTGTATGGGGAGGTGGTAGGATGTGATTTTTAAACCTAAGCAAACACTGAACCACTGAGTATTCCCAGCCCACCCCTTTAACATTTTATTTTTATTTCTAGTACTGGGGACTAAGCCCAGGGTACTTTACCACTGAGGCACATCCCCAGCCCTTTTTATTTTTTTGAGACAGGGTTTTGTTAAGTTACCAAAGGTCTCACTAAATTACTCAGGCTGGCTTCCAACTTGGGATCCTCCTGCTTCAGCAGTCCAAGTCATTGTGATTACAGCCATGGGCCGTGGGCCACCTCATCTAGCCATTTTAACCATTTTTTCTTTGGTACCAGAGATTGAACTGAGGGGCACTCCACCACTAAGCCACATCCCTAGCCCTATTTTGTAGTTTATTTAGAGACCAGGGTCTCACTGAGTTGCTTAGTGCCTCACTTTTTGCTGAGGCTGGCTTTGAACTCGAAATTCTCCTGTCTCAGCCTCCCAAGCCTCTGGGATTACAGGCCTGCACCATTGCGCCCAGCTCCATTTTAACCATTTTTTAAGTGTACAATTTAGTGTCATTAAATGCATTCACATTGTTACATAATCATCACTATAATCCATCTCTGAACATTTTTCATCATCCCAAACTGAAGCTATACCTACTGCACTCTTCCGCCCCTCATACCCACCATTCTGCTGTTTCTATGATTTTGACTAGGCATTTCATAAAAGGGGAAACATGCAGGATTTGTTCCTTTTGCTTTTTCTATTATTCTACATTTTCCAAGGTTTATCTGTTCTATAGCATGTATCAGAAGTTGATTTCTTAAGGCTGAACAATATTCCTGTGATTGAGTTTTAAAAACATCCCTCTGGGGACTGGGGTTGTGGCTCAGTGGTAGAGCGCTTGCCTAGCACGTTTGAGGCCCTGGGTTCAATCCTCAGCACCACCTATAAAGAAAGAAAGAAAGAAAGATATTGTGTCAACTACAGCTAAAAAATATTTTAAAAATAAAAATTAAATCATCCCTCTGACAGCTTTGGGAGAAACAATGCGAGGCAGGGGCTGGGAATATTGGAAGCAGGGAGTCCTGTAGGAGCCTGCCCATCCCCATTGGTGGGATGGTGGTGGCTCAGGGGGTGCAGCAAAGATGGTGCATGTAACATGGTTAATTGGTAGTAGAAGCTTTGTTCATTTCCAGACCAGCGTGCTGGGTGAAAGAAGCACAGACCCATCCTCAATGGGGGGGCTCATGGTTGTGGGGAGGTACTGAGACTCACCTGCTTGGACAAAATCTCATCTCTAGGAGCCTGCTTTTCCTCCCTTGTGATATTCACAGGAGGATTTAGGGAGGCAGCATCAGGCAACCCTGCGCCTGGGACACCTGGCCCAGAATGATGCCCATAAATTTAGGAGGGTCATCTGAGCAGAGGCCGAGTTAGATCTCTGTAGGACCTGAGAGGAGGTCCTGGAAGGCTTCCTGGAGAAAGGCCTTGGGGCTGACTGGAGACGGGCACGCCAGGTTTCCAGTGTCTAGCAAGGGATGAGTGTGGAGCGCAGCTGCGATCGGCCCCCAAAAGTTCCCCCAAGAAACGCTGCCGTGACATGCACCGGGGTCCCGGGCGACACTGCCTGGCAGCCGGCCGTCCCCGGGGCGCAGGGGAGGTCGACGGCCTGCGGCGTAGACCGGGAAGGCGGGGCTGGAGGGGGCGGGCCCGGCGTCCCTCCCGCCCGGAAGCGCGCGGGCGGGAATCCCGGCGCGGAACGGCTGGCACTCGGGACGCGCTCAGCCTGGAGCCCAGGTATAGGCGCCCGAGGCGGCGGGAAGTTTTCTGCGGAGAGGGCAGGGCTGCGGAACCCTAAATGCTCCCTGCACCGCCTCCTCCAGCGGACGGAGGGGTGAACTGGAATGGCGGTGGGAGAGCCTCCTCCCGTGGCTGCTAAGTGGAGTCTGTCCCCAGGCTCACTGGCTCCCTCCCTCAGTGCTCCAGCGTTCTGGGATCTTGGGCCCCCCAGAGCTGATGGGTGTGAAGGTTGAAGGTGGGCTCTCGGGTTGGCACAGCTTGTCATCCCAGCGACTCGGGAGGCTGAGGAAAAAGGATTGCAAGTTGAAGACCATCCTGAGCAACTTAAAAAAATAAGTAAATAGAAAGGGGTTAGGATGTAGCTCAGTAGTAGAGCATCCCTGGGGTCAATCCATAGTATCACAAGTAAATGAATTAAGGAACATGGGCTCTTATCACCAGAGCAGGGGGACAGCCTGGGTTACTTGTCAGGCCTAGGTGGTCACCTGGCCAGATTTCAGAATTAGAGAGTGATACCTCACTCCTCTTCCTCCCTCAGTGTGCTCCCCTGTGCCGGGAGGGTCACTCTGTCCAGCTCAAGGGCTCCCCATCTCTAGCCAGGATCCCTGTTCCCCTGATGGAGAGGAGGGGCCCAGCCCCCACTCCTGCCTATTCCTCCCTCTGCTTCTAGCAGCCTCCTTGGGCCCTGTCTGAGCAGGTCTGCCTGGCAAGTTGGGACATGTCTGGCCCTCAAGGACCATCCCTGAGTGATGGCTGCAGCGGCGGAGGGGCTGGAGTCCAGAGAAGCTGCAGCTGCCTCAAAAGATGCTCCAAGACCTGCTGTGGAGTCTGTAGATGCAGGACCTGGGGCACCCCCCTTCCTGGCTGGGAATCGGCTGAATTTGGACCTGTACCCCAAGGGCTGCCACCAGCTGCTGCACCTGTGTGCCCAGCACCACCAGCAGCTGCTGCAGGTAGAGTTCTTACGGCTGAGCACCCACGAGGACCCTCAACTGCTGGAAGCCACCCTGGCCCAGGTGCCGGGGAACCTGCCACACCTCCGCTCCTTGGTCCTCAAAGGTAAGCCCCCTTGTTCTTGATCCTGTCCCATCTCTAGCTCTGCCCTGCTTCTTGGTCCTCAGAGGCAACCCTGGTCCCAGCTGCAGTTACAGGCTTCTCATCCTTCTGTCCTCAGCCCCTTTACCTTCCTCCCAGTGTAAAGTGGGCTGGGCCTTTGTCCCCAGCTCCGGGCCTAGAGTTGCCCATGGTGCCTCTCCAAAGACCCCAGAAGTCCCTGGGTAGGTTGGGCCATCCTGTCAGTTGACGTTGCTGATGGTTTCATCTTTTCTTCCCATCTTCCTTTCAGTGTCTCTGGGTTTAGCAGGCAGGTCTGTGCCTTTCATCAAGTGGCTTTCTCTGCCTAGCAGGGCTGACTGGGTGGTTCTAAGGGCTACATCTGCTTCTACCACTTCCAGGAGGGCAAAATCGGGGTGCCCTGGGTGCCTGCCTCCAGGGTACCCTGACCACGTTGCCCACTGGCCTGAGTACCTTGGCCCACCTGGTCCACCTAGACCTGAGCTTCAACAAACTGGAGACACTGCCAGCCTGTGTCCCTCAGCTGCGCAGCCTGGACTCGCTCCTTCTCTCTCATAACCGCCTGTCAGAGCTCCCTGAGACCCTGGGTGCTCTCCATGTTCTCACCTTCCTCACTGTGACACACAACTGCCTGCAAAAGCTGCCCCCGGCACTGGGGGCCCTGTCTGCCCTGCAGCAACTTGATCTCTCAGAGAACCTTCTGGACACATTACCTCCTGAGATTGGAGGCCTGAGCAACCTCACTGAACTCAACTTGGCCTCCAACCGGCTGCAGAGCCTCCCTGTCTCCCTTGGTGAGTAGCAGCGGCATCCATGACTTGGCTCACTAGTCCAAGAAGTAGCACCCCTACCCATTTCTTCCCTGCAGGCTTGGGCTGTGGCTCCTCTCCTCTTCCACAGGAGACCCTGCACCCACAGGCTTGCCTGCCTTTTAGCTTTCACTCCTCCCAGGCTGAGCTGGGCAGCCTTGTCTACCAAGAGGTGGACCTGTAACAGCTTCCCTGGGGCTGTGGCGTGAGTGTCCTATTGTGGAGCCCCAGGGCCAGAGGTGGCCCTGAGTGGTCCTCTGCCCAACCTGAGTCAGCACCTGCTGCAGTGGGGCTGCGGTCCCTGCGGCTCCTTGTTTTGCACAGCAACTTCCTGACCTCAGTGCCTGCTGGTCTGGCCCATCTCCCACTGCTCACTCGGCTTGACCTGAGGGACAACCAGCTCCGGCACCTGCCTCCTGAGCTACTAGATGCACCCTTTGTGCGCTTACAGGGGAACCCCCTGGGTGAGGCCTCACCAGACTCTCTGAGTCCTCCAGGTAGGCTTGGTGTAGGGATAAGCCAGGCAGAGAGGACACAGGCACATGGCTGTCCTGATGACTCATCTGTCCTTTGTGCAGGCACACCCCAAGTTCTTGAAATGCCGAAACTGTTCCTGACCTCAGATTTGGACAGGTATGAAGTGGGAAAGGAGGGCTAAAGGAGATCTGTCCGCCCTGTCACCCAGGCTATTCTGGACACTTTGCCTGTGTGTCAGGAGTCCTAGGGAGCCAGGCTCTGACACAGATCTTTTGTCTGACCCCACACCCCTTTCCTCACTCAGCTTCCCTGTGACCCCCCAAGGCTGCTCTGTAACTCTGGCTTGTGGCGTCCGCCTGCGGTTCCCAGCGGGGGCCACCACTACCCCCATCACTGTCCACTATCGACTGTGGCTGCCGGAACCAGCACTCGTCTCCTTGGGCCCTCATGACTCCCTGCTCAGCGGTGTCCTGGAGCTGTGGCCCCATGGGGTGGCTTTTCAGCAGGCATGGCCAAGGTAGGGGGGCGGGCAGGTTTGGAGGCCACAGGCCTGGCCCCAGCCCTCACACCACCATTGCCTGGCAGGATGTGAGCCTGTGGCTGCTCTTTGTCCCCCCTCGGGCCCGTCGTTGCCATGAGGTAGTGGTCAGAACCCGCAGGGACAATAGCTGGAGTGACCTGGAGACCCACCTAGAGGAAGAGGCACCCAAGGTGAGGCCTTTGGGTGAGGGGAGGCAGGGAGTGGCATCTCTGCCTTGACTCTCTACCCTGATCTGTCCCCCTTGTGTGTCCCAGCGGCTCTGGGCTCGCTGCCAGGTGCCCCACTTCTCATGGTTCCTTGTGGTTTTGCGCCCTGTATCCAATGCCTGCCTGGTACCTCCAGAGGGGACACTGCTGTGCTCTTCAGGTCATCCTGGGGTCAAGGTCACCTTCCCTCCTGGGGCCACCGAGGAGCCTCGTCATGTCTCCATGCAGGTATAGCCAGCGTAGCACCAAGGGTATCAGGTGACAGCATGGCGCCCAGGCAGGTGCTCAGGTGGCTCTCTGCACAGGTGGTGCACATGGCTAGCCGAGAGTTGCGCGCCCTTCTAGGGGAGCCAGAGGCTGCGGTGAGCCCTCTGCTATGCCTCTCACAGAGTGGTCCCCCCAGCTTCCTCCAACCAGTTACAGTGCAGCTACCCCTGCCCCCTGGTGTCACAGGTGAGAGGTCACTGTGCCATTGGGTAGAGGAGACAATGCTTGGAAGGGCCAGCCAGAGACCTCAGCCTGCTGCCCTTTCCTGTCTAGGCTTCAGCCTGGACCACTCCCGCCTGCACCTGCTGTACTGGGCCCCTCCTGCAGCCACCTGGGATGATATCACGGCTCAGGTGGTGCTGGAGCTCACTCATCTGTATGCACGCTTCCAGGTCACGCATTTCTCCTGGTCAGTGCTCCCCAGGTCCCCCTCCCTGTCCTCCCCCAGTCTGGTCTGCACAGTGCATCTCACCACTGACCCTCCCAGGTACTGGCTCTGGTATACCACCAAGACCTGTGTGGGGGGCCTGGCGCGGAAGGCCTGGGAGCGGCTACGGCTGCACCAAGTCAACCTCATTGCCCTGCAAAGGCGCCGAGACCCCGAGCAGGTCCTGCTGCAGTGCCTGCCCCGAAACAAGGTGGGGATGGCAGGAGGGCAGGAGGGAGACCAAACTCTGGGGGGGAGCATTGAGCTTGGGGTCTAAGCTACGGGGGTGTCCCTGCAGGTGGATGCCACCCTGCGCCGGCTGCTGGAGCGCTATCGAGGGCCTGAGCCCTCTGACACTGTGGAGATGTTTGAGGGCGAGAAGTTCTTTGCTGCCTTTGAGCGAGGCATTGACGTGGATGCTGGTAAGTCTCCCTCCCCAGGAGGGCCTGGGGTCTGCCCTCCTGCCTGCCCTGCTGAGCCTCTCGTGCCCCCAGACCGCCCAGACTGTGTGGAGGGCAGGGTCTGCTTTGTGTTCTACTCTCACCTGAAGAACGTGAAGGAAGTTTACATCACCACAGCTCTGGACCGGGAAGCTCAGGCGGTGCGAGGCCAGGTGGGCCAACAGGGTAGGAGACCCAGGTCACCTGGGCAGAGGCCAGAGGTCTGAAACTCATCTGATCTCTCCTCAGGTATCCTTTTATCGGGGCTCAGTGCCTGTGGAGGTACCCCAAGAGGCTGAGGCTGCCCGGCAGAGGAAGGGTGCAGATGCCCTCTGGATGGCCACTCTGCCTATCAAGCTGCCGGTGCGGCTGGGGAGCAGTGGGTATGGGGAGGGACAGAGTCCTGGGAGTAACCAGGGATGTGAGGGTGGGGTCAGGGCTTACTGTTCTGCTCCTCCTGACAGAGACTTCAGGGGCTCAAGGGTCACGGGAAGGGGGCCAGGCTTTCCCTGGCACCCCTGAACCTGGGCGACGCTGAGACTGGCTTTCTGACTCAGAGCAACCTGCTGAGTGTGGCTGGGCGCCTGGGTCCCGACTGGCCAGCCGTGGCCCTGCACTTGGGCATGCCCTACCGAGAGCTGCAGCGCATCCGGCATGAGTTCCGGTGAGCCTCCCACTGAAGCCCATGCAGCCTCAGGCCAGGCCCTGACTACCAAGTTGGTCCTGCTTATTTCTGGCAGAAGTTTCAAGGAGGCCGGGACAAGCTCCAGGCTGGAAAGGGAGGGTTTGGCCACAACTGGCCCACAGAGCAAGGAACCCTTTATGAGGGTCTGTGACCCCCTTGATCACTAACCCCCTTCTCCAAGGGACGACCTGGACGGGCAAATCCGCCACATGCTCTTCTCCTGGGCAGAGCGCCAGGCTGGGCAGCCAGGGGCTGTGGAGCTCTTGCTGCAGGCCCTGGAGCAGAGTGACCGGCAGGATGTGGCTGAAGAAGTACGGGCCATCTTGGAGCTCGGCCGCCACAAGTACCAGGACAGCATCCGCCGGACGGGCCTGGCTGCGGAGGACTCTGCTCTGCCAGGCACATCAGCCTCACAGTCCACAGAGCCTGCCCAGGCCTAAGCCCAGCAGGCTCTGGACATTGGCCTGGCCCCTGGCAGAGCTCGACCTTCAAGTCTCTCCCCTGTCTGGGGGCAATGTAAACCTGTACTGTTCCATCTACCATCTCAGAGCTTGGCTCGTCCATCAGGTGGAGAGGCAGTTGGAGGGAAGGCAGGGCCAGGCTATCTGAGGCCCAGCCTCTACTGGGAGGGGGTTCTGTATGCCCAGTCTTCCCATGGCCTTTGCTCCTGCCCCTCCCTCAGACCACGCCTGTTGCCTGTGGTCCTGATCTTCCCAGAAGTGGAGAGGAGCTGACTCTACAAAGTTACGATTCTATCAGAGATGGATACAAAGTCACCTGTGTGGTTTTGTGATTGTGCATCCACCAAGCCCACCAGCCTTGGCAGGCTAATTCCCAGCTGAGCTGGGAACCCCCTCCTCCCCCAGGATGCCCTCAACCACCGTGCTCCCCGCCACCTAGTCAGACATGGGTCCTTGTTCTTAAAGGGCCCTGGGGACGCGCAGAATCCCAGCTTTGCCGCCCTACTTGCAGGGAGGGGTGGTCTTGGGCTAGGACTGTGGCCTGGCTGGGCGCAGTGGCCATGGCGGCCGGGAGGGGGAGCCGAAGCCCGAGAGCCAGCCCAGGCCTGGGGGCGGAGCACGCGCGGCGCAGAGCGGACGCGCCTCCCTGCCTAGGTGCAGGCCGGGTGCGCGGCACAGCGGGGAGGCGAGCGCGGCGGAGTGCGGGTGAGTGCCCGGAGGGTGGGTCTCGTGGTCGCCCACCTGAGCGCAACTGGGCTGCGAGGACAGAGGGTGTCAGAGTGGCTGGGTGAGGTGACAGCTGCCCGGACAAGGCGGCCCCGGTAGGGCCCAGCCCGGCGGATGCTCGGATCCACCATCGCCAGGGTGTGGGAGGCCGTGCTCGGCCCCGCGGTTCCGGGCGCGCTCCCTGTGCACACGTGTCCACGTGTCCCCGCGGGGTGAAAGCCTAAGCTGGAGCTCGGGAAGGAGGAGCCAGGCTGTGGGGGGCGCACACATGGGACCTCACGGATCTTGCGTGCACATGTAAATGGCCAGAATCCGGGTCATCAAGGCCAGCTGAACCCCAGCTACGGAGTAGGGTCTGAGCTTGCCTGGATCACAGCATGCAGCCTTCCACCCGGTCCTCCTTTGTCCCGGGTTGGTGTTCTTCACAATTGGAGACCCTTTCAGGGCCCTTCCAGCCAGCAGAACAGAAAGACCCTCCCAAGAGGAAGGCTGGAGGAGGTTGAACCGGTTCCCACTCTTGAACCTTGGCCCCATAGCCTTTCTCAGGGGTAGGGGAAGCTGGGCAGCTTCATTAGGGAGATTTCACCCCTGTGGGTCAGGGAAAAAGCAGTATGGCCCTGCAGGGCCTGGGGGTGGCTTTTGTATGCCCCCTTGCTATCAGGCTGCCTGCAGCCCCGGGTACCTGACTGGAAAGTTGGGGTGGCCAGAATTGGCTCTGGTGCCTGCGGCCTGGCTGGGCTGCCAGGTTTCTGTGGCAACCGGGAAGGTGCTGGGGGTGGGACCTTGACTGACAGCTGTCTCAGGCAGGGTGGAACCAAGGAGTGAAGACAGAAAGGGGGGGGGGTTCAGTCCAGAGCCCCCTCCCAGTGCCAGTTTTTCCCAGGCAGAGCCCCTCACTGTCAGCTCAGTGGCTCCTCCCTGATGATCTGGCCTGCACTGCATGGTGTGGGGCACAGGGCTGACTCAGCCCTTGGGATGTGGGGGCCTGTGTCACTCTTCCCCTCCCCACTCCAGTTGGGCTGTGGTGTGCCTCCTGAGGTAGGATCTGGGGAGGAAAGGGGTTGCTCAGGGAGGCTGGGTGGGCTCACTCCATCCTGGAGGAAGGGCAGGGGCTCCTAGGGAGAGCTGAGGCTAGCAACGGGGTGAGCTGGCTGTGGCCAGACTATACCTGGAGGGGGTGGGGAGGGGTACAGAGGAGTCAGGCTGAAGTTCAGAGGTCAAGAACTGGGCTGAGAGAGGTAGTTCTCCACGGAGGCTCTGGGTGTGCCCGTGGTGACCAGAGCAGTGCTGGGAGTGTCAGCTTCCATGCCCTCTGGACCTGCCAGGTAAGCAGGGCCTGTGGAGGGCATCCAGTGACCTCTGAGACCCAGGCACCCTTCCCTGCCCTTGCCAGTGGACGGGCATGCCTTCCTGAATCCCACTGTCAGGTCCACTGACATTCACCTGCCTCAACAGACACACCACAGCTGAGCGTGTGCTGACACCTCTCCACAGGGTACACCTGCAGGTGCATGAAGGGTGCCGGGGCACAGAGCACCCCAGCCCCTGGGGTTCCAGAACCCTAGACAGATCCTGGTTCATCTCACAGGCTACAGTCAGGAACCCGCCCAGCCAGCCTGTGTCAGACCCCCTTGTCACCCAGTCCAAGGCCAGCCCTGCTCCTGAAGCAGTCTCACCCCTTCTCTTCCCTTCTCCTGAAGCTGCAGGGATCCCCAGCTTGCCCAAAGTGAAAGAGAAAGTCCCCCCCAGCCAGGCCCCGCCCCAGCCTGTGGCCAATCCCTAGGGCCCTTCCCTCCTCCCTTGGCTGGCAGCTCCTTATCTCCTCCCAGAGGCAGCTGGCTGGAGCCGTGGAGGAGCTCTCTGTGCACCTCAGGGGTAAGCAGGACCCAGCAGGTGGTGGGAGTGGTGGAGGGAGCCAAGGAGGCTGTGGACAGCCCAGCAAGGTGAAGGTCATGAGTCCTTGCAGGGCCCGAGGATATGAGCCAGCAGTATGACCCTGGGCAGCTGTGCTGGGGTATAAGCCAGCTGACCTCTGAGGAGAACTGGGGGAAACACAGAAAGTTGGAGCGGACAGACTCCAGGATTCCCTCCACAGTTCAGACTTTATGGCCATGTCCCCCATGGTGCCCCTGAAGCTGACGCTTGTCTCCCGAGTCCTGCTGCTAGTGGGAGAGGCCCTTTTCTCCACAGCCCTAGAGGAGATGGGGTCCTAAAGTCCCCTGGGGGCTAGCCATTTCCCAGGCAGCTCCCTCGTGCCTTTTGTTCCCGAGGCTCTCTGAGGTGCTGGTCAGCGAGTTCCTGTGTCTGGGAGTGAAACTCAGAGGTTGGAGAGGAGGGTGGGGAATGGGCTGGGTGTGGGTGGGCACTGTGCTTCCCTGGGGAGGAGACTGCAGTCCTGAGTGGGACTGTCATGGGGTTTGGGGGCTGTCCCTGGGATGGCCAAGTCCATCTGGGCAGCCATGAACTTCACCTAGGTGGGGGGTCCTGGGGTGAAGACCCCAGCCCCATCCTGAAGAGGGTAGGGGACAGCTGCCTCTGTTCAAAGCTGGGGAAATGGTCACCACAGTCCAGTCCAGGCTCAAGGTGCCACTGCTTCTCAGAGGTGCCTGGCCCTTTAAAAGCTGGAGCTTGCCCCTTGTGCACGTGAGCATGAGTGTGTGCATTTGTGAGCTTGTGCCAGCCGGAGACGCTGTGAGGAGGGCACTGAGGGGGAACCAGGTGGCCCCGGGGATGGGCCAGGTGGCAGCCACTTCCCCTCCTTCTGTTGTGCATCCTCAGGACATGTTAGGACTCCATTCTGGGGTGGGGGAGTGGGGAGCTTGACGCAGAGCCTGAGATGGAGGGTGGGGGAAGCTGTTTTCCACGATGGCCCCCCCTCCTGATTCCTGTCCCCTCTTTTTTCCAAGGCAGAAGTGGTGACCATTGCCTTGAAGCCCCCTGAACTGGAGGATCACCCCTGCACTTGGTCCTACCCTCCATCGCAGCTGCCGCCCCCCTTCTCCTGTCACCACCTCCATCTCCTGGTGTCCACCTCTCCTGCTCCTGCCCGGGTGTGCTTGAGTTAAATGGCTGATAAACAGATCAGGTCAGACTTGACCCCACCCTGGGCTTCAGCCCTAGCCACACACCCCCACCACAGGTGGAGGGAGTGTGTGCTGACCCTGGCCCTGCCTACACAGCCTGCCAGCAAAGCTCATCAATGGCGGCATCGCTGGGCTGATTGGGGTCACCTGTGTGTTTCCCATCGACCTGGCCAAGACCAGGCTGCAGAACCAGCAGAATGGCCAGCGCATGTACACGAGCATGTGAGTATGCCCCACCGGCAGTGTGTGGAGGCACGCAGGGAAGCTGTGCCTTGAGCCCTTTGCCATTTGATGGGGAAACAGGGCAGGACAGCCTGGAGAGACCCCTTCCAGGCCAGGAGTCAGTGTGGAGGCTTTTGACTGGCCTCTCTGTCAGCCCTGGACACTCCAGGCTGGGCAGGCAAGGAGCTGGCCAGCATCTGCACTGGAGAACAGGGGTCGCCAGCTGGCCCCCAGCTCACCCCTAACCCCTTTGGCTGCAGGTCTGACTGCCTTATCAAGACCATCCGCTCTGAGGGCTACTTCGGCATGTACCGGGGTGAGGCTTGGGCTGGGCTGGGCCTGGGTGGCACCTCCCATGATCTGGGCAGAGAGCATGGGCTGAGCAGTGTGGCTGAACCTGGGTGTGTGTGGTGGGGGTTGTCTGGGGTGCTGCTGCTCCTGTGTGGAGGTCATTAGCCAAGCCCTGGGTGAGCGGGGGTTGGATGACCAAGAGCTGGATCTCTGGTAAATAGCAGTTCTCAGCCCCTCTACTAGCACACTGCAGATGATCTGCCTCTCATGGCAGCTGCACCTGGAGACTGGGGGCATTATGCAAAGCCGCTCAGGAAGCAATCCCAGCAGAGCTGGATTTGCCCAGATGCTGTGCAGCCCTGAGCCCTGCACTGAGATGGGCTGCCCATCCCCTAGCTTTGACCAATCCAGGCCACACACACCTGTGGACTGCCAGGGGGCCTGGATTCTCCGGTCTGATCCCCTGCACCTGCAGCCGAGTAAGGCCAGTTCTTGCCGGAGTCAGACACATGGAGTTGGAAGGGGAGGGAAGGGGGCTAGGAGGAGGCTGCAGCACAGCCCAACCTGCTTGGTTCCTGCCTGCCTGGCACACACCAGCCTTAATGTGGGTGAGAGGGCAGAAGGCGGTGCCAGTAGTGCCTGGGGTGGGGCTTGGCTGACCAGGAGGCAAGTGCTGGCCCAGGGCCTCCCCAGCCCAGGCTGCTGAGCCTGTCCACCCCCACCAGGGCTTCCTATGTCTCCCCGCCAGCCCCATCTGACCCCCAAATGTCCCCCAGGAGCCGCCGTGAACCTGACACTGGTCACCCCTGAGAAGGCCATCAAGCTGGCTGCCAATGACTTCTTTCGACACCAGCTCTCCAAGGATGGGTGAGAGGCTCGGCCTTCCTGCTGGCTCTTGGGTGGCCAAGATCTGGGGCTTGGGGGCTGTGAAGAAAGTCAGCCCGCCAGCCGGCCCCTTTCTGACTTCTGTGACCTTGCAGGGTAGACTGACTAGCCTGTATGGGGAGACTCAAAGTGGACGCTGAGTCAGTGGCTGTTGGCCACCAGCCACTGACGGCTGCCAGGACTCGGGGGCGTCAACCAGCTCCCCCATCACTGAAGAGTAGGGATGCAAGGGGGACCCCCTTTCAGAGTACTCAGAACCGTAATTCTCATTTCTCTCTGTGAGAAGATGACCCCACTACCTTCCCCAGCCCCTGCCCTAGGAGCCATCTGTCTTTTTGGATGGTGTCTGTTGTTGGAGGCCTGAGGCTGGGGACCGTATCCTCAGGGAGCCACATCTGCTTCCACCACCCACACCCCTTTCACACCAGCCTCCACAGGCAGCCTATGGGGCAGGCAGTTCCTGCACATCTCCTCATGGCAGGTGGCCTCTCCACTATAGGCAGAAGCTGACCCTGCCTAAGGAGATGCTGGCTGGCTGTGGGGCAGGCACCTGCCAGGTGATCGTGACCACCCCCATGGAGATGCTGAAGATCCAGCTGCAGGATGCAGGCCGCATCGGTGAGGAGCAAGGGATAGGGTCAGCAGCCAGGCCTGTCCCCTGCCTCACCATGCCAGGAGGAAGAGACCAAAGCCCCTTTTTCACCAGCTGCCCAGAAGAAGATGCTGGCTGCTCAGGCCCAGCTCTCGGCCCATGGGGCCACCCAGCCCTCAGTGGAGGCTCCTGCTGCTCCCCGGCCCACAGCCACCCAGTTAACCCGTGACCTGCTGCGCAACCATGGCATTGCTGGCCTCTACAAGGGACTGGGGGCCACCCTGCTCAGGTGGGAGGGCTGGCGGGCAGGCTGGGGGAGGTAGAGGCCTACCTGCCCAGTCCCCCCTCTCCATAAGGACTACCCCTTCCATCCCTGCTTCCTCAGCCCCAAGGTCGGCTCCGCCCCTTCTCTGGGGAGGGTGGGGGGTGGCTACCCCTCTCCTTCCCCTCTTCCCCAGCCCAAGGTTGGCTCCACCCCTCCTCTCTGCAGGGACGTACCCTTCTCCATTGTGTACTTCCCTCTCTTTGCCAACCTGAACCAGCTGGGCCGCCCTGCCTCGGAGGAGAAGGCGCCCTTCTACGTGTCGTTCCTGGCCGGCTGTGTGGCTGGCAGTGCCGCAGCTGTGGCAGTTAACCCATGCGATGGTCAGAGCTCCCCTGGGCCCAGGCGGGGAGTGGGGCCGAGGGGCAGGGAGCAGGCTTCAGGCTGACCCACCTGTCCTCTTGCAGTGGTGAAGACTCGTCTACAGTCTCTCCAGCGAGGCGTTAATGAGGACACCTACTCTGGGTTTCTGGACTGCGCCAGGTGGGCCAGGCCCAAGGGGTGGGGGCTGGGGTGGGGGCTGGGCACCAGTTCTGACCCCCCCTCCCCCACAGGAAGATCTGGCAACACGAGGGTCCTTCTGCTTTCCTGAAGGGTGCCTACTGTCGTGCCCTGGTCATCGCCCCACTGTTTGGCATTGCTCAGGTGGTCTACTTCCTGGGAATCGCCGAGTCCCTGTTGGGGCTGCTGCAGGGCCCCCAGGCCTGAACCCAGCAGCTGCCCCTCCCCAGTCTGTTGGCTGTGGCCTGGGTTGGGTGCCAACCCAGGACTGAGTGAGAGAAGGTCTCCCCCATCCTGCATGGCCAACAGGGGAGGCTGGGGTAGGGGAGCAGGGTCCACATGGGTGGTGCACACAGAGATCCCCATGGGGTTCTGCAGGCACAACTATTGGGATCAACGTCTTATTTATGTAGAAAACGCAGAAATCTGCACATTCCTGGAGCCAATCCCTGACCCAGCCTTGCCCTGGCCTGAGCACCCCCAGGGGCAGAGCTGGTCTCTGGGCTGGGGGCCCTCAGGCCTGGGCTGGGCAGGCTGGACCCTACCCCCCAGGCCCCTGGCTCCTTTCTGAGGTTCTCCTGGTCTACAAAGGGGACCTGCACAAACCTATTTATTGAAACTGCTGCGCCCTCGTGGCCCTGCCTGTCCTTCCGTCCATGGTCCATACCCTCTTGCTGCTCTCCTCTTGGCCAGGATTCCACTCTGCCTCTTCCCCACATAGCTCTGGGAGTCCCAGGTGGGGAGCCACCGTGAGTTCTGATTCCAGGACAAGCCCCCCTCCCCCTCCCACTGTGGGATCTTCTGGTGAGCCACTCAGTCCCACCCCAGGCCAGGCCAGGCCAGGCTCAGGGTCTCTGCTTGGGGGGTGGGGAGCAGGTTTGCCTGCCAGCCTTCTCATGGCCTCTGGGGAGGCACCGTGTGCACCCCAGACCCTCTGCTGACCCCATACAAAATTTCTCCATCCTCTCTTCTGAGATCCCATCCCTGGACTGAGATTTGTCAGGGGAGAGGGTGGACAACAGGGCCAGTATAAAGCCTGGGGCACCTGCTCTGCTCATGGGAAAGGGGTGGAAGCTGCTGCCCCAGTCCTCCCAGGGTTTACCCTACTCTTTGGGCCTCTAGTTAAGGCCCCTGACCACACTGAGAAAGTCCCCCCTCCCAGCCCTGGAACCCCCTGTGTTGTGAACTGAGGCAGGCTCCCTATCCTGCCCCAGCCATGTGATTGTGTTGGTGACTGATCCTGATGTGCTGGTGCTGTGTCCCCAAAACCTAGCTCCCTCTGTGGAGGCCCCTTCCCAGTGACACTACCTGGGCTCAGGTCTGGGCCCCCAGTTCACGGTTGCTCCTGGGAGCTCCCTCCCATCATGTCTGTACCTTGAAAGCTGCTGCTGCTGCTTACAGAATTATGTATTTTTTTTCTTTTGAAGAGTTTTAAGGAGTTGTAACTTTTTGTGTCTTGTCACGTAAAAGGGTAAATAAATATTCTAAATAGAACTCTCCTTTCTGGAAGTCTTTTTGGTGATGGGGCGGGAAGGGCAGTCCTCGCCTCCCCAGGCAGACCTAGGTCTGCCCATCCCACCAGCCTAGGGGAACCCAGGAAGAGGGGCCGGCGGGGCCTCCCCACTGCCCCGAGATGTGGATGGGGTACAGGAAATTAGCCTGGGCACCTCTCCTCGCTGACCCTGGGCTCCGGGTCGAGAGCAGAGCTGGGTTAGGGACCCCAGAGTTCCTAGCGGCGTGCCGAGCACGGGGCGGAGCTCCGATGACGTGGCTGCAGTCGCTGCTGCCCGCCCCGCCCCGCCCTGCGCTGGTCCTTGCGTCCCGGAGCCCAGAGCAGTGCATTGTGGGAAACTCCTGGGCTCTCCGACGCGTCCGCAGCCGCCACCCGCTGTCGTCCGGCGGAGGGAGCGCTCAGGGCCGAGCCAGGAACCCGACCAACTGCGTAAGGCGGTAGGCTCTGCCTCGGGTGGGTGGAATGGGGCGCTGGGTCTGGTGGGCAAGCAACGGTGCCCTGGCCTTGAAGGTCACTGGGATTGCGCGCAAACCCCTTGCTCTCCCGGGGTCAGCAGCTCCGGGAGGCAGTCAAGGGGACATAAGTGCGAGCCGAAAATAATGAGGGGAAGTCAATTTTCTGCCCTTTACAAAGGATGCTCAGCAGCTCGGCCTCCTCCAGCAGCTGGGCCCCCTCCAGAACTCCAGATGTGGGAGGAGCAAGGGTTTCTTAAAAGTGGAGCAGCTGCCAGGCCTCTCACCGGGACATGCCATCCCGCGCTTGACATTCAGGTGACCTTCAGTGTGGTCACTGGGCCTGGCGGGGATGGGGAACCTGCGCTGAGCCTCCCAAACTGGCTCTCCTTTTCGGCGGGGCACTTCTCATCCTTTCAGGGTGAGGCAGGCAGGTGGCTCTGGGTCTTGGGGCCGGGAGCTCTCTCCCCAGCCAGACATTGACAAATGGGCAAGTCCTTTCCTACAGCACAGGCCCCCAGGGCTCATGCCAGAGGACTCTCTGCCCCCAGAGGCAAGCACCGCTTTAGGCTCAACAGGGACTTCTTACCCTTGAGCTAAGCCCAGTATAAAGAGAAGGCACCAGAAGCTGGCAGGGGCAGATGGCCACCAGGAGGCACAGCCTGCGGTTGCCTCTGGGAGAGACCTTGGCTTTATCACATCAGGTCCTTGTAGTCTAAAGGCCTGGGGCCAACTCCCACCTGACAGCTGCCTGGGAGCCCAGACTTCCTTCATGTGGACCCTGGCCAGGCGCCCCGGCATCCCCTTTGTGAAACAGCAGTGCCTGCTGAGAGGTGATGTGTTAGGACTCAGAGCTGTCCCTGCCACCAGGACTCCATCTCCCTCCTTGACCAAATGCTCCCCTTCCTGGATTCTCCCTTCCCCTCAGGGCTTTTCTACCTGTGACCAATGGGATGGATACAACATGTCCCTGGCAAGACATGTTTACTAACGAGGATCTCATCTGGCCCCTCCTTGCCCCATCTGGACTAAGTCCACATCCCTGCCCCAGTGGCTGGAGGGGCTTACCTGGGAGTGACTGGGAGTAGATAGAGACCAGGCCTTGGCAGGAGGGTCTGAAGCCCACAGGAGGCTCCTAAGGTTAAGGCTTCTGGGGAGTCCAAGGTCCTGAGAAGTCCCCAGGGGTCAAGGTAGTGAGGGCTACACAGGAGGGGACCTCATCTGTTCCTTGCCACAGCCTGGCTTGTGTCTCCCTCCAGGCCCATATAATGCCCAGGGGCAGGCTGTCCTGAGACACTGTGGTCTGGACCCTGCCTGTCCCACTCGCCCCCACCCAGCTGCCAGCACCACCTGCCATGGAGTCCAGGGGAAAATCGGCCAGCAGCCCCAAGCCAGACACCAAGGTGCCTCAGGCCACGGCTGAGGCCAAGGCCACCCCGGCTGCGGATGGGAAAGCCCCTTTGACCAAGCCCATGAAGAAGGAGGCCCAAGCAGAGAAGCAGGAGCAGCCGGCAGCCCCCGTTCCGGCTCCTGCCAAGAAGACCTCAGCCAAGGCAGACCCTGCCCTTCTCAACAACCACAGCAACCTGAAGCCGGCCCCCACAGCAACCCCGGCCCCCAGCAGTCCTGACGCAGCCCCAGAGCTCAAGGGTCCTGGGGATGGAGCAGAGGAGGAGTCTGCTGCTGGAGGGCCAGAGGGCCGAGGTCCATGGCCCTGTGAGAACTTGACCCCCTTGCTGGTAGCTGGGGGTGTGGCTGTGGCAGCTGTGGCCCTGATTCTTGGTGTGGCCTTCCTGGCCCGGAAAAAATGATGCCTGATGTCCAGGTGGGGGCACAGAGCCACTTTCTGTGCAGCCCTGGGAGTCCACTGCATGCGAACCCTCACAGACCTATCTACACACATCACATATATGTATCGATATACACATCATCACAGCAGGAGAGATGGACAGCCCACCATCAGAGAACAGGGCCTACCTCTGAGGCCAGCACACTCCTTTCAGGCTCCAGGGCAGAAGCAGCCTGGGCTCTGGGCTTATAGGGCAGGGAAGGTGGAACTCCAACACTGGGTAGAGGACTTGGCCTGGGACAGGCAGCTGGGAGCAGTGAGGAAGTCCAGTTGGTGGAGTGGGCTGCACTTTGTGGGGACATCAAAGGACATGGCTATTTCACTCTCCCCACTTCTGCTCCAAGTACTGCTGAGGGGTCTGTTTGAGCCTGATGTAGGTACTGACGTGACATGGGTGGTCACAGCTGCAGAGCCACCTCTGCCCACTGCCTGCCGCATGCCCTGGCTGGGAGAAGATAGGGTTGGTCTTGGGAAGTGGTCCCCAAAGTTTGTTTTCTCCAGCTTGTGCCCCAGGGAAGCCCAAGGCTGGGACCACCATACTTTCCGTCCACTTCCTGCTCAGTAGGACAGTTATCCTGGGGAGTGGCTGACAGCCTGGCAGAGAGCTGGGGGGACATTGAGAACCCCAGTCCACATCTGTGTCTGCCCAATACCCCCAGCAGACTGCCCGTCCCACCCGCACCCAGTGTCCCGAGTCTGAAGCGTATACATGCAATAACAGAGTAGAGCCACTTGGGGTGACGTCACCCACCTCACTGCCCCTCTTCACCACTTCTGGTTCCAGTGACAGTTGGCAGGCTTCCAGAAGGTAGCAGTGGGCACTGTGGGTACACTGCCCTCACCTGGCCAGCAGCTGCAGGAACGCTGGGCCTGAGTGGAGGCTGAGTCTGGAATAAACTCTGTTGTCTGAGGGCTGGGTTGGCATCCTCACCTGTGTGCGCCTGGGAGGGGCAGAGGTAGACCGGCGCCCTGGGCTTTCCAGATCAGGTAGGAAGTCCCCGGCCCCCTGCTAGGCCCTGCCTGCTACCTTCATACCCTTGGTCCTAGTGGGCTCTACCCACAGCCCCACCCAGACCCTGCCCCATCCCGGATACCCTGACTCCAGATGGACAGCTAAGTGTTTGGACTGCTGGCCACAGTCCTTTCTGCCGTGAGCCCCATATCCCTGGAGGAGTGCAGAAGAGGCCTCGGGAGGCTTACTCTCCATCTTCTGGCCACCTCTTGTCCACAGCCCCGAGCCCACTCTGACCTGGTGTATACTGGTGGGAGCTGCCCGTGTCCCGGCTGCAGGTGATGCTGGGCCCAAGTGCTCTTTGGGCTCCATCAGCCTGGGCCCCTTGGCCCCACCACAGAGGCAGCTCCACAAGTCTGGTTTGGGGGAAACACAGCTGTCTCTTCCTCCTGGCCCTGCAGGTACCCACCCTCTCCAGGGCAGCAGACCCATTCACGCAGTCACATCCCAGGCAACTCTGTACCATAGGGTAGAAACACCCCGGGGACCTGCCACCCTGGCCCAGAGCCATCCCTGCAGTCTCCTCCTACCACCACCTGCACTACGGCTCTTCCTCCAACCCAGGAGCCCCCATGCTCACGCGGTAGCTTTCAGCTTACCTGCCCCACAAGTCCCAGGCTGCACTATGCCCAGGAACCACCCCCCAGCCCTGTCCCTGCACTTGCACCTTCAGACAGGCAAGTACTTTTTCTGACCCTTCAGGAGGTAGCAGAGGTGACTGCAGATAGGCCCTGCCCTTGGCTGGCCACGGGGTAGTCCTTGAAGGCTGCCACTCCTTTTTCTCATTGTTCTCTGTCAAAGAGCATTTAGGTCATAAAGCCTGGAAGGGCCTGGGTCTGGAATCTCCCCCCAAGATCCCTGTATTAAAGGACTGATGCCCGCTATGGCACTATCAGAGGCAGGTTTCATGCGAGGCCTGCAGGTCAGGGGAGGGGGCAGTGGGATCAGTAGCTCTCTACTCTTGTTGAGGCCAGCAGTTTTGCTCTGCCCTGTGTGCCCACAGCCATGTGCTGTCCTGACTCAGGCCCACAAGCAACAGAGCAGCTGACCGTGAACTGAAACCTCCGAAACTGCAAGCCAAATACACATTTCTTTCTTTTTTCGGGGGTGGAGGGTACCAAAGATTGATCACAGGGGCCCTTTACAAGCACTGAGCCACACCCTATTCCTTTTTTCATTTTCTGAGATAGCACCTTGCTAAGTTGCGTGGGGCCTCATTAAATTGCCCAGGCTGGCCCAGAACTTGCAATCCTCCTGTGTCAGCCTCCTGAGCTGCTAGGATTAAGGGTGTACACCACGGTGCCTGGGCAAATAAACCTTTTCTCTTTATAAGATGGTGACTTCAAGTCTATGAGTGATGGAAAGCTGACCAAGGAGCCTTCCTCAGGTCCTGCCTTACCTGGCTCTCACAGTGAGAGTTTTCCTTTCCATGCTCCACTGTTTCTCTGCTGGCTGGAACACCTTCTCCTTCAAGTGGGAGCCTGTGAAGCACTTGCTGGTAGATGCTTTCCCAGCTGGTGCTGATGCTCCGTCTCCATGCTCCTGGAGCAGAAGCTGGGAGACCCAAGTTCCACAAGCCTAACACTGCCCCTTCTCCTGGAACCCTTGTGGAGGACACGCAGCCCAGCTCCAAACCACTGGACACATGGGCTCTGTGTGCAGCAGGCCAGGGCTTGTCTCTCTCCCCTCAGGAGACGATGGCCCTGCCCCAGGAGGTGACAAGGCCAACCTCCTCCCATGGTGATGCCATTAGGCCTCATGCTTCCCAGCAGCTTGGTCCACATCTCGTTTCCTCCCTTCTTTCTGACTCCCCACTTGTGCTAGTTCCTGGCATCCCCTCCAGGGGACGTTAGAGCTGGGCAGTGAGGTCCCTGGGGCCTGGAGACGTTCCAGTGCCCAGCTTCGCTTCGTGGGCCCTACACCTGAGTGACACAGGGGGCCTTCCTCAAAGGAAAAGGATTCTCAGGGACACCCAGGGCTGGTTCTAAATTAGTTTTATTACAGAATGACTTAAGGTCTAAACAGATCCCAGATGTGGAAAAACACTGAATGTATAAGCCTACACACGTATGGTCAATCACAGAGAGAAGCCCAGGAAATAAGAAAACCAAGGTGGGGCGCATTAACTTCAGGGACAGAGGTGTCCATTGGTGGGGCGCAGTCAGAGAGGCCCCAAGCTACACCCTACCAGGTTCTGTGGGATCTGAGCCCCACCACCTTGTGGGATGAGTCCATAACAGGCATGTGGGCCCACTATTTTCCTCTCTAGCATCTCAGTGACCTGTCTCTGAATGCCTGGACATGTCCTGCCTGGTGTCTTGGCCCCCGCAGGGAGGGCTGCTGAGCTGAGCAGGGCCGTGCCTTCCGGATCAAGGATCTATCTGAGGCTCCTTGATGGGAACACACCTCGCAGCGATGCAGGCATGGCTTCCCCAATCTTCCTGGACACCATCCTAGGTACGTGGGTCAGGGGCAGGAGGTGAGTCGGAGGTAAGTTCCACCACCCTGCAGCCTCATGGCACCCTGAGGCATGAGGCATGTTCCCTGTCCTGATGTCCTGCCTCCTGGTCTATCACCCCATCAAGGGCCACAAACACGACCACCCACAGGTTGGTCATCTTCTGGCCAGGCCTGCCAGCAGGGCAAACAGTACATTCAGCTATCCTGCGTGGTACTGTGGGTACCACTGCAGGTGCCGGCAGCCTGTACCGTGACCTGTGCTGGGTCTGTCACTCACAGGTGCTGGTGTTTACATCTCCACACTCCAGCCCAGCCGCAGCCAGACCACAGCCTAAGCCTGATCCCTCAAGGGAAAAGACCTGTGTGGGCACTGGGCCACCCCAAGGGCTTCCTCTGGCCTCGAGGCAGACCCCCTCCCAGACAATCTACCTGGTTGTCACCTGGTCATTAAAGAGGGGAATTGGGGGGCTGGGGTTGTGACTCGGCGGTAGAGCACTTGCCTAGCATGTGCAAAGCCCTGGGTTCAATCCTCAGCACCACATAAATATAAATAAAATAAAGGTATCGTGTCCAACTACAATTAAAAAATAAATCTTAAAAAAAAAAAGAGGAATTGGGGGCACCACTGTGTGTGGGGATGTTCTCAGGACTGTAGCGCAGGCCTGTAATCCCATCCACTTAGAAGGCGGAGGTAGGAGAATCACAAGTTTGAAGCAAACTTGGGCAACTCACAGAGACCCTGTATCAAAATGAAGTCTCACTAGGTTTAATCTCTGGAACTAAAAAAATAAACTTAAAAAAAAAATAAAAATATGTACTTGCATAGCATGCACAAGGCCCTGAGTTCTACTCCCAGCACCGAAGGAGGAAAAACAGACAGACAGACAAAAAAAAAAAAAAACAAAACAAAGCACTGGGCAGACAGAGCTGGTAGTGCCATGGGACTTGCGGGATGGTCAGGAGTCTGGCACCGAGGAGTCCCTGCTCGGCAGGCACAGGGAGGGGTGCCAGAGTGAAGTCACCCAGGACATCCTGCAGCATGGAAAGTCCTGCAAGGCAGAGTATTCCTGGAAAGGCCCTGGCCCTATCCTTGCATCCCAGCAGGAACCAGTTCTAGAGACAGCAAAGGAACAATGATCCTCTTCCACGCCTCTCCCTTGGTGCAGGGTGTACCACAGTCCCTGCGTTCCTGTGGCCTGGGGTCTCAGACACAGGCAAAGCCCCAGCCTTGAGGGCACTGCCACTTCCTCCAGCAGACAGAACTCCGGTCCCCAGCCCCAGACTCCCCCTTCACCTCCCCTCCCTGGTACTCACCACTAGGTGGATCAGGTCCTTGAACAGCAGCAGCACCATGCCCCAGAGAGCCACATCCAGGGTGTAAGTGCATGAGCCTCACAATCAAAACCTCCAACTTGACACTGGGCAAATGCCTTTGGAGGAGGCTCAGTAGGGAGGATGGGGAGGGGGTCACTTACCAAATGCAGCCCCAGACACCCCTCATCATGGGGCCATGGACCCAGAATCCCTGAGACTCCTTGCCCCAGTCTGGGACAGTTCCCAGGAGATACCACCCAGGCCTGGGCTGCTGGCCACAGACCTGTCTGGTTTTCAGAGGCCCCCTGTGTTCTGCCCTGAGAATAACTATGTGCCCTCTACTCCCCCAAAACAGCCTCATCATGCCTAGGGGCCAGCCTACAGGGCTGCTACTCAGGGAGTTGTGGGGGTACCGGCTCAACCCATGGGAACAGGAGGTCCCTGGGGGTAGATGTGCTAGCACAACTGGGTGGGCACATCAGGGATACTGATCAGCAACAGACTGCCTGATGGGCACCCCCACTCCAGGGCTTGACCCTAGGGAATGTGATAGGGCCCCAGGGGGTCATTTTGGCATTTCCTTACCACTGACCCCAGATGAGGAGGAGCTGGTCTTAGAATGCTGGATGTGGCCTGTGGCTAGCTGCTCCTCTCAGTGCCTGGTTGGAACCGCCCTCCCTCACACCTGCACCTGTGCCAGCCTAGAGAGTGGGCATTGCACCAACTCTGAGCACTGTACAGGCTAGCCGCACTGGAAGCCCAGGATGCTTACAGAGACAGGTCACTGTGGACAGATATCATGGACTCAGATTTGTGTCACTCTCTCCAGGGTGAGACTGCTCAGCTCTGCGGATCATATGGCAGGTACCCTGCCCCAAGCAGACACTCAGTGCATACTATCACCAGTGGGCACAGCGCTTCATGTATGTGCACATGCCAGCCTTGCTGCAGGGTCAGGATGGGCCTGGGCTTCCTCCTCATTCTCTTCTTTAGAGCCTAAGGAGGCCCAGAGTTTGAGGCAGTGGCATGGCAGCCACCTCAGGAGAGCACCTGGAGCCTCAGCTCCTCGGGATGACGTCCTCAGTTCTGCACCAGAGGTAAGCTCAGCCAGCTTGGTTGTGTTAGGAACACCTGAGGGGCAGTACAGGACAGGTGAGTGAGCAGGTAGACCCTGCAGCTCCCAAGTGCCACCAATGAGCACTTGTAGGGCATGCCCCTTCCACAGACCCAGAAACTTTCCAGTGGCTAAGTCCAGCCTCTGGTCTGACCTCAGACCTGTGAATCTCCAGCACAGGACACTAGGTGGTAGGCTCAGGTCTGTTCCTCTTCCCAGCCCTACCCTCAGCTCTTCCTATGCCAAAAGCCCCAGCTTCCTCTTGGCTGCAGAGCTGGAGGCCCCGTAGTGGATGAGAACAGGGGCTCCTGGCCCTTTGGTGGGTGGTCAGGAATTCCTCCTTTGGACTGGGCTGGGCAGGAGGTAGAGGCCAGTGGTTGGGGAGGTGATGCGTGCCGGGGTGGCTCCCTGCCCGGGACTCGGCCACTCGGGCTGTTTCCAATCACAAGTTTCCCTAGTTGGAGCAGAGCTTGGAGAAGCAGTGGTACTGGCGGAGCCACCCCTTACCAGCCAACCAGCTGGGGCCAGCCTCCCTCCCTCTCAGCCCAGGACTTGAACACCACCTACCGGTTGGCCAACCCGCTGGACACCCGTGCAAGTGCAGCGGAGGGGGAACCGCCCTGAGCTTGGCCCCTACCCCCGGCGACCCTCCCCACGCCTCCAGCACCCTGGAGACATTCCCTTCTCGGAAAAGGGCACTACCCACCCCCGTCTCCCCGCGCGCACGCAAAATCCGAGGGACCGCGAAGTCACAACGGCTCTGAGGTGACAGGCCTGCCCCTGGGGTGAGGTCCCCGCCGCCACACCCGGCTCCACGGCCCTCACCTCCGGACGCGGCGGCCGCCAGTCTGCCGCAGGGTCTGGGCCCCGGGTCCACGCTGCCGCCCGCTCGGCCCCGCCGGCGCTGGCGGCAGAGCGAAGGGACCGGGGCCGGCTGCGTCGACCCGGGCCCGCGGACTCGGACGCCGCAGGGTCCGGGGGTCCTCGAGCGGGTTCCGCTGGGGAGGCCTGCGCCGGCGGCCGCGAGCCCGCGCGCCGAGACAGGTGCGCATGCGCCGTGCGGCGCGTGGCCTGCGCGCTCCGGCGGCGCGCCCCGCTCCGCTCCGCCCCGCGCTCGCACGCGCCCTCGCCAGCACGCGCGCTGGCGGGCGTCGTCCGGTGACCATGGCGTCCGAGCGGCTACCCAGCCGGCCCGCCTGCCTCCTGGTGGCCAGCGGCGCCGCGGAAGGTGCGTGGCACGGGCGCGACCCTCGGGACCGGGACCCTCCGGACCTCACGCGGGCCTGGGGTGTCTGCAGCGGGCTGCGGCGGGGAAGGTGGCGCCGGCCCTCGCGGGCCCCGGGTCCGGGCTCGGCCTCGCGCTCGCGCAGGACGTGCTCCGCGCCGAGGCTGCTCGGCTGGGCAGAACCGCAGGGATTCGCCCAGACAGGGGTTCCGCTGCCCGCGCCCTGGGTCCCCGGCAGGCACCCAAGTGCCCGGCGGGGGAGGGCCGAGCGCGCGATTCCTTCGTGGGTCCTCTAGGAAGTGACCAGCCCAAGGTCACGTTACGGGGGCTAGGGGACCGTCACGGAGGTGGGGGATCGGGGCCTGCTGAGCTCCGGAGCCCAAGTGAGGCGCCCCCGAAGGAGGCTGGAGGAGCCCAGAAGGTGTGGGTTGAGAATCTCCAGAGGCTCTGGTCTGAGCGCCAGGCCTGCTGTGGTCCAGGAAGGGAGTTGAGGACGTGGGCCTGGACGGCTCTGAAAAGTCCAGCGGGCTCGGTGGGCCGTGGACGGGACGGGTAGGGAGTGAGAGTAGGAAGAACTGCGTGGGCAGAAGCTGGGAGTGGTTTGAGGAGGTTGGCTGTCTTTGCTACGTGGACATTTTGCAGTCAATGTGTTAACTAACAAGAGTGCATAAGGAAGAAAATGAGGTTCGGGGATTGGGTCCCGGGATTGAACGAATGTACAAGTCACAGCACTGTAGCTGGGCTGAGACAGGTCTTTAATCCCAGCGACTCAGGAGTCTGAGGCAGGAGGATTGCAAGTTTGCTGTCTGCCTGGGCAACTTAGCCAGCAGGCCGTGTCTCATATAAAAAATAAAGAAGGCTGGGAGTGTAGGTCGGTGGTAAAAACACCCCTAGCACCAAAGGAAAAGAGGGAGGGAGGAAAAGGGAAGAGAAGAAGGCATTAGCACCTTAGAAGGTGATGTGGGTCTGCATTCCCTGGTAGTGGAATGTTGTTCTTCCCCGTGGGCCTAGAGGCTTCTCTACCTTGCAGGCCTTGCCCCCCCCCCCAATGTAATCCAGGGCCTCCTGCATCCTAGGCAAGCCTTGACCACTGAGCTACTTCTTCAGCCCAGCCTTGTTCCTTTTGGAAAGGTCCTTTGGCAGGCAGAAGCCCAGAGCTCAGTGGAGGAAGAGACCCTGGGCCTGGAGTGTCCTTCCTCAGGCCAGGATACCCAACGCTGTCCCTTTGCCTCTTGCTGCAGCCACACCTCCATGGGAGCAAGCTTTGCTCACTGTCTCTCTTTCCTAGCCAGGGTACCTTGGACCCTGGTGGTTCTGCAGGGAAAGAGTTGAGTAAAAGGGAACCCATACTTGGGTTTTCCCTTGGAAAGGCCTGTAGTGGCTGTGTGAGAGAAGAGGAGGGTGTGGGCAGTTGAGGTGGGCTATTTCCTGCCCCCAATTTAGTTGGGGCCTGAGGGTCGAGGTTGAGGTGGCCAGCTTCAGGGAGAGCAGGCCCCAGGGCAATGCTGAGCTGCTGGTCAGCTGGCAGGTCTCTGGTCAGGGCTGGCAGAGCACAGACCTGGCTGTACGCCTCTGATCGCATCGTCTGAGCTTCAGCTTCCTGGACTTGAAGGGCTGCTGTCCTGTCCAAGGGCTGTAAGAGGTGGGCCTTGGAGTGGGAGAGAAGGGATACTCCTCAGGGCGGTTCCAGGACCAGGAGAGGAATACCTGGGCAGCCTCCTGGGGTGGGGGTGGGGGTGGGGGTACCTAGCAGAACTGTTCTCCTGCAGGAGTGTCAGCTCAGTCCTTCCTCCACTGCTTCACGCTGGCCAGTGCTGCCTTCAACCTGCAGGTGGCCACTCCTGGGGTAAGTTCAGCCATCCGTCTCCAGTGGATACATGAGGTCCCCGCCTCTCTTGGGGTGAGGCCACAAAGTGCCACTGCTTCTTAGGAGTGGTGAGCCCTCTGCAGTTAGTATGACCCAGAGGGAGCTGGCTTGGGGTGAGGGGTCTGCAACAAAATCTGGTGGCTTCCTCCAAGTCCTGGTGCCCATTTCCTGGGCTCTGATGCCACAGAGGTGAGGGAGAATTTTTCCTTGTGGTCTGTTTCTACACATCTTCAAGTGAGAGAGGTTTGGTCCTGGTGCGGGGACTCTGAGAGAGGAGGGACATGCACAGATGTCTCCTCTAGGAGGAATTCGCTACCCGCTAGTGGTTGGGCCCAAGAGGGAGTAGGATGTGGTGGGCTACAGCAGAGACCTCCAGGTGCGTCAGCTCAGGTGTGGGACTGCCCTGGCTACCACACTGAGTCTGGCTCTGTGGTCTTTCCTCAGTTGTTTTTCTGGCGCCTGACCCATCTGTATGGCTGCTGGTGGGACAGGGTCATCCATGGGCGACCCCTGCCCAGGGCAGCCAGTGAAGCTGACTACATGATCAGGTGCCTCTGTACCGTGAGGGTCTACAGTGGGTCGGTGTGCTAGACTCCCTGTGAGCCATCAGTGGGATGATCCCCCGCCCCCATGCCAACCTTCAGCCTTTGGGCTCTGTTCCTACAGGGGAAGGCTATAGACTTCGTGGACGTGACTGAGAGCAATGCACGCTGGGTGCAGGACTTCCGCCTCAAGGCCTACGCCAGCCCTGCCAAGCTCGAGTCCATTGACGGTGGGCCGAGACCACTCCCTGCTGGGCTGACATGTTCCCCCTGCCCCCGGGTGGTGTGCTTAAGGGTTGGGGGTTCAGGTGGTTTGGGGTCTCAGTGCCTTTCCCTGCTTTGCCCCTGAGTCCACCCTGTGGCTGACCCTGAAGTGCTGTGACTGTCTAGGGGAGTTTCCAGTCCACATCCGGGCTCCAGGATTCCCGAGCTCCTCTGGGAAGGGGTGGTATGTGGAGAAGAAAAAGTCAAGCTTGGCACTTGGGAGTCTGCCTGGGGCCCCAGCCTGTAGTCTGTGTAGGGGAGCTACAAGTGATGCCATCTGGCCTGCATGGCAGAGAGGAGCCGTGGGTCCTGGTGGAGAGTCTTCCCTGGCCACACCCTTGTGACTGATACAGGGCCTCCTGGCCAGTGTCTCCCCACAGGTGCCCGGTACCACGCCCTCCTGATCCCCAGCTGTCCTGGGGCCCTGGCTGACCTGGCTAGCAGTGGGTCTCTGGCCCGAATCCTGCAGCACTTCCACTCTGAGAGCAGTAGGTGACAAGAAACTGGAGGATGGGTGGGCAGATGCTGGGTGGGGTGTGGTCATTTCTCCAGCCAGTTGGCAGGTTGGAAAGCCAGGCAGTTGTGACAGGCCAGTGGATGTGTGCTCTGCTCTTCACCCTGAGGGAGTGATCCCCCAAACACTGTGCTCTTTGGTCCCTTCTCTGTGGGCTCCCAAGGGGGTGAGTGGGGATGGGGGCATTATGAAGGGCACGTCAGTGGCTGGAGCAGGACATCCCTGAGGGACCAGCAGGCAGACAGCTCAGGGTTCCACCCAGTTCCTGGACCTGAACAGGCCATGGGTTTTTCTACCTTGGTGCCACACCAGTGCCAGGAGCCCTTGGGGAGGGTCTGGGTGATCCCATTACAGGGCAGGGGCACCACCTGGGAGTATCTTCCCCACCTCATAGGGCTTCCTCTGCAGGCAGGGCCATCTGCAGTCAGTTAATGGACCTGGGACTCCCTGGGGACCTTGCCTGTGCATGTACCTCAGCCCCCGAGCCTGAGGCCAAACCTAGTCCTGAAGTACGCTCTGGGCGGTGGCCAGGTGGCCAGTGCCTAGGGGAGCTCCTGGGAGGGGAGGGAAGCCCAGGCCAGCATCCAGGGCCTTGGGCGGCCTACCTGTTTACAGAGCCCATCTGTGCCATCGGTCATGGTGTTGCTGCCCTGTGCTGTGCCACCAGTGAGGACAGGTCCTGGGTATTCCACGGCTACAGCCTTACAGGGGTGAGTGCCTCAGGGACAGCCAGTATCCTCAGTCAGATTCCTGTGGGCGCTATGACGGCTGTCCCTCTGTCTTTTCTGAACTGAGCACATGGAAATAAGGGTGGGGGTGGACTGGGGCCTTTTGGGGTCAGACCCTCATGTGTGGGCTTTATGGGAGCCCAATAAGGGGCTCACCCCAAGGCTGCCAGCTCATCATTCTGTCGGGAAAGTCAGGCCTTCTAGCTGCAGTGGGTTTGTCTCCCAGGGCCACCCCTGGGGCAGGGTGGCTGGCCTTGCCCTGGTCTCTGGCCATCTGCCTCAGCAGCAGCCCCCACCTCATCTTGCTTCCTCACCACTGTGCGATGGGTGAGGGTCTCGTCTGATGCACTGTGGTTTGACCTACCTGACCCTGAGGGTCAACCTTTTGAATAGGGGTGGTGACCAGATAAGAAAAGAGTGGTTGGGGGCTGTGGGTCTAATTCAGCCCCCTGCCCCTGCAGCCCTCTGTGTATGAGCTCGTGAGGGCTCCTGGCTTCGCCCGCTTGCCACTGGTGGTAGAGGACTTCGTGAAGGACTCGGGTGCTGGCTTCAGTGGTGAGCTGGGTGGGCACCCCACGTCCACAGGAAATGGGTGGGGGTAACTTGCTGCATCCTGGGGAGCAGCCAGCCAGGCCAGCCCCCAGGTTGTGTGCCTGTAGACCCCTGTGGCTGGTGGCTCAGCCCCAGGCAGGCTGACGTGCAGATGACCACTGGACTCTGTCTGGTGCTCACAACCCCTCAGTGGCAAGAGTGAGTCTGGGGTAGGCAGCACCTAAGGCCTGTACCCTGGGTCCTCTTAGCCAGCGAGCCAGATGCTGTGCATGTTGTGCTGGATCGCCACCTGGTCACCGGACAGAATGCCAACTCCACTGTCCCTGCTGTGCAGAACCTGCTCTTCCTCTGCAGCGGCCGGTGAGTAGGTGGGAAAGGGCTTTGGCTGGATTCCTGCCTTGACTGGCCCCTCTCCCAGGCCATGTTGTGGTGTACACTATTGTGGTGTACACTACAGCTACCTAAGACTCAACCACATCTGTCCCCTAGGAAATAAGCCTGCAGGTGGACACTGCCTCTTTGCATTCATCTGGGCATCCCCCAAAGCAGCTGGACTTGCTCTTGTGTCTTCTGCTGTCCTCTGAGGACCCCACTGCTCCTGGGACTGTTATGCCTGCAGGAATCAGCCCTGAGGGTGTCAACTCTTGTGAGGACGATGCCCTTGGGTGCCATGGGTACTGTGCTGGCTGCTGGGTGGTCCTCAAGAATTGCAGGTTGCATCCCTGGGAGGACTGGTTAGAGTTCAGAGTGCTCACCACCCACAGGAGGGTGCTGGATGCAAGGGACCAGGGACAGGGGCCTCCTGTGATCAGCCACTGCCCTGCCCTTCAGCTGTTGGTAGAGGCTAAGAACTGGGCTGGCAGGCCAGAGCTTCCTCCCGTGTCTGACCCTGGCCAACGTGAACAGTTTTCTGGGAGCCACGTTTCCCACACTGGTTGAAATTGCCAGGAGTCATGCTGAAGAACTTGGCCTTCTTTTACCCCTTGCTGCTGTGGGTTTCTTTTTCTAGTGATGTTGGTGATTTGGGGGTGTAGGTTGGTGGTGGAGTACCACTGGGTTCAGTCTCCAGTACTGGGGGGCAGGGGGAAACAAGTGCTGTTTCCCTAAGCCTGCCCTCTGGTCTCTGGCCTCTGGCAGCTGAACCCCCAGCCCTTCCACATGCTCCACCTGGGTGGAGTGGCCATGGGTGGGCTCTGTGTAGGGGAATGGCATGAGTCCCTCCTCCCAAACCCTGGACAGGCCTCTGCTGGGAACGCCAGGTCAGTACACCACCACTTCCTCCTGGATAGAGCTTGTTTGCCGTCTGTCCTCTGGGGGAATCTGGCGAGCAGCCCATGAGCCCTGGAGTGGGTGCTCCCGAAGAGCTCAGTTCCTCTTGCCCTACACCTGGATCTCTGCCCCATCCCTGACCTGCCACAGCAGGCACCAGGGAGGCTCCCAGTGCCAGGGACCTGTGGGAGGCCCCTTGTCTAAGTGCAGAAGGAAGCAGGTCACCAGGACCCCCCAGCCCACACTGGGAAGTTGTTCCAGGCCCCCACTTGAGGCCTTGGGCCGCCACCATCTGCCCTGAGCTCTGGTGATGACATCCTGGTCTGTTCAGGCTGCTGTAACAGTAAATAGAACCAGTGACTTCTTGAGGACAGAAATGTATCTCCTGGTTCTGGAGACTGGAAGTCCAGGGTCCAAGTGTGGCCCATCCAGTGTCTGGCCTCCTGGCTTCCAGAGGGGCCTCTGGCTGCCCTCACATGGCAGGAGAGTTGGGAGCTTGTTGGGCCCTCTGCAAGGCACTGGTCCCATTCATGGGCACGCTACCCTCAACGTCATTACCTCCCAGAGGTCCCACCTCCAAACCCTGTTGCCTTGGGGTCGAGTTTCTGTGAGTTCTGGGGAGACAGCACTGCTGACACCTGAGCTCACCTGCAGATCCAGGTGTACGTGGAACTGAAGATGCAAGGTGTGCTGACTGGGCCCAGCCTCTGGGGGCTGGGGCTGGGGGTGGGGTGTCAGGCTGGGGAAGAGGAGCGCAAAGGGGTAGAAAAAGTGGCCACTGAGTGGATGAGGCTTTCCCCACATGCCCAGTGTTTGCAAGGCCTGCTTACATCTACCCAAGAAACACAACCAGCCCACATAAAAATGTTCCATGGGTGTTCATGGCAGTGTTAATCACTGAGAATAGACAGGGCTGGGTGTGGCTCGGTGGTGAGCACTTAACTTGCCTGGCCTGCATGAGGCCCTGGGTCCCATCTCTAGGATCACAAGAAATAAATAAAGGACAAATGGTTGCCGAAGTCCGGCTGGGCAAAATAACCGAGAGGTGACAAGCAACTTGAAGGTTGAAGCGGGAACTGCTTTATTGCGAGTGAACTCGGCAGGAACTGAGTGAGAATTCAAAGTAGCGGGCACCCGAGATAGCAGGAGCCGCTTCTCTGCCGGACAGCAGAGGTATATATACCTGATTACACACAGCTTGACTCAATTAACATCATCTAGATACAGCAGTCAGTCAATAAGGAATCCCCATCATCTTAATGGCTCGCTGGCATTGCTTCACAAACCATTCCTCCTGGCAAAGTGCCAGGCGCCATCCTGACTTGGTTGTGGCCCTCAACGAATGGTGGCTTAACACAATGGAATATCATCAGTGTCTTCTGTTAGTGTCCGTCAATAACGGTATCCACAGTGAGCTGTTTGGCCATAAAAAAAGGGGGGGGCTAATATACAACAAAGCACTCAGTCACCAAAGCCTTTAAGTGTTTACATGAAACATCCAGAAACAACTGAGTGGGTATCTCATGGTGTTGAGGGCACATGGATGGTAAGCACCGTCTGCAGGTGACACCCGCAAAGCTTACACACAGCTGGTGTCCCCTGAAGGCCCTGCTGCTCTCCAACTGGGAGGCACACTGCCAGTGTAGAGAGGGCTGGGGGCAGTAGAGGTTTTGGCCCTTGCCTGTGTGTTGTGCTGCTGGGGAGTGCGAGGGACCTGCTGGACATGAATGTCTACAGGCATGAAGCCATGCCACCCCTACTTGCCTTGGTGTCCCTGGAGGCAGGCTCAAGCTTGGTGGGGAGAGGTGGTGGCTGCCTTGGAGTGGTGGGGCCTTATGTGGGCCTAGGCGCTCCATGATTACTGGCCAGCCCTGGGGCCTTGCCAACTGCTCCCCCAGGCTCTGGCCCTAGAGTCTAGGTGCTTGGGCCATCCAAGGTTGATATAAATGTTCTGCTTTCCTGGGTTTTCCACATGTGGGTGACACTGGTACCAGTGCATGTTGCTGTTCCCACAAATGGTACCACCAGCCTTACCAGAACCTGCTCAGGACAGGGCAGCCTGGACCCAGAGCAGAAAGCCCACTGACATGCTGGTGCCCGATGCTGCCCTCAGGTTTGGCTGCGACCACCCCAGGGCAAGGCCCACTTCCAAGCTAAAGGCCTGTAACCACCAGCTCTGAGTGAGGAAAGATGCAACTGCTTGGTGTTGGGAGCTGCCCCATTCAGATGATCTTCAAGTCCTGATACGGAGGGCTCTGACCAGTTACATTAGTGACTTGGGCCTTGTCCCAGCTTTGGATAGCAAGGCATGGCTTCAGGTATAGGCATAACCACTGGGATTGAGTAACTCACCTGTTCCTTTGTAATCCTACCCCTTGCCTCATTTGAATGGCTTTTCCTCCCTCTCTCCCCTCCCCCTGCCCCCCCCTTGCCTCCTTTGTGGGAGCTGGGTTAAAGGAGCTGTCACAGAACCCAAAAGAAAAGGTATTTCTCTGTCTCTGATTGTTTCATGCCAGCCCAGTTCACCTGGCGTGACCCTGACTGGTTTAGGCGTGTGTTGTGACGGTTTGGGTCATCAGGGATCTTGCCCTTAACCCCATCTCCTAGGTCATAGTCAACGGCAGTTGGTGCTGAAGGAACAAGGGACACACAGCACAGGAAAAGCAATTGCTTTAATGCAGTAGGCAAATTTTACAAAAAAAAAAAAAAAAAAATCAGAAACCTATGATCCATCGCTGTTCCGATTGCTTAAAAAATGCAAGATTCATCACAAGCCATGTGCAGTCAGCCCCAGGTCTGGGGTCCAGCCTCAGACGCTACTACTTGCCATTTTCTGTGCTGAACATTCGTTCCTAGGAATGAGCACAAAGTGAACTGCACAGTAAATCCTTGGCACCTCCACCAAGGCCACTGTACATATGGGCTGAGCCAGAGAGTCCCCAGAATTTCCCAGGCTCCAAGAGGATCTGGACAGATAGGTCAATTAACACATGGCAGATGAAGGGGACCCAGGGTCCCCAGAGTTCCAACTGTGCCCTGATCCAAGTGACTCCCAGGCCTGGTCTCCTGGGGTCAAGCCGGGGAGGCTGCCCTGCCCAAGTGGAACTCACCATCAGCATCCGCTCCAACTTCACAGCATCAGCAGCAAACTTTCGGATCCCATCAGAGAGCTTCTCCACAGCCATCTGGTCCTCATTGTGCAGCCAGCGGAAGGCCTTCTCGTCCAGATGTATCTTCTCCAAGTCGCTAGCCTGGGCTGGGGAGACACCACAGCCCTCTGTGCCTGGCCCGGCCCCCCAGGCCCACAGCTGGCCTAAGGCTCTAGGCCTGGTATAACCATCAAGAAAGCCCTTGGTCCCCTGCAAGGGACAGTCTGCAGGGTTCTGCCAACAACTTGACCCACATCAGGGGAACAGCCCTCTGCCAAGCCTCACTCCCTGCCTCTTGGTGCCGCATGGTCCCTGGACAAGGGGTCCACAGAATCACCAGGGCAGAGACAGGGCAGTGCAGCCTGTGGCCTCCTCTGGGCCCAGGGCCCTACCTGTCTTGGCTGAGAGCACAGGTGCCACTTTGGTGCTGTCCTTAAGCAGCTCCCCGAGGAGCTTGGGTGAGATGGTGAGGAAGTCACAGCCTGCCAGTGCTTTGATCTCGCCCGTGTTGCGGAAGGAGGCACCCATGACGATGGTCTTGTAGCCAAACTTCTTATAGTAGTTGTATATTTTGGTGACGCTCTTTACCCCTGGAAGAGACCTAGCCATGTTCCAGGACAGCTCCAGCAGCACTGAGCCGCGGTCCCCCCACCCTGCCCTGACTGTGTCTCTGACCTTGTTCTGGGGGCACACGGGCAGCTCACTGTTCACTGACATGCACCCCCACACACACATATGACCTCATAAGGCAGCTCACCAGGATCCTCCAGGGGCTCATAGGACTTCTTGTCTGTGTTTGCCACGTGCCAATCAAGGATGCGCCCCACAAAGGGGGAGATGAGCGTCACACCTGCCTCAGCACAGGCCACAGCCTGGGCGAAGGAGAAGAGCAGTGTCATGTTGCAGTGGATCCCATGCTGCTCCTCCAGCTCCCTGTGGGGCAGGCAGGTGAGGCTGAGTGTCTTTCACGTGGGAAGCAGGAAGAGCACATCCACAGCTAAGCACAACCTGGGCCTCAGTGGGGTCTAGTTGGACAGAGGCCAGGGAGGTTCAAGTCCATGCCTGCCGCACTGGAACCCAGCCCTCACCTTGTCAGAGGCTGCATCCCCTCTGACCACCGCTGGGACCCAGTCCTCCCCGGTGCCTGCAGCAAGCCCACAGCCCCAACCTCTCTCAACAGAAGTCCCTTGGATGTTGGGCCCCTCACCCAACACCCGCCTATCTACTGTGGACACCCTGGCCTTTTGTGGACTGGGACAGTCAAGCCTCTTTTGTGGGCTGGGACAGTCAAGCCTCTGTTGAGGCCCCTCCAGTCTAAATTCCCTCTCAGGGACCAGCTTCAAAGGTGGACTAGACTCACGTGACCAAGTCTGGCTGAAGAGCTTATGCCATGCTGGCACAGCTCCTCTACTGACCATGTGGCCCGGCAACCCCACTCCTCAACATTTGCCCACAAGAAGCAAAAACATGCATCTGCACCAAGATGTGCACACCCACGTTCACACATTATTTATAAGAGTCCAAAAGAGGGCTGGGGATGTGGCTCAAGCGCGCTCGCCTGGCATGCGTGTGGACCGGGTTCAAGCCTCAGCACCACATACAAACAAAGATGTTGTGTCCGCCAAAAACTAAAAAATTCATTCTCTCTCTCACCTCTCTCTTAAAAAAAAAGAGTCCAAAAGAGTGAACAGCTCAAGCTAGCAGATGGCTCAGTGGTCCACTCAACAGGGAGCATCACTCAGCTGCAGACAGAACAAAGCACTGACACCTGCCACAGGGTGGAGTCAGCCAGACATGAGGGCCCACACGTTCCCTGTCTACTTAAGAGGGCAGTCAGTGGCTGCACAGGGTGTGGTGGAAGAAGGAGCAGCTGCAGCAGCAGACGGCAAACCATGGCCTCCCAGGCCAGCTGACCATGGTACCAACGTGGCTCCCTCTGGCTGAGACAGGGCAGTTTCACTCTGGTTTTCACATTTCCCGTCTCTTTCACTTTGAGCATATAATTCGTATAGCAATAGTTTACTTTTTCAAACTAAGTAAATTTAGGCTATCCTTGACTGGGAAGACTGAAAGATACCACCTGCCAGCTGGTGTGAAAGGGCACTTCCCGGGCTGGCCTGGAGCAGAGGGCAGGCCAGCACAGCTCCCTCCTCGCAGGGGACACTTACCTTCCAGCCTGAATTCCCTCCCAAGTGGATGACAGCTTGATAAGAATTCTGTCCTTGCTGACTCCAGCTTCCTTGTAGAGTTCAATGAGGCGCCTGGCTCGGGCCACCATTGCATCCTTATCAAAGGAGAGCCTGTGAGGGCAGGGGGACCACAGGCCCCTCAGAGCTCGCAGGGAACCCACCAGGAACATCAAGTTGGCAGCAGGGTACCCCGAGTCAGCATTGAGTGCAAGGTAAGTCTCAGGGAGCAACATGACCCAGTCTCAGGCCGTGTGCCGCTCTGTTCACGAGAGGCCGCCAACACCCAGAGAGCAGGCAGCAGCAGGCCATCAGTGACCACAGAGGAGCAGGCCTCCTCCCCAGAGCTACTGCTACCAGAGGCCACAGACAGGAGCAGCCACTGGGCTGTCTCCCCAAGCATTCCCACCTGGCGTCTACTTCTGTGGACACACGGCCTGGAATCTTCTTCAGTATTTCTGCTCCAAACAACACGAAGAGTTTATCAATAGCATTTTTAATCTGGTCTTCTTGTGGCCTAAAATCCAGAGGGAAAGAGCTGAGTTAGAAGCTGTGAGGCACTGGCACCCACAGAACAGATGCTGCGAGTTCCAGGCCAGTTTCCTCCTCCATTGGTTGTTGGTTGGTTGGTTTTTGGTACTAGGTATGGAACCTGGGGGTGCTCTACCGCACTCCCCAGCCCTTTTTCATTTTGATTGGGCTTCACTAAGTTGCTGAGGCTAGCCTTGAACTTGCCATCCTCCTGCCCTGCTGGATGACGTGCCCACCATACCCAGCTCTTTTTACCTCTCTAAAACATTATTTTACTGTGGTAAAATACCTATACCATAAAAACTTGCCATTTTAACCATTTTAAATGCACAGCTTGGTGACACTACGCACACTGTCCCTGTTATGCAGCCATCACCATACCTATCTCCAGCATGCTCTCATCTCCTCAAATTGAATCCTTCTATCTTCTGTCACTTGTAAAAACTTAGCTTTTCACACAAAGAAATGATAAATGTTTAAGGAGAGGGAAAACGAATCACCCTGATTTGACCATACACATTGTATACATAAATTATCACCCTATACCCCATAGACATTTGTAACCCCAAGGGCTGGGGTTGTGGGTCAATAGTACTGCACTTGCCTAGCACATGTGAGGCACTGAGTTCGAGCCTCAGCACCACATAAAAATAAATAAAAGGGAGGATGGTGGAATGAGATGGACACCATTACCCTAGGTACATGTATGAAGACACAAATGGTGTGATTCTACTTTTGTGTACAACCAGAGAAATGTAAAATTGTGCTCAATTTGTGTACTATGAACTGAAATGCATTCTGCTGTCATGTATACCAAATTAAAACAAATAAATAAAACTACAGGGACAAGAAAGAGGCAGGAGGGCTGGAGATGTGGCTCAAGTGGTAGCGCGCTCGCCTGGCATGCGTGCGGCCCGGGTTCGATCCTCAGTACCACATATAAACAAAGATGTTGTGTCCGCCGAAAAACTAAAAAAAAAAAAAAAAGAAAAAAAAGAAAGAGGCAGGAGAGGGAGACCTGGGAAAACCTTGGCTGTGGCTGTCACAGTGTATGTCCCGTTTCACCCACCTCTGACCTGTGCTCAGGATGAACTGTCTGTAACTGAACCTCAGTAAGACCTAAGTTTGAAAAGTTATTTTTTTACTCTTTCCCAAGCTGCCTGGGCAGACAAGAGGTAGAGGCAGGTGCTGTTCCAAGGTGACCAAAAGGTGACAGTCCTTGCCAGCCCACTGCACACAAAGAGGTCTTAAGCTGGTAACACAGAGAGCTCATGGGCCCCCTGGACTCGGGAGCAGAATCCAGCTGGCAACCTCATGGCAGGAGCACTGTGAGAGGAGGAGACAGGGAGCAGCTGCAGTGGGGAGGGCGGGCCAGTCAGTGCAAGCACTGTCATACAAGATCTGGCAGGGCACCTGCAGGCCACTGTACCCAGCTGAAGCTGACCTCAGGAAAAATCACACCTGTCAAATGTCTAGAAAATGCAAACTTGTGGATATCAAGGGTAGGTCTGTGGTGGCTTGGCAAGAGTACTGTGACAGACACCAATGCACAAATGTTACCACAATTCACTGGACTGTGCTGTTAGGGTTGTAGCTCAATGGTTGAGTGCTTGCCTCACACGCATGAGGCACTGGGTTTGATGCTCAGCACTACGTTAAAAAAATAATAAAACAATGTTTAAAAAAATGATAAAACAACAGAAGGAAGACCAGCAGTTGCCAGAGTCTAGCCACAGAGGCAGAGGAGGGACCCCAGGGGTGTCCACAATGGCACCACTGCCACCTGCACCTTCATGCCGTGAGGAGCATACTCCAGTAAACTGAAGGACAGGATAGGAGGAACACCAGGCCACAGAGACCACTGGGACTTGCTGGGCCCTCACACTTACCCGCCCAACTTCTTGCCATAGGCGATGGCCTCCTCCACCAGCTCTTGGTAGGCGGGCATCTGTGCGGCAGCCAGGATCAGGGACGGGTTGGTAGTGGCATCCTGGGGCTTGTACTCATCAATGGCTAGGAAATAATTTTCAAAAGCAGGGAAGTAAGCAGAGCTGAAACCTCACTGGGAGCCCCCAGGGTGGTCTGGGTTCCAAGCAAGACATGGGGACAAATGCTTTCACAGCTTCCTACCACAGAGACTGGCCAGGAGCACTGTCTGCACAGTTATCAGACAAGAGCCAACAAGAGGCAGGAAAGCCAGCAAGCAAGCATGCCCTGCCAGAGCTGGCTTCAGCTCCAGGGCCAAGTGTGTGTCCTGCTGCCCAATGGCCACTGGGAGGCACTGGTCCAGTGAATAGATCCTGGGTGCTCACTGCAATAAATACAGTCTCTTTTAATACATTAGTTCTTTCTCAGGAATTCAGAGAAGGCAATGTGGCTCAACCTGAGGTCCTGCAGACCCACTGTCTGAATGGAATGGGCATAAGAACAGCAGATGGCCAACTGTGCCAGGAGATGTGCTGGTTCAGCAAGTTTATTTGACATTTAAGTATTTTTAAAGTGTCCTTTGATGACAAAGCTGTAGAGATGGAGAACAGATTAAGAACTGCAAGGGGATCTCTAAGACCAGAACAGTTCTGTCCCAACTACTGTGTTGGCTACACAAATCTACATGTTATGAAACCACGGCAGAGATACCTCCAGTGTAGACACGAACTGGGGAGCACTGAGCCAGACCTGCAGGCAGCACAGTTCACACCAATGCCTAGTTCCTGGTTTGGACACAACCGGGGGAAGGGTTCCTGGACTCTCTGGGCTGATTTTGAAACTTTGTTGAGTCTTTATTATTTCAAAATAAGGAGTTAGGAAAGTGTGCTTTGGCATGGTGGAGGCGCAGGTGTGCCAGGACTCACTCAGCAGTGCTCCTAGAATGGGGCATTCCACTGTATCATATTAACAATTAAATTGTTAATATTCACTCATTTTAGGGCTGGGGTTGTGGCTCAGTGGTAGAGTGCTCACCAATTACCACCTAACACAACCAACTTCCAATAAACTGCTCTTACCCTGACTGAAAACAAAACCAAGGCCAGGATACAGTGAGAGTACTTGTAATCCCAGCCTCAGAAACTTTTTTCTGGGGGGGTGGGTACGAGGGATTGAACTCAGGGGCACTTGACATTGAACCACATCCCCAGCCCTATCCTCCTCCCACAGCCTCTGGAGCTGCTGGGATTACAGGCGTGCACCACCAAGCCCGGCTCAGCGACTTATTTTTGAGACTGTCTCAAAATAAAAGAGTTGGGGGTGTAGCTCAGGTAGAGCATCTGCCCAGCATGGAAGAGGCCCTGGGTTCAATCTCCAGCACTGCAAACCAACAACAACAATAAAGCCAGGCATGGTGGCGCAGGCCTGTAATCCCAGTGGCTCTGGAGGCTGAGACAGGAGGATCACGAGTTCAAAGCCAGCCTCAGCAATGGCAAGGCACTAAGCAACTCAGTGAGACCCTGTTTCTAAATAAAATGAAAAAGTGGGGCTGGGGATATAGCTCAGTTGGTAGAGTGCTTGCCTCACATGCATGAGGCCCTGGGTTCAATCCCCAGCACCAAAAAAAAAAGAAAAGAAAAAGAAAAAAAATTCCCATGGATAGAGCTCAATGACAGAATGTATGCTTAGTACATACTAGCTTGATTCCAGGGCTTGGAAAACAAGCCAAGATTTACAGAGGTCAACAGACGGATTTCAGGGCCCAGGGACCCTCAGGGTGGACATTAACTGAAGGGCAAGTTGTTCTGGGAAGGGCAGCATCTTTCACTGAATTTAGAAGCCTGTGCCCAGAGGAGCCAAGACCTTCAATCATAAAATACAGATCTCAAACATGATGTTCTATTTACAATTACATACTTCTGAACCTACACTATCAATGAACGAATGTTTAAATAAAATTGTTAATATTCACTCATTTTAGGGCTGGGGTTGTGGCTCAGTGGTAGAGTGCTCACCTAGCATGCATGAGGCACTGAGTTTGATCCTCAGCACCACATAAATGTAAAATAAAGATATTGTGTCCATCTAAAACTTAATATATATATATATATATATATATATATATATATATATTATCATTTTAAAAAGACAGTGCTTGGTTTAGAGATTTCTAAAAATAACTTCCCAGGTCCCTCCTGGTGTTGCCTGAGGGAAACCCCTGCTCTACCTGGAAGGAGAGCAGGGAGTGCTGCAGATAAGGGCTCTGTCCATTGAGCAAATACTGCAAATTATTATCAATGCTAAGAAGGGAAAGAGCAGAGGAGCAGAAACAGATACAGCACTTTGAAGGCACTCTCAAGGGACCTGGGCTACAGGACAGTGAAGAAACTCCAACTGGATCTCTTGAAATCCTCTAGCAGAGCACAGAACTTCTGTCAGAGGAATCTGGTGTTCGCAGCCAGACCCCAAGCCAGTCGCTAAGTCCATGCTTTATATTTAAGCAGCCAAATATGCCTAATCACTCTCCAAGGCTCAGCTAGATAAACAATGCGCTTACTCAGTTAACAAGAGGAATTAAAGCCTGTTTCTCAAGTCACCATGAGAAAGCAGAAAAGAGGAAGGTGCTTTGGTATTGGGTGCTTACATCAGTGGAACATTTCATAACTGTCCTCAGTCTTATTGTTCACAGTGAACCTGAGGACCCAGAGCTAAGATGACTGTGAACCCATGTTCTCTCCAAGCCTAGACAATCTCAATTCTAACAACAGACCCTTGGCTTTGTTCGGTGCATGGTTCTGACCCACCAGGCTCAGCTGGGGAGGATTTCCATTTAAGTCCAGCACCTGCCACAAGTCACCAGCTACACACAGGAAGGCGAGAGCAACAGGCTGAAGGCAGGTGTCCAGCCAGTGGTCCTGAGCCTGCACCAGACCAAAGAGCTATGCCTGTGCTATCAAACGCTGAACGCCTGGGATCAGTGCTGAAAAAACTCCCCACCCACGGACAGACATTTCACCAGGGGCTCCTGGTGTCGTGGCAGCTCCCACCTGGTATGGGGTCCTGCAGACCTTGCTGCTGAGGAAGGGATGCAGTCCCACCTCCATCTGGAGGCTGGGGAGGACGCATCCTGGGACTAAGAGTCCACGGAGATCTTCCCTCACAGCAGCCTGCTCTTCCTAGACACACCCCTCTCCCGACCCCCATCCCACTCTTCCCAGACCCCAGCCCACGCCAGACCCTCACCCTTGATCCCTAGGCCCTCTGGCGGGACTCCCTGGCCCCAGTCTTCCCTCATCCCTAGTCCCCTCTTCCCGGGCCCCGTCCCAGACTCCGCCCCTGACCCCCGGCTCCGCTGTTCGGCGACCCCAGACCCGGCCCCGGTCCTTCACCCTGGTTTCCAGTCCCCTCTGGCCCGACTCGCAGCCCCGCTCTTCCCGGACCCTGGATCCTTGGCTCCCTCTGGCCCGCTGACCTCCGAGGCTGAGCCCCCGTCCGCTCGGGCCCGACCCCTGACCCAGCCCCTGACCTCCGGCCCCGGCGTCCGCCAGGCCCCGCCCCGGGAGCCACCATCTGGGTCCGCGGCCCGGAATGGGGGACGCCGTGGCCGGCCCAGGGCGCGTGCACCGCGCGGCCCGCCTCGGGTCCCTCACCGTGGAAGTCGCCTGTGTCGGCCACCACGGTGGTGAACTGCTTCAGCTGGTCCAGCGCGGACTCCATCCTCTGGCGCTTCACCGGGGAGCCCGACATGGCGAGGCGCGGGCGGCGACGGCCAGGCGGGGGAGGGCGTCGGCCCACCAGGCTCCGCGAGCCCGGGCCAATCGGAGACGGCGCCCCGCCCCGAGGGAGGAGCCAAGAGGCCCCGCCCCCAGGCCGCAGGCGGGATCCGGGAGCGCGTGAGGTCGGTGGGCCGTGGACACCGCCGCCCCTTTTCTCAGCGGGGAGCGCGGCTGTGTTGCCCCAGCTGGCCCAGAACTGCTTCAGCTTCAGCTTCAGCTTCCGGGTGCTGGGACCCAGGGGCGTCTCTGCACCCAGCTTCGCCTCTTAAGCCACCACGCAGATCAGAGGGACGCAGCCCCCTGCACGCAGCGGTGCGACCCGACAGGGGCACTCCTTCCTGGGAGGCTGCTGTTTCCCGAATCCGCGTTCTCCGGGCGGGGACGGAAGCAGAGGCTGTCCCTGGCCAGGCTCACAGCACCTCCCGGAAGCAGCATAAACTGGATGCGTGTCAGAGGGGGACCGCGGGGCATCTGCCAGTGTGAACAGGTTTCCCTTGTGAAGGGCCTGGGGTGAAAGAAGAACCTGCCATGGCCGCCTTGCTCACCTACACCAGCTCCAGTTCAGTGGGCCTGGAGCCCCAGTTTAGCTGGGGCCCTCAAAACCCAGGACCCTGAAGAAATTTTCTGGGTTGATGGAATGTTCCCCATCCTGACCAGCAGCATCACCCGCTACTCGCACCCAGAACTTGTGAAGTGTCCCTTCCATGACCTCCCCCAGGCTCACTGAGTTGCAAAGCAGATGGATCCAGACAAGCTAGAGTTGTTCCGTGCTGTCTCTCTGGGGTAGGGGTCACTAGGGGCATATCTGTCAACACTCTTCCAACTGTACATTTTATCATGTGTACATTTTACCTGAAAACCCCTACACTCAAAAACAACACCATTGTCTTGGCATCCTTGGGTGGAAGATAATGGAGACATAGAAAAGTGCCTGCCCCAGTCAGGCCTGGTGGCACCTGTGATCCAACTACTCAGGAGTCTGAGGCAGGAACGTGTCAAGTTGGAGGCCAGCTTGGACAACTCAGCAAGACCTTAACTCAAACTAATAAAAAATAAAGGGCTGGGGGTGTATCTCAAAGCTCTGTGTTCCATCCTCCCAAAAAACACCCTCAGGATAGGGGCAAGTTTATACCAACAGGCACAGGGTGCCAGGCTGGGCAGAGGGCAGCTGCTCAATCCTCTCTCTGTTTGCATTTCCCCATTATGCCCAAATTCTGTCCGAGAAGTAGAATCAGAAACCCCTGGGGAGGGGGAAACACTGGTCACCCTCCCTGCCTGTGGCAGATAATGTCCACCCACTTGAGATTTTGTCCCCCTTCACTTCATATCCCCAACAGCAGGGCCCAACACACTTTCCATCTGTGTGGGGTGAGCAGAGCCAACAGGTGGGTGTGTCCAGCACAGTTCCATTTTGCAGATGGAGAAAGAACCACTGTGTCAGGAAGGGAGGAGGGACCCTGCTCGGCCAGGCTCCAGGAGCCAGGTCCTCTGTGGCTTGGAAACTTGCTTGACTGGGCTGGGCTGAAGAAAGAGGTGTCCACGGACTTTGCACCTGAACTTCATGCTGACTCAGGGAACCGCCCAAGTTGTTTCTTTCTTCCAGCCCTGCATGAAGGGGCTGTGTTGCCCCCTAGGCCTCTGGGGGCCAAGCCAGTCACACCTTTGCTGCTCGGGCATGTGACACCTGAGTTAAATAAGGTGGGTGTGTCTTGAACAGTGAAGACTGAGCTTCCCTGTCCTTGCTTGGCAAAGGCAGCCCTGTCACCCGGCCAGACCAGTTCTGCCCACCGAGAGTGCCTGTGAACACAACTGCTTGCCAGGCAGCCAGCTGGAGATGGAGAGTGGGCTTCAAATCCACCTCCCCCAGGATGGGGCCTAGGGGCATGGGTGGGATAAAGCACAGGGTGGGCTAGGGCCTGGGGAAGGGTGGTGGGCAGTAAGGGGAAGTGGTCACTGTGGTCTGCATGTGCAGAATCAAACTCGGTGGCCCCCTCAGGACACACAGGCAGAACGTGTACGTGGCTGCTCCAGGGATGGAGTTTGGGCCATCTGAGGTCAGAAGGCCACCCGTGCCCACATGAGGGGTCGGTGGTTTCAGCAGGTTTGGGATCGACAAAAGTGGCCCCTAAGCTTCTGAGGAACCACTTGGGCAGTGTTGCCACGGGGGCCCACCAGCAAGAAGGGGTGTGTGCACAGCTGGTGGAGTGTGCTGCTTGGAAACACAACCTCTGAGATCTGCGGTCCACGCAGCCGAGCGGCAGGTCTGTCCGGGTTTCCCCTGTTTCCACCTCAAGCCACTATGTGCTACTGACAAAGCTGTTCACGGAATGGGAACTCAGGGATAGGGCAAGCTTCAAGGCAGGGGTGCCGGAGTGCTGGTGAGACAGGGTCCCCACGGTCTCAGGCCTCAGGAGAATCCCAGACCAGCTGACAACTGGTGGTTGTCAATGCCCAAGGGGCACTCCAGTGCCAGCCTGAGAATTAAGTCTTGGAGGTGTCAGAGGGCAAACTTACAAGAACTTAATTTATTTATTGGCACCCCTGTTTGAACCCAAAGGTGCTTTTACTTACTGAACCACAGCCCTAGTCCTCTTTTTAATTTTTGAGACAAGATCTCACTAAGTTGCTTAGGGTCTTGCTGAGTTGCCCAGGTTGGCTGTGAACTTGCAATCCTCCTACCTCAACCTGCCATGTCACTGGGATGATAGGCAAGTGCCACCACAAATTCTGTCAAGAACTTAGTTTTACAGATTTTTTAAAAATATATTTTGTTTATTTAGTTGTAGTTGGACACAATACTTTTACTTTATTTTTACGTGGTGCTGAGGATCCAACCCAGGGCCTCGCACATGCCAGGCGAGCCCTCAACCGCTGAGCCATACCCCCAGCCCAGTTTCACAGATCTCAATGGGCTTTATTTTCAATATCAGAGCTGGGCAACACTTCATTCTGTAAGCCAGAATTCATGTGCCAAGAGGCTGAGCAGGACAGGTAGGGTTCACAGACAGGGAAGAGCTGAGGGAAGCAGAAACAGCTGGGTCATTGGGAGGTTCCTGTCCTTGCAGGGACCCATGGGAGATAGCAATGGGGAAATGCCTGCTGGGTTAGCATGGGTTTCATGTTTGCGTCGGGTGAGCTTTGTCATGCCATAGGAGCTGGCCTGCTTGGGAATGTGGCGTAATCTCTCTGCTCCTGATCCCAAGAAGGTCAGATAACAGCTGGGTTTAGCCTGGCCATGTGGAACTTTCACTGAGTGGCCTCCTTTTGGTGTTCAGACTGGTTTCTGGGGGCCCAGTACAGCACCTTGGTCCTGAACAATGGCCTCCTGTAACTAGTGTTCTGGGCTTTTTTGTGGCACTGGGGATTGAACGTAGGGCCCATGTGCTAGGCCGGCATTCTCCTGCTGAGCTACACCCCAGCTCTGTAACCAGGAGCAGGAGACAGAGCCAGGTTTCCCGTGCGGGAAGCAGTGGAGGAGGAGGAGGAGGAGGAAAGCACAGGAGCCGTGGAGGGCGGCAGCCAAGGACCTGCCAAGGACTTGTAAGTGGGCCTGGTGCTCCAGAGTTGCCGTGCTTAGCCGGGCCACGTGGCCCATCTTGCTCAGTGTCCACATGGACAGCTCCTCCCAGGATGCTCTCAATGTCCCAGCCCTGGTATATCTGGCAGAGCAGGTCATGGGCAGCAGGAACCACTCTCTCCAAGGAGCCCAGCCAGGAGCTCCCATCCTATTGGGAATGGGTTGGGCACGGTTCGTGGGAGGGCCACCTGGGAAAGCCATCTGAAGAAGGCCCTGGGGCAGTGTCCACATAACTGGGCATGCGTAGGGAGGGTCTGGGACTCCTGTGCCAGCCAGACCACGACCACCACAAGGCCCTGGCAGGCCAGATCAGGGAGTCAAAGAAGGGGACAGAAAATGGGACACATAGCTGAGGGGATGGCAAGTCCAGGATCACTACCACATCCACCTCTTTGCTCAGCAAATGGCCAGGCGCTGTGCTGGGCTAACGGTGGGAAAGGCCAGTGTGTCAGTTACCTGTGGCTGCTTAACCAGTGACCCCAAGACAGGCAGAGAACAGCAGCAAGCATTTCTTTCCTCTTTTTTTTTTTGTGGTACTTGGGGATGAACCCCGAGTGCTCTACCACTGAGCTAGGCCTCTAGCCCCTTTTATTTTATTTATTTATCGGAGTCAGGGTTTCACTAAGTTGCAGAGGCTGGCCTGGAACTTGCAATCCTTCTGCCTCGGCCTCCCAGGTAGCCAGCATTACAGATAGGTGTGCACTCCCACACCTGGCAGCGACAATCATTTCTTACCTCTCAGTTTCTGCAGGTCAATAGCCCAGGAGCAAGAGGACACAATGATACACACCTGTAATCCCGGAGACCCAGGAGGCTGAGGCAGGAGGATCACAAGTTCAAGGCCAGTCTGGCCAACTTCAGCTGAGAACTTGTCTCAAAAAAAGAAAAAGAAAAAGAAAAAAAAAAGAAAAAAACGGGGGAGACTATGGATGTAGCTCAGTAGTAGAGTGCCCTGGGTTCAATCTCCAGTACCAAAAAAAAAAAAAAAAAAAAGGAAGAAAATTGTGGGTGACACAGACTCTAACACAGATCACTCTGAGGACACCATGCTGAGTGCAGAAAGCAGCATGGAAGGACAAACACCGTGTGGTCCTGCTTGCCGAGACCCCTTGAGCAGCATCAGAGAGCAAGCTGGAGCACACGGTTTGAGGAGCACGGGAATCAGCATCTGCTGTGGACAGGGTCAGTTTGGGGAGTGAATGTGCTGAGTGCCCCAGACTGTGTACCTGAAAATGGCCGAGAGTATGTGCATTTTACCACAATACGGAAGGTGAGCAGCCAGGCCCCAAAACTTATTCTCTTGTTGTTTTGGGCGGTGCTGTGGATCGAACCCAGAGCCTCCTGCGAGCTCTGGGGGCCACACCCATCCCCTCCTTGTGGTGTGAACCAAGGTGAAGCTCTTTGCTGCTGGTCTGCACCCTGCCCACACCGTGGTTTGCTGACAGCCAGCCCTGAGCTCTTCCTCCTTGCTTCAAGATGTTCTACACACACACACACACACACACACACACACACACACACACTCATGTCACACCAGGGGTTCTGGGCTCACCGCTGCTGTGAGGCAGTGGGAAGCCGTTGCTTCTCCACATGCAGAGCCTTTCCCCAGCAGGAAACAGGAGCCCCCGTGCTGGGGCATCTTGCCACTTGTGCTGTTCCCCTAACCTCCTCCGTTTCGACCATTCTGCATTTTCTACCAAGGTCGGGGAGCCCACTGGGAAGAGTGTGGGAGGCATTCTGGGTGGCCCAGGAGGTATGAGGGGGGATGGACAGCCATGGCCACAAAGACACACTTGTTCCCAGACACAGGCAGGCCTTGTCTGTGGAGCTGTTTGCTGGTGGCACAGCGGGGCACAGAGTGATGGCCCCTGGCCATCCCATCCACAAAAGGGTGTTGCTGGGTGCGTGACTGGAGCCCCCTCCCCCCGCAGATCTGGGATCAGAGTCTTGCCCAGTGTGGGTGACCCCTCCCCTCCTCCTCGATCGGATCCTCTGCCTGGGCCCCCCGGGGGCTGGCACGGCCAGACACCCCCTCCTTCCTGTTGGCCTGTGGGGAGGGGAGGCCAGTGTGGTGAGGGGTTAAGGATGAGCCTGTTGGACTGAGGGAAACTGCATTTGAATCCCAGTTAGGTAGCCTGGTTCCCCTGTGTCTTGCGCTTGGTCCAGGCTGGCATCTCAGGGCCAGTGTTTTGTGTGTGGTCATAAATGCACCCTCGGGGGCTGGGGCTGGGGCTCAGCGGCAGAGCGCTGGCCTAGCAGGCACGAGGCACTGGGTTTGATTCTCAGTCCCACAAGAAAATACACAAATAAAATAAAGGCCTTCTGTCCCTCTACAACTACAAGAAAAAATTCAAAAATAAATAAATGGTCACCCTCTAGTTTGCAGACCCTGGAGAGTGACAGCCTCACATTCGGGGTCAGCAGCCAGGGGAGCGTGCAGGGCCAACTGCCCTAACACTGTGTGACCTTTGACCCACTCCTGGGCCGATGGGGTCAGTGGCTCTGTCCTGCTCTTGAGGAAGGTCATGTCAAGTGGTGGAAAGTCCCTTGGAAAACACAGGGACAGGGCTGGAGCACTTGTCTACCATGTGTGAAGCCCTGAGTTCGATCCTCAGCACCACATAGAAATAAATAAAGATTTTTTTAAAAAATCTTAACATGAAAAAACAAGAAAACACTGGGACGAGTCCTGGGAGCCCGGAGGCTAAGCCTGCAGGTCGAGCCAGGGCACCCCCAAACCAGCTGCTCCTGACTGGGGGCGGCTTAGGCCTCTGGGTCTGGTGCTCAGGGCCTCCTGGCTGTTCAGGGAGCAGCCTGGGGAGGGAGCTTCTGAGGAAGCAGGTACAAGTCCTGCGGGGGCACTGGGACCCAGCCTGGAGACAGCAGCCAGAACCCCTCCCAGGCTGCTGCAGGACAGCCCTGCTGGTACAGGTGGGTGGGAGATCGTGTGGAGTGGCTGCCAGGGCCTGGTGGTCTCCAGCCAACCCCGAGGTCAAGCCTCCCTAGTCCCACAGAGGTCTCTTTGGAGCAGGTGGAGTCCAGGGCCCCACCATCTCTTGAAGGAGCAGTCTGCCAAGCAGGAAACCCGTCCCTAACCCACTGCCTGTGAGGCCCAGCTCCCTATCTCTAGGGTCGTAGCCCAGGCAAAAGCCACCTCTGCTGGCCTTGGAGGGAGGTGACTGCCACATCCAGTTCATAGTTCAAAGGACATGGGACGTCCCCAGTTCCCTTTGGCCATATCCTGCAGGAAACACTGGGCTCAAGGTGCCTGCCTGGGACATGAGGCGGAGCTTTGGAGGCCCAGGGGCCAGGCCTCTACTCAACCAGCAGAGGACACAGACTCTGCAGCTCAGCCCCACAGGTGCAACCCGCTCCCTGTAGTCAGCCCCACTCATTGCACTGGGATCCCTGATGGGGTCCAAGGCCACTCCACCCCAGGATTGGGTCCCCAAGCTTTCGGACACAGGGTCACTTCCCTCAACCAAGTCCAGTGCTGGGGCAACCTCTGGCAGCCACCTCGTGCAGCACCCAGAGCCACCAGCAGAGGGTGCCAAAGGCTTCCTCCAAGGTGGGGCTCCGGGGAGCTCAGGGGAAGATTGGCCAGGCAGGCAGTATCCACTGCAGAGAGGGGCAGGAGAAACCACGGATACCACCAGCTGATGGTGAGCTGGGACTCACAGGTTCTAGGCTCTCTTTCTGATGCCTCTCTCAGCTTGAGTGTCACTTGTGACACACCCCTCCTGGACAGACCTGGCAAACCTGGCTCACTCCCACCTGGCATGTGCCCCACGAAGGCCAGACTGGGTGATGGGCTTTGGGCCTTCTGGACATCTGGCCTGGGATGATGCAGTGAGCAGAGCGGGTAGGTGTGGCGGGGGACAGCTTCCTGGGCCCCTCGCCTCTCAGAAATGTCCCCTCCGCTGGGGGCCTTTTTGAATGGGTATAGAGGTGAGGGGTCTTCCTTGGCAGGTTCCACCCACCTGGCCATGGCCAGCCCTCTGCCTGACAGCTCACAAAGAGGTGCAGACTCCTGTGTCTCTAATAAAATGTGAAACTGGGCTGGGGATGTGCTCAGTGATTGACTGCCTCTGAGTTCAATCCCTAGTTCCCTCCCCACCAAAAAAAAAAAAAAAGAGATGCAGCTTCAGGAGGCTCTAGGAGACAGACAGGTGGCTTCCAGGAGAAACTGGTTTAATAATGTGGCCTTAGAGCCCCCACCCTCATTTCTGGATGTGAGGCTCTGTCCAGGGCTCTAAGATCACCAGTCACCAGCATGCAGTGCTTAGCTGGCCTGAGATGTGGTCAGAGAAAGTTCCTGTCTGGGCTCTGCTGGATGGGAGTGGGTGTCTACAGCCCTCGCTCCTTGCTCTTTGAAAGGGTGACGGCACAGCATGCCCCTAACCGGTGGGGCAACCATGACTTCCTGTCCTGGAGCCCCTGCAGGCAATTTTTTGGGGACAGCATCCTGCGGGGGACAAACCTGGAGTCCAGGTCACCAGCCTAACCAGCCTGGAGCTCTGGCCCACCTGAGACAGGTGGGAACAGCTGGGAGCAGGTGCATATGAAATCAAGCAGCAGGTGGTGAGTGTCAAACTCCAGAGGCCAGGAGCCAACATCAGCACAGGGAGGCCAGAGAGGCCCTGCCCACCTGGGGAGTCCTGTGGCCTAGGGCTGATGGATGGAGGCTGGCACTGCCAGGTGGCAGGTTTGGCTGGGAGAGGCCTTGGTTTGGGTGGGTGAGTGGCTTGCAGCTGAGAGGCCATCCATGGCATGGCTCAGCCTGAAGATAAGCCAACCGCCTAGAGGCAGATGAGCACCCCATCCAGCCCGTGTGAGTCCTCAGTATAAAATAATACACATATAAAATAATACTCCGTGCACTGGGAGTGGGCCCACCACCGTGCTGCCTCCCTCTGCAGCAAGGGTGGCAACAGTCCAGCCAGGTCTAGCTGTCCTCCGCCCTCCTCTGGTTCTTGGAATGAAACTTGTTCATGAGTTCCTCCAATTCCGACCCACTTTGCTGCTTCTAGGGAGAAGGGATGAGGAGCTCAGACAAGGGGCCAGAGGCCACGACCCCACTTCTTCCCAGCACCCCAGGAGCAGGTAGGTGGGTGTACTGTGAAAGAGGCACTGGAGCGGGGCGCTCACCTCCAGCATCGCCTTCTGCACTGTGAGTTGGCTGTACACGCGGATGCCCTCCTCCCCGCACACCCTCTTCAGCTCATCTTTGTTGAGGGAGAAGAGCTGGGGTCCAGTCAGGATACCCAGGTTCTCCACGATCCTGGGGGTGGTAGAGAGTCAGGGCGCGGGGGTGGGCATGGCAGCCGGCGACGGCTGCGTGCACTGGCGGGCACTTGCTCAAACCCGCAGCCCTTCCGCTCACCGGCCGCTGAAGGCCTTGGCTTCTAGCCAGGCCCGGACTTCATCCGGGCCGGACTCAAAGGTGAGTGGCAGGTGCACCGGCTGGGTGCGCTCCACGCGGAAGTGCCTCTGCGGCTGCCCCTTGATGTGGCTAATTTTCTTCATGAGCTCATCGTTGACTTCATCCATGTGGTGGATCAGCTCTGCAGGAGCGGGTGCTGAGCCGGGGACCCGCGCAGGCCCTGGCTTCCCCCTGCCCTCCCAGGCCGCCCCGCACCTCCTTGCTCCCTCTCCATGTCAGCGCCCTCTCACCATCTTTGTTCCCTGCGAAGATAGGGGGCAGTTTATGCATCGGGCTGGCGGGACCCCAGTATTTCTGGCTGGCCTGCAGGGGCAGGTGGTGAGGTGGGTGCTCTGAAGACCTGCCCAGACCCCCACCTGACTTGTGGGCCGGCCACAAGGGAGGAGCCTCTGCACAGGTTCTGGCCCAGGGCTGGGCTGCAGCGGCATTCCCAGGCTGAGGCTCAGCTGTCCCCCCAACCCCACCCAGGGCCAACGACTGTGTTGTGAGGGTGGGGCAGAACAGAGGCGGGCACCTGCTCCAGGGGGGCACCAATGTCCTCTGGCCGAACTTCATCCAGGATGTTGCAGGGCACATAGCCAGACTGGCCACTTCGGCTGCGAAGCTTCCACCACTGCCGGCCATCCTCCAGGACCTGCGGTGTCCCGGGGCCATCAGGTCTACTGTCTTTCCTGCCCTTGGACCCCCACCCTCCCCAGCCACGGGCACTAGTGTGGTTGCTGGGACTACTCACATGAGCCACACTTTGCAGAGAGGCAGAGAGTGCCCCATGTCTCCCCTGAGCTCAGCCCTCAGGCCACTGTGCATCCTGGCCCCAGGCTTCAGTCCTGGCTGGGGGGGGGCTACCCCTGCCTGGCCTTAGCAGGGTCCTGGAGGGAGGATGCTTCCTGGCCTCATTGTGGATGTAAACCACCCCCCTGCCCCAGCCTGCTCCACTTTCTGTCCCTCAGTGAGTGGCCTGGATTCAGGTTTGGCACAGTGGCTGCAGGGGAAGGCTCCCGGGTGGCCATGAGTGTCAAGCCCCTTCTCTGTTCACTGGAGGGCCCTCCACTTGGCAAAGTGACTGCCCAGCATCCAAGGGTTCCGCACACCCTCGGGAATCCCCCAGACCTGGAGGGCCCTCGGCAAGGCCGTGCTGGGAGTAGGGGAGATCCTGCCCATGGACCCAGCTGGAACCCAGAGCTGGGGACCCTAGGGAAATAGGCTGTGCCCATCTCGTGGTTCCACAGTTGGGTCACCTTCCCTGGTCAGGCTGACCCCTCACCTCTAGGACCTCATCCTTGAGCACCGACAGCTCGTTGGCATTGCGGGCTGTGAAGTCGTAGAGAATCTTCACATACTTGGCCGGGGCTGGTGTTGGCTGGTGGCCCCTACAAGGACCCAGGGGGACTGGAGCAGCAGCTTCCCAGGCACGCAGCTGCCTGGCTCTGCTGCCCAGGTTGCAGTGGAGGAGGGGCTGTCGCTCACAGCCCCGAAGAGAAACTGTGACAGCCCTGGAGGTGGAGTGGGCGGGAGGGCAAGATGCAGGGCCTGGCCCACCAGAGCTGCCGCTGGGTGCCTGGGGGTGACAGCGTCATGGGGCCAGGACATTTTCAGAGCCACAGCCCCTGGGTGCTGCACAGGGCACCCGCCTGCAGGCTCTCTGGAGGTCTGGACCTACATCCCCAGGGGCATGGGTGGAGCTGTTGGTGCAGATCCAGCGCAGAACAGGACTGCTCCCTGTCCCACTGCACTGGGAGGAGCAGGGTAGAGGCCGCCAGGGTGAACAGACAGCTGCTGAAAACACTTCTGTGTGGCTCTGCCTGGGGGCTGGAGCTGTGGCTCAGCGGGAGAGCTCTTGCTTCCCAGGTGTGAGGTCCTGGGTTCGAGCCTCCTCACCACACAAATAAAATAAAGGTACTGAAGTTCTCCTGGGGACCACAGGCCCAAGGTGGGCCAAGAGGATGGGCTTGTTTGGAATACGGATTTGCAGCCCCTTCCCTCCTGAAACCAGATTCTGGAACCTTGCAGGTTGCAATCCCAGGCAGACCCTGGGCCAGGAGTGAAGGTACAGAAGTGGGGGGCCAAGAGGGGTTCGCCCCTGGGTCTATTCTTTATGTATGGTGCTAGGGATGGAACCCAGGGGCGTTCTACCATTGCGCTCCACCCCCAACTCTTTTGATTTTTTATTTTGAAATCTGGTCTCCCTAAGTTGTCCAGGCAGTTCTGAGAGTGAAAAGCAGCTTCTCATCTGGAAGAGGCATTTTAAGCCACTTGAAGGAGGTGTTTGCCACCACCTGGTGGCAGCACAGCCCAGTCCATGCTGTGGAGGGCGGCACACCACCTCCCTGTAACGGGGCTTACCTGTGAGAGTGTGGGGAGCCGACTGGTGGTAAGACATCCCCCTGGGGTGTGGACTCAGAGGAGAGACTGTGTTTCGGGGAGTTTCTTATGGAGAGTCGGCTCACAGGGGTGGGCTGTGGGGAGAGCAGGGCTTGATGTCGGGTGGAGGCCAGGCAGTGCCAAGCAGGGTCCCAGGACAAGGGGCACAAGACAGAGACTCCGTGAGTGTTCTGTGACCTGGCAGGCCGGGCACGGGACAGCCGCAGCCATGGCTCCAGGGGTGGCAAGGGCAGCAGTTGGCAGCGGTAGGGGAGGCCAGCTCCAGAGGGGTGGGGTCTGACCTGGTCATCGGGGTCCGAGGCCAGTCCTTCCATCTCCCAGGGAGCCTCCTGCAGCACCTCCAGAGGCGGTTCCCAGCCACTGTGGAACTTGGGCACGTACAGGGGCACCTGTGGCTCCTTCGGCCACTCAGAGCTGGGGTGGGCAGTGCCGGGGTCAGCCAAGACTCCTCCTGGAGCTGGCCCACCCAGGACCCCATTCTGGTCCGGGCCCTGCCCCTCACCCTGTCCATACCGGGGCCGGGTCCAGGTGTCCCCCAGGGACTCCCACAGTGACATCTCCTTGGGTACCAGGTGGCCACGTAGGAAGGCCACAGCCTCCTGGGAGAGCAGCGGGCTGAAGACGGAGCGGGCCATGTCTGGGCCTCCGCAGGTGTTGACGATCTGGGGGACGGCGTGGCTCAGAGGGGCGCCCCAGCCTGCAGCTGCACAGGGGCCACCCTGGGTCCCCGCCCCCCTCCGCCCCACCCGCCCCAGCCCCAGGCACCAGGTCCAGAGGCCCGAAGAGGAAGTGCACCAGCTCCGCCGCACTGGGGTTCTGGATGTGCTTCTGCAGCTTGGCCTGGAGGGAGCGGGCAGGTGACAGGTGGCAGGGAGAGGGCAGGTGACAGATGGTGTGGGGGAACCTCCACCCTCACCACCGGCACAGGGCAGGCCTGGACTCACCAGCAGATTGATGGCCAGCTTGGTTTTCTGGAAACAGTCGACAAACTCACCCTCAGAGGGGGGCCGGGCACGCAGCGTTAGGACGCCCTCTGGCACAGGGTGGAGGCCGTGAGCGGGCTGGCCGGCTCCGGGCCTTGTGGGCCCTGCCTGCTGTCCAATGCTGAGCCCCCCAGGCCAGCCGTCCCCAGCTCGGGGCCCTGCGCAGCCCCCCACGCACCTGCCGGCCCCTTCTTGCCCTTCTTCTTCCCTTTCTTCCGCTGGTTCAGCTGCTTGAAGGCCTCGGCCGCCTTCTGTAGCCGGGCCACGAACCACTCGATGTCGTCCAGGGCGCAGTTGAGGATTTGCTGGGGTCAGAAGAGCAGGGGTGAGCTTCAGACCTCCATCCACTCTGGGGCTGCTCTGCAGGCAGCAGGCCGTCGTCTGGGCCCATTGCAGGGGAGGCCGGGAGGGCCCATTGCAGGGGAGGCCGGGAGGGCCCAGCGGGGGTGGGAGGGCACCCACCGTCTCCTTCTCTATCCTCTGAGCCAGCACCGCCCGAGGCTCCTCATCCTGCGATTCCCGGCGGCGGTAGCCTGGTGGGGACAGAGCAGCTGCCCAGGGGCCCTGCAGACCCTCCAGGGAGCCCCGACCTAGCCCTGGGCCTACCTGGCTCTGTGAAGGGTGCTGGCAGGCCCACGCGGTTCTTGGCCTGAGGACAGTCCCCAGCCTGGCGCTGAAAGGGGATGGGAGCTGGACTCTGGGGAGGCGGCAGGATGGACTGCCGCTGCCGGATCTTCTCCTGGTGCCCCCTGGAGGGGACAGGCAGGCCTGCTCAGCTGGCCACCACCCCAGTCCTGGGCAGCTGCCTCCTTGGTGCCCTCCCTGCCCTGGTGAGAGCCCAGCTCCCCGGGTCCCCAGGGCCCTACTTCAGGGTCTGTGGCCGCAACTTCTTCCCCATCCGGTAGTCGGCCAGCGCGCTCTGGATGTCCTCTTGCACCAGCTCCGCCTGGGGGACAGGGGCATCAGGCTGGCTCAGCGGGTGCCTCACCCGCCCCTGTCAGCTGCCTCACCTCCACCTCGTCGCAGTGGAAGAAGTGCACGTCGGGCTTGCTCTGCTCCGAGTCCTGGCACACCAGCAGCAGCACCGAGGGGTAGCGCAGCTGGTTCAGTACCGTCTGGCTGCGCAGCACGGTGGGCAGCGGGAAGTTCTCCAGCTCTTCCTGGGGGCAGAGGGCAGGCGGTGACGTGGCCTCAGCCGGCCCTGGACACAGATGTGGGCCGTGGCCACAGGCAGGGAATGGACCACAGATGTGGCCAAGAAAGGGACCAGTGCCCTGCCAGAGGCGTGATGGAGCAGCGTGGGCTCCTGGGACACAGAGGCGGCAGGAACTTGCAGGGGCAGGAGGGACCAAGTCCAGGGACAGGACTGACACTGCTCACACTGCAGACACTTCTTGAGTGCAGACCCCAGGGGCACAGCCAGGCCTGCTGAGTGCAGTCTGTGAGCCTCTTGCAACTGGACACAGCCTGCCCCACTGCAGGTTGCTGCCTGGGCTCTGGCCAGGTTGATCCTGCTGGCCCTTGGCCTCGTCCTCTTCCACATGCTCACCCCAGAGACCCGGCACCCATGGGAGACCAGTAAACAGCAGCCTGCTCCACCGCCTGACCTGGTTCTCCACGTCCAGCAGCCGCAGGGCCTTGTCGTCCACCTGCAGCAGCACCTCCTGTGCCCAGACCTTCTCCTTGGCACTGAGCTGCACCAGCTTCCGGATGGCGTCGTCCACAGATGTGATGGCCTCACTCTTGTCCATGATGAATGTGGCCAAGTGCTGGGGGGCAACAGTCACGACTGGGTTCAGCCGGGCTTGGGCCCAGGGCTGGGGGCCCCCGCCCACCCAGGGGGTCCCGCAGGGCCACAGCTTTATCTCAGGTGGAGGCGCCCCTATTCTGCCCTGGTTGACATCTTTGGGGATCACAGTGGTGCACTGATAAAACCTGAAAGCATTCCTGGCTGCCCGGCCACCTTGGGCACTCCTCTGCCCTCCCCACCTCTTGCTGCTAGGCCCTTCTCCTCTCTCAGGACCTCACACTACATCTGTGTGCTGGGCCCGAGGCCGGTCCTGCCCTCAGGATGCCCTCACCCAGAGCAGTCGGATCCGGGATTGGCTTCTCGGGGACATGGGTGGAAAGAGCGCATCTGGGGGTCTTCCGCAGCCTGGCCTGGCCTGGCCTGGCCTGCCCCCATGAGCTGCCCTCTACCTCATCAGTAAAACCCTCCCACAGAGCTTCAGGCTTCAGTCAACAATGCTGGGACAGGTGGATAAACTAGCTAGGCTGGGACATCAGACAACACAAAGCCACAAAAGCACTAGAGAAATCAGACAGTGATTTCTCACCAAGTCTAAGGGAACTTTCTCCACGGGGCACTTTGCCCAGCAAGGTGGAAAACACACGAACTCCGAAGAAGAGACTAACCAATCTGACAATTAAAAAAAGATTTCTGACTGGGTATCGCTCAGCCGTGTAGTGCTTCCTAGCATGCAGAGGCCCTGGTTCAATCCCTAGCACCAAAAAATAAAAAACAGCCAGATGCAGTTCAAGGCCAGCCTCAGTAATTTAGCGACACTTTCTCTAAACAAACAACACAATAAAAAGAAATAAAAAGGGCTGAGGATGTAGCTTAGTGGTGGAGCTCTCCCAGATTCAGCCCAGTATCGCCCCCACACGCGCAAATAAAGGATATTGATAATAAGTAAGTAAACAAATAAATCTTAAGTAAGCACACAATAACACTGCAACAGAAAATTGCCAAAGGATATGAGCACAAAGAAAACAAATATAAATAACTTTTTTTTAGTTGTACATGGGCATAATACCTTTATTTTATTTATTTATTTTTGTGCGGTGCTGAGGATCAAGTGCAGTGCCTCGCAGGTGCTGGGCAAGCACTCTCCTGCGGAGGCACAACCCCAGCCCTGTAACTTTTTAATACAGAAAATCATATGTAAATCTCATTGAATAAAAGAACCACACATTGAAACTCTGAGCCTTTATTATTTTAGCAATAAGTCACTGTCTCTTTCACCTATTCTACTGTCCAACCCTCGAAGTCACTAGGGTACATCGTGGTTCAGATGTGGAGACAGGCAATGTCACCTAGCACCTGCCAGCCTCCTGGGCAGAGGCTGGTGACAGCTGTAAAGGCACACATCTTCCCTCCCAGCTCTGCTGCAGGTGGCCTGTGCAGGTGCAGTGTGGCGCTGGGCCAGGCTGCTCCCTGCAGAGCCACTTGCAATAACAAAGACTGGGTGCGACTCACGTGGCCATCAACCAGAGAAAGAGTGAGTGGGCGAAAACACACAGCAGAATCCGATGGGGCTGTGTGGGGCGGAGGAAGCCCTGAAATGCACGCTGTTAGCACCACACAGAACAACCCACCACATGAAACCAAGCTGCGAGGCCACCAGCGAGCTTAGGACACCTCACATGGCTGAGACCACCCAGGGAACACTCTTGGACCACCATGAAATTAAAGTCAGATGAATAGCCAAAAGTTAGATAGAAAATCCTCAAAGGTTTGGAAATCAAGCTACATAGTTCTAAATAACCCATGGGTCAAAATTGAAGTCACCAGGAGAAGTAAAATATATTCTGGGGTTGGGGAGATATAGATATGTATATATCTATCTTGTGTTCTGTCCCCAGCACCACAAAAAAATTCTGAAGTATAATAAAAACAGGCATAATATATTACGATTGGTGGACTACAGCTACAACTGCTGGCTCTCCCACTCCCCGACTCCCCAGGCTAGGGACTGAACCCAGGCGTGCTCCAGCAGTGATCTATATCCTCAGCCCTTTTATATATATATATATATTTTTTTTTTTTTTTGAATTCAGGATTTTTTGGAGGAGGGGAGGGGAGTACCAGGGATTGAACTCAGGGGCACTCTACCACTGAGCCACATCTCTAGTCCTATTTTGTATTTTATTTAGAGACAGTCTCACTGAGTTGCTTAGTGCCTTGCCATTGCTGAAGCTAGCTCTGGACTCAGGATCCTCCCTCTCAGCCTCCCGAGCTGCTGGGATGACAGGCATGTGACACAAAGCCCAGCTGAATTCAGGATCTTGATAAGTTGCCTGGACTGGTCTTGAACTTGTAATCCTCCTGCCTCAGCCTGCTGAAGAGTTGGGATTACAGGTGTGTACCACCACACCCAGCTCAGGCAGTGCATTGAGGGAAATTTATAGTTTCTGATGACTATGTTAGGCAAAAAGTTAAGACTTAGGATCAGTGACCTAAACTTTCAGCTTAAGAAGCTAGAAAAACGTGCTGGGGTGTGACTCAGTGGTAAGCACTTGCCCAGCATGCAAGGGCCCGGGCCCAACCCCCAGTACCACAGGGAAAAAGCTACAAAAACACAATAAAATAGACCCCAAAGAGAGTGGAAAGAAGTAAATTAAAAGTACAAATCAATAGAGAAGCCGGGCACAGTGGTGCAGGCCTGTAATCCAGTGGCTCCAGAGGCTGAGGCCGAGGACCACAAGTTCAAAGCCAGCCTCAGCAACAGTGAGGCGCTGAGCAACTCAGTGAGACCCTGTCTCTAAATAAAATACAGAATAGGGCTGGGGATGTGGCTCAGTGGTCAAGTGCCCCTGGGTTCAATCCCTGATACCCACCCCCCAATAAACAATCAATAGGGAAAAATCCAACAAAGTTAGTTTTGAAAGAAATGTTAAAATTGATAAATCCCCAGCAAGAGCGATCGAGAAAAATGCTAGAAACGATCCCTTCAAAACCAAGAGGACAGAGGGGACATGTCCACACTACACACAGGCACCACAGAGGCGGCCCAGCACTCAGCCTCACTGGCAAAGCGCAAGTATCGAAGGAAGAAACAACAAGAAGCGTCACGAACTTTCTGAAAACCGAGGTGAGAACTCTTCCCTCCTGCCCTGTGAGGTCAGCATAACCCTGACCCCCAAACCTGCCAACAGTACTATCTGAGAAAGTTGCAGGTCAATATCTCTGGGAGACATGGACACAAAACCCCTCAACAAAATATTAGCAAATTCGCCCATCAGCACATAAAAAGGATAGTAGAGCCAGGCGCAGTGACACATGCCTGTCATTCCCACGACTCAGGAGGCTGAGGCAGAAAGATGGCAAGTTCAAGGACAGCCAGGCCCTGTCTCAACATAAAAAAAAAAGAAAACAACAACAACAACAACAAAAAAAGCTGAGGACGCAACTCAGTGGTAGAGGTTCCCTGAGTATTGGGGGGAGGGGGGAAAGCTAGTATACCTGGAAGAAAATGAAGTTATCCCAGAAATGCCAGGTTGGTTCAACACACATAAAAGTCAACCAGGGAGCCAGGTACAATGGCTTACACCTGTGATCCCAGTTACTCAGGAGGCTGAGGCAGGAGGATCACACATTAGAGGTCAGCCTGGGAAACTGAGCAAGACCCTGTCCCCAAATAAAAATAAAAAGGGATGGGGGTGCAGCTCAGTGGTAGAGCACTTGCCTAGCATGAAGGGGCCCCAGACTCAATCCTAGCACCACCAAGAATAAAAAAAAAAATCAGTCAAGCCAGGCACAGTGGTGCATACCTGTAATCCCAGCGGCTAGGAAGGCTGAGGCAGGAAGATTGCAAGTTCAAAGCCAGCCTCAGCAACGGTAAGGCCCTAAACAACTCAGTGAGACCCTATCTCTAAATTAAATACAAAATAGGGCTGGGGATGTGGCTCAGTGGTTGCATGCCCCTGAGTTCAGTCCCTGGTAAAAAACAAAACCAAACAAAAAAACCTCAGCCAATGTAGTTCACTACACCAGCAGTGGCCAATGAACCTCAATAGATTTGGGGATAAGTATCTAACAAAATCCAACACCCATCATGATCAAAAACTCAGCAAAAGAAATTCGAACTTCTCACATTAATAATAGGTATCCACAAAAACAGGCATCAGTAGGACACTGGACGCTCTCTCCAAGACTGGACCTCTGCAGACCCATCATGCTCTCATCTTCATCTAGCATTGTACTTTAAACAGGGAGATGGGGCAAAAAAATAAATGAATGATATGAAGACAGGAAATGAAGAGTGGTCTTTATTTTCAAGCAATCTGATGTGTATATAGAAAATCCAAGCATTTTACAAGTCAATCACAAGTAATTTGCAAATGACTTAATTCACCAGTCTCAGGACACTTGATCATCATACCAAAGTTCAATTGTTTTTCTATAGGCTAACAGCAGACAACTGTTAAAAAGAATACCATTTGTTTTCCATTAATGGGCATTGAATCCAGGGGTGCTCTACCACTGAGCCACTTCCCCAGCTCTCTCTCTCTTTTTTTTTAAATTTAGAGACAGGGTCTTGCTGAGTTGCTAAATGCTTCCTAAGTTGCTGAGGCTGGCTTTGAACTTGCAATCCTCCTGCCTCAGCCTCCTGAGCCACTGAGACTACAGGCATGCACCACTGCACCAGCACCATTTGTAATGACATATAAAAATCAAATGCCTAAGCAATAATTTAACAAAGGATATGCAAGCCTCCTATAATGAAGACCACAAAACACTGATGAGAAATTAAAGAATACCTATTAATGGAAAGGTATCCCATGTTCATGGATGGAAAGACACAATATTGTTCAAGTGTCAACTCTTTCTAAAGTGATTCAGAGATTTGACTTGATGCCAATCAAAATTCTAACAGCATCTTTTAGGAGGAGAAATACACAAGTTGATTCTAAAATTCAGATGCAAGTATAAGGAACTCAAGCCAATCTTAGTTGGGCTTGGTGGTACACATCCGTATTCCAAGTTTCACAGAAGGCTGAGACAGGAGGGTTATTTAAGCCTAGAAGTTTGGGACCAGCTGGGCAACAGAGCAAAACTCCATTTCTAAAACACAAGAGTGGGGGGAGAGACATAGGATATTTTGAAGATAAAGAACAAAGCTGTGGGACTCACATGGCCTGAGTTCACGACTGATAAAGCCACAATGAGTTGAAGCTTGCACACAGCCTTATAGATCAGTGAAATGACGATTCCAGAAACAGACCTGTCCCTATCTGGCTAATCAGTTCCAGGAGGGGAGGAAAGCCTTCTCACTATGGCTGGACATGCACACAAGAGAAAACAAGCCTGGATCCCCACTCCACACCATGCCCCCAAAAACACCTGGAGGGGACGGTGGACCTAGATGCCAAGGCCACACTACAGACATCCAAAGGCAACAAAGGCACAGTTCCTCAGGAGGCAAAAAGCCCCCCACAGAAGGAAAAAAGGTGGTCTGATTAGACGTCACCAAAATGTCACATTTGTGTCCCTCGAAAGACAGTGATGCGTATGAGTGGACAAGCCACAGACAGGGAGAAGGTGGTGCTGACCCTCACACCTGACTGCACGTATGAAGACGTCCACATGGATCAGAAGCACCTCCACCTGTATGTGGGCAGAAGCAGCATCAGGGGAGAGGCCTGGGGCCAGGTGGCTGGCAAAGATGCCCTCGCAGCCCGGGGCGGGCACGGAGTCATCCTCTGCCACGCCTTCTCAAAGTCAGTTCAGGAAGCTGAGGAGGCTGTAAACTACAGGGTCCTGTCGACAGAGACAGGGAGGTGGGGCTGCGACCTCAAAGGGTCTGGCAGGAGCTTGGGGTGGCAGAGCCAGGCTGGGTGCCGCCGATGTGGTCACAGGACTGCACGCCCCACCACATTTACTGTACCAAAAACACAGGCTTTGGCACCCTGCCTCCGCTCCGCTCCACCTTGCTGAGGTAGGTCTCTGATCCCTTCTCTGGGAGGGGTGGGAAAACCTCATCTCCTCCCACACCCTCTCTGGCCCCTGCAACAGCTGGGATGAGCCAGGCCAGCTGGGACCAAAGTCCAGGGGCCAGGCTGGGTCCTCACTGAGGAGAGCCAAGTCCCACCCCTGAGAAAGGTGGCGGAGCTGCTGCGGAGGAGGGGGCTGGCTGACCGGCCCACACTGACGGCTCTGCCTTGGGAAACTGCATCGCAATGGTCACTGCACAATGGCCCAGCCTGCCCAGAACACCGGTCATCCCAACACACTGGACCCCAGAGCCTCAAGTTCTTTGGATTCATCCTGAGGAAACAGGCTTAGACAGTGACTTCCTCAGCCCTGGGCCCAGTGAGGCCCACGGTGGGGAGGCCCCAGAGAGCCAGCACCGTGGGCCTGCAGCCACAGCTGGCTCTGCTCGCCCCTTACCTGCCTCCCCCTCATTCCTCCCCAGAGTCCCCCAAGCCTGGATCTCGGCCAGGAGCCCGGCCAGCTCGCAGGCATGGAAGGCCCCTCTGTAAAGTGTGTCTCCTGAGTTCTAGGTGTAGGACAAAGCCCTCCCAGGCTGGCGGCCGGTCCAAAGGGCGCTGGGTGGCCGGGTACGCAGGGTAGCTCCGAGGCAGCACGGCCACCTGAAGCTCCCGCAGTGCTCCATAAAGAGTGTCTTTGTTTCAGCTTCTCCTGCTAATCCAGTTCCTTGTTTTGGGGCCAGGATGACGACTTCCTTCCCAGAGGCTCCTGTGCACAGCCCCAGGGGGCCTCCCCAGCACACCTGGGGTGGTGCCAACCTCAGCACCAAGTCCCCAGGGAAAGCTCCCCAGACTGAAGGGCCTGACCCCACTGTGGCTCAGCCAGGGACCCGTGGGGGGCAGTCCCTGGCTCTGGTCTCCCCACTTGTCCCCGGGGCCTCAGTTTCTCCACCTGCTCATGCACCCCGAAGCACAGGGTCTCACCTGGACATGGTACTGGGAGGTCTCGTGCATGATGACATTGGAGTTGGAGTACTTCTTCCTCTGCTCTGGACGGGGAGATGGTGGCCACTCAGCCCAGATCTCAGGACTGCCAGCCCCCAGTTCAGGTGGGACTGGACTCCAGGGGGCCGCAAGGGAGGGCGGAGTCAAGGTAAGGGGTGCTTCTCTTGGGCCCCTCATGAACACCAAGGATCACAGGTGTGAGATCCATGAGGACCCTGCTCAGACCACGAGGACTCTCAGGAAGCCCTCTGCTCCATCCAGCCCAGGCTCACCCCAGGGGAGACACCCATGGCTCTGAGAGGGAGGGCAGCCAGAGGCTATGGGACTTGTCCTGGGGGACTGGAGGCTCAGCCTCACCAGAGGCTAGCCAACCCCTGTGCCCACCTGCCCAGGGGAGAGGTCTAGGCCAGGGCTTGCCCACCCTCAGAGCCACCACCACCAGAATCTTCCTCCTTTCTAGGGGCTTCTTGCTGTCCAGACGGGGGGTGGGTGTAGCACCCAAAGGCACACGTGAGGGCTGCGGCCAGCCGGGAGGGCAGCCTGGCTCCCTCCTGGAGAGACACCTGGCCACCGGCCACCTGCCCCGATCGAGTTGCAGAGACGCCCAGGGAATCAATACTGTGGCTCTCTGAATTATTTGTAAAGGGCTCTCCCCTTACTGCTGGGGGAGGGGTGTTCTGTGCCAGGAACTTTGGGGACAGACCCCACAAGCTGTCAGAGGCCTCCTCCAGGTACCCAGGGCTGACCAAGCCTGAGGTCCTCTGGGCCAGGGCCAGGCAGTCCCCTACTTCCCCAGCCTGGTCCCTTCTCCAGCTTCACTCACCAAACAGATCCTTCGCGCTCATCTTAGCAGCACCATCGGACCGGCCCAGGCTGCCGCTGTGGGGGGGGGCAGGTGAGGGGGGCCGCCACGCCCTCCCCGGGGGCCCTCCCCGGGGGCTGCTGTGGGCAGTGAGGGTGGGCATGGGGCTCACTTGGCAGCACCAGGGCAGCAGCTCATGGCTCCTGACTGGCTCATGGCGTCCTTGGTGGCGGCCCGCAGCCGGGAGGGCAGAACTCAGTGTGGCCGAGTCTGGGGCCCGATGCCTGGCCCACACCTGAGAGGACAGAGGAACTGAGCTGACACCTTCTCTGGTCCTGGCCAGTGGCCTTGCTATTCCCAGGACAGGGCCTCCTCTCTCTACCCCGGGTCCAGGGCAGGAATTCAGTGACTTGACCAGATTCCACAGGGGGTCCTCAGGAAGTGGAGCTCCCTACCCTGCAACCCAGCTAGTGGCCACTGAGCCCCATCTTGCCTCAGACCTTCAGACTGCATAGGGTTGCCCCCCCACACCCAAGAGGCTGCCTAGGAGGCTCTGAAGAGGGTGATGGGGGGAAAGCATCTTCTCAGCAGAGTTCAAGTAGGTTCAAAGGCCCTGGGGCAGGTAGCAGCCAGCAGGAGTGGAGGGCAGGGGCATGAGGCTGGAGCCTGGGGAGGGGCACACAGTGCAGAGGGATCTCTGGCTCCCGCCTTCCAGTCCTGCCCCACCCCAGGCACCTACCCCACAGGGGCCTCTGCACCCTGTGGTGAACACATAGCCCACACCTGTCCACCCTTAGCTCTCTTTGGGCCCTTGGAGAGCAAGCAGGGAAGCCCTGTGGTAGGGAATCCTGGGGTCCCTGGTACTTAAGGGGTAGTCTCACCCTGATGAGAAGGCAAAATGGGGAAACCAGGGTAGGACCCTTGGCAGCAGGAGCCGGCCCAAGAAAGGACCTGGGGAAGGTGGGCGCAGGGTGGGGGTTCAGAGGGATGGGTGCTGTCCCAGCCTCCCCGTAGCAGATTCCCAGGCCTGACCACTGTCCAGCTGCACTCTGGGAAAGAGGACAGGTGGCTAAAGTGAACAGGGTCTGATCTGGGTTGGACCCTGGGACCTTCCTGGGAGGGAAGCAAACCCTGGGGGCTTAGGTGGGGAGAATGCCCTGTGGGGACCACCAGTGCAGAACTGCCCCCGGTCCCAGGTGGAACAGGTGGACAGCACCTCTGTGGCGGCTCCCTGGGGGGTCCTGGGTCCACACAGGAAGGCCATCCTCCTGACTTCAGTGTTTGGGTCTACCAGGGTGGGGCCACCAGCCGGGGTGCTGGTATGGAGAGCTGAGGGGCAGGCTGGGGCACCCCAGGACTTTCTGGTTTGACTAGGTCCTGCTGGGGAGCACTCCCAGGAGATGTGGGAGCCTGGGGGCTTTGGTCACTGCCTCATCCTGGCTCCTGCTCTGCCCCGCCCACATGCCACAGGGGGCTTGGCCAGATTGCCCTGTCCACCTATCCGTGGAGAATGTTTGGAATGCTCATGACCTCAGAGGGTGAGTCTGAGTGTTTGCTTATGGGGATTCCTGGCAGGCTGAACCAAGGGCACTGGGCACGTGGGTCCAGGTACACACACCTGGGAAAAAACAACCTCCAGACCCAGGCCTGCAGGCACGCAGACACACAGGCTGGGCTGCACAGCCCTCCCCTCAGCAGTGGGGGAGCGGGGGCCACTTAGAGGCCTGGGTGAAGCCTGCTCCCAATGGGCTTCAGCTGGGGGTGGGGAAGCCATGGAACTCAGAATAGGTGGAGATGGGTGCCCAGCCCTGGCCCTGGCCCCTGGGCTTCAGGCTGTACTTTAGTTTTATGGAGGCCATTTTCCGGGTATGAAGGGAGGACCCAGTATGTCTGGGGCCAGGCGAGTGGACAGTGGAGGGAGGAGGCCCCAGGAGGGCAGAGAGGGTGGAGGAACTGGCTCCAAGTTCAAATTCCAGCTCCACATGCTGAGTGACCTTGGGGAGGGGTCAGCTTAGTCATCAGGGCTCCTAGCTGCCCTCATGGGAGTCGGGTGGGGCCCTGGAACAGGGCAGTCCCTCAGGCCCTTCTGTGACCTGAGGAAAGAGCCCTGTCCAGGTCGGAGGGAGGAAGAGACAACTTGGAAACTTCTAGGGGGGAGGGTGGATACACTTGAGGAGACGTGGGCAGGCACAGGGTGCAGAAGCCTGGCTGGATGGAAGCACTGGGCCCACAGGGCCTGGGTACTGGGCAGGTCCAGCAGAGGCCTGGGCACAGGATGGCAGTGCAGATGGGCTATCCCCACCAGGGGCCCCTCCTTGCACAGCAAGGATTGTGCACTGGAATAGGGGCAGAGGTGGTCTGTGGGGTGTGCTTACTTCCGCCCCTGCGGGGGGGGGGGGGACACCCTCACACAAAGGGGCAGTTCTAGAGCAGCCCTGCCCAGGGACCAGGAACCTGAAATGGCCAGATTGGATTCCCACAGGTCCTGGTAGCCCACCCTCCAGGATGGGCCAGGCAGGGCTCCTGCAGCCACACCCCCAGCCTTCCTCCCTCTCAGACTCCACACCTCACCTCTGACCAGCAGCCTGACCCAACCTGATGCCATCCTGGCCCAACCCTCCAGAGAGTTCCAGGGCCTGGGCTGTGTGCCCACCTTCAGGGTCCTACCATGGAGGAGGCCCCAGCCTCCTCCAGGGGATGAGAAGCCCCTTCTCCGGATGCAGGGATTCCTCCACCTAGCCCCAGGGCTGGGAGGGCATGGGACCTGCATGGGTGAGTCACCTGCCACTGGCTTAAAAATATCCCTGCACGCGGGCCGCGCCCGGACACTGGCAGACCGGGCCGCAGTGGACCGGTTCTTGGGCCAAGAGCCCCCCCCCCCAAACCTCCTGCGCCCCCGCGCCCGGCCACCCCGGTCCAGCTATCCCCAGGGCCCCAGGCGCCCAGCTGCCTCCCGCACCCGGCCCCGCCAGAGCCCCGCGTCCCATCGCCGCTGAGGAAACTGAGGCCCCGACGGATGAGCGCCTTCCTCGCCCTCACCTGCTCGCGGCAACTGCGTCCTCGCTGCGGCCAGTCCCCCGGTCCGTGTGTCCGCCAGTCTGTCCGCGCCTTGGCCACCGCACTAGGTCTCCGCTGGCGGGCGGGTCGCTTCGCGGGGCGGGGCGGGGCGGGGCCGCTAGAGGACGAACCTGAGCGACAGGTTACCGAGTCACCGGGGAGCGGGCGCGCGGGGGAGGCAGGGGCGGGCCCGGGACGCCCCGCCCCCGCCCGCCTGGCCCGGCTGCGCGCAGCGGAGTTCCTGGCGGTCCCAGCTCACTGGGGCGCTGCGCGGCCGCCCAGCCCTCCCCGCGGGACGTTCCGGGCCCCTAGCTTCAGAGCCCTTCCTCTTCAGCTGGCCCATCTGGTGTGGGATGCTGGGGCAGAGCCATGTCTGAGTGGAGGTCAGAGGTAGGAACTAGCTAGGACCCACAGCCCTAGCTCCCAGTCCAGGAGTTCCTAAGTCCCCTTTCTCTGCACCCCACCTCATCCCGGGCACCTCCAAAGGGTGGGAGTGTCTGGTGGGAGGGGACACCTGTGGCCCAGACTGTCCTGTGAGCTTCTGGCTCTGTCTCATCAGGCGGTCTCCCAGAAGGCCCTGAGCAATCCTGTTGCTATGCACAGGACAGGGTGGGGCGCACAGAGAGCGAGAAGCCAAGGTTGGCTGGCAGTGGAGGAGGTGAAGGGGATAGAGACATCCTGGGCACATGCCGGGTCCCCAGGGATCCAGCTCTGTTCCCAGGGTGGGGGCAGAGGGAATGAGTACTGTCAGGAAGTCAGGACTGCTGGTGTTTGCCCTGGGCTGGCATGGAGCAGCCATGGGGAGGTGGGCACTCTGCCCTGGAGGGCCAGAGCCACTGGCATCTCTGTGGTCTGCACCGAACCCACAGGTGAGCTCAGCAGAAGGGTGGCAGGAATGGCCTTTGTCCTCTAGTCCCAGCACCTGCCTGAGTCCAGACAAGACCTGCTTCCTGGTGCACAGCCTTTGCAGCTGAACTCAAGAACCTGGCCTAGTCCTGCTCCACATGTGACTCCATCCTGAACCAGTGTGCAGAGTCAAGCACTCTGCTCTGCCTGGCAGGGGCAGGCACACACCCATGCCCTCGCCCTTCCTCGGCAGGGTGAGGATCGGGCAAAAGCAGGAAGTGGACACCACAGGGTCAGCTGGGGCAGGTCCCAAAGCCACTCTGGGCCGCCTGGACCTGTAGTGTTTGCAGATGGTGTGGAACAGGTGACCTTCCCCTTTGTGTGCCAGTGAGAGGGGGGTGTCAAGGGCTCCAGACTCAGATCTGTTAACTGAAAGCTTTCTGCCCGGTCTGCAGAAGGAACCCGCAGCCCTTCTGGCCATCCTAATGGATGGTGCCCCAGCCACAGAGATGCTTGGGAGCACTGGCCTTTCCCCGCCTGCGTGTGGATCTGCTGCATGGGCACGCTGAGTGGGAGAGCGGGTGTCCAGGCTGCCTGACGTCCACTCTGGGTCAGACGAAGCCAGCTGAGGGCCCTGGGTGAGGACATGACAGTGACACTGGCTCTGGAGGAGGCCCAGGACACTGGCAGCCTGCCACCCTCAGCAGTGTACAGAGGAGCAGTGTTCTGACCAGGCGTCAGGATGGAGGGCAGCCTGGCTGGAGGTGAGTCTGGGGATGAGGTCATGAAGGAGCAAGTGGGGGAAGGGGGGGCTCTTTATAGCAAAACGCGGGGAGGGTAAGTGGCTGCAATTAGGACAAATTCCTGGAAATGTGAACATTTATTTACTTTAAATAAATAGTGAAGAGAAAGCCAGACACTGGAACATAACATTATTCCAAATGCAGAAAACAACAGATGAAGGCAAGCTACTAGGAAAATCAGCTCAGACCCTACATTATGTTGCTGAAGTCTCCTAGCTCACTCAGAGACCCTACAACTGGAGCTGCTCTCTGAACTGGCCACTGTCCCCACAGCCTCTCTCCCCTGGACCTCAGAGGTGCCCACAGGGAAGGGAGAGTGTTGGGGTGAGAATCTGAAGCTGATTGGCCCACTTGCTCTGCTCTCTGTGGATACCCCAGCCCACCATTCTGCCCAGGCCCAGGGGGGGGGAGGCAGATGGGCACTCACACACAGGGCCACCTGCCTGCAGCTCTGGAGGAACTGGTGGCAGAGAGAACAGGCAGCGTGCAATGTCAAGGACCATTGTGTGAGAAAGCACAGGAACGGGCTGCAGCTCGGAGGTGGAGGCTGCTTCTCTGGGGTGCACTGCAGGGCCGCCCTCTGGCAGTCTCTTTTCTGCAGGGCTTCTCCCTCCTCTGGTGGCCCCACTTACAGGGCCTGAGTGGATGTCCCTGTGCATCACACCCCATGGCTGTTCTCACACCTGGGCCCCCAGAGGTTTGTTGTGCCCTGGTCCCTGCCAGACCCCCAACAAAAATCATTTGTGTGCTACCCAGAACCGTCTGTGGCAAATCAGTAGGAGAAACACCACCTGCTCGCTCAGCAGGGCGGGAGACTGCTGGGACCTGGCAGGGTATGGAGGAGGTGGCTGCAGCACGGCAGAGCCAGACGTCTACCTGACGAAGGCCGCAATGGCCACCACCTGAAGGGCAGCCTCCAGGCCGTGGAGCACCAGGAGTCCAGCACTGAGGATGGCGTCCGCCCAGAGCACCAGGGTCTGCCAGAGCATAAAGTGGATGGAGAGCAGGCCGCTGCCCACTGTGAGGGCCAGGCTGGCAGCCAGGGGCCCCTCAGCCTCTGTCAAGTTGCCCTGTGTGCCTGAAGAGCAAGCAGATGAGAGTGAGGTGTGGTAGGGCATGGGCCTGGGGCAGGACCCACCACCCAGTCCTGGTCCTGCTGAGGACAGCACAAGCCACAGCTCACTGTGGCCACCCCCAGAGCTGGTGCCTGCCTGACCCTCTGGCCAGCGGTGGGTGTGGGGCAGACTTTGGTATCTGAAACCATGGGCATCTGCCACCCTTTTGCATTTAAAACTTCCAAAAACATTTTACTAAAGCCAGTTCTGGAAAATGTCATGAAGACTTACAAAAACAGAACTGCACATTTACAGACCAATGGGCCAGTCATGGAAAATGCCTGTCCCAAGTTGCCACCAGCTGATCCCAGCAGCTCAGGTGCCCCAAGGGCCCTTAGGGCCAGCAGCCCCCTGCAGGCCAGACCCTAGGAATGCACAAACATGGTGTCCACACCCTCCAAGCAGCAGAGCTGCCCTCCTGAGGGCTACACTAGCATCTGCACTGTCTGTGCTGGCAGCTGCATGACATGCTGCCCCTGCCCCACGGGATCCCAGATCTGACGCAAGAAGAAGGTCAGGGGCCAGCCTCCCCTCACCTGGACTTCCTATCATGTCCTGGTCACCAGGGGCTGGGGTATGCATGAGGGCCTGAGGTTGGCACCTGGCAGTGCAGCATGCCTAGACATGCCCATTCCTGTGCCCACAGCAGGGCAGTGTGAAGGGTACAATCCATCCCCAGACAGACACCCTCATTGTGTGTGTCTAGGACCAAGCCCACAGGAAGGGCACAGCGGGGCTGGAAGCCTGGACCTTGCTGGTCTTGGTGGTCAGCTATGGGGTGGGGGAGGAGGTTTTGTGCTCTATCTCTACACCCCTCGAGTTCTGTTCAAGAGCATACAGTGTGAACTGTGCAGTTGAAGAGGGAGTGGCCAAGAGGCCACTGGAGGAAGTAGCACCTGGATCCCAGCCCGACTGGAAAGGCTGGGCTTTCTGGGGACCTGCTGAGCTCCCCAGACGACCCAGGGAAGGACAGAGGGTGCAGGGGTATTCAGGAGCCCTGGCTCTGACAGGTAGGCTGTTCTGCTCTCATGTGCTTCTAGATGGGAGCACACACAAGTATCACCTGTCCTCGGGATGGAGCTTCTAAACCAGCAGTTAGTGATAGCGTAAGGTGATATTGCATCACACCTAGGCAACAGCCTCCGCCCACTAGTCTGACTGAAGACCTCACCCAGAACTGCACCAAGGGGTCACATCCAAAGGTTCAGTGCTCGAGACAGCACTTGTCACAGCTGGAATGCATCCGCCCCAACACTCACCCAGGCACAGCCGAACTGCTTCCAGGACCCCCATCAGCAGGAGTAGAGTCAGGTCGAAGACCAGGCGGTGCCAAGGATAGCTGAACACCTGACCTAGGACCAGCAGCCTCGGGTCAGCTTGAGCAGCAGTGGGCTCCGGGGCCTGCCTCACACTCCCGACTTACCTTTATAGATGATCATCAGGAGCGTGGCTAGGAAGTACAGGGCGTAGTACAGCCCGCTGAGGTGAGAGAGTACTTGGAGGGGGACTGAGGAGAGCTGGTGTGTGGTCAAGGATCTGCAAGCTGGCAGACTGGGGCACACCCTTCCTGCTGCCCAAGTCAGAGGGGCTGGCTCTGTCATCTTTCCCAGGGACACACTAGCAGGTCCAGTTTAGGCTCTTGCAGATGGGCCCCCACAGGTGGCCATGGAGACACAGCTGCTGGCTCCCTGCCTGTAGGGGCTTCCATTGTGCTATGGGCCCCCAGTGGGCATGAGGGCCCCCTCCCATCCCCGCAGAGCTCATGGTGTAAGCACCAGTGCCTTGTGGCTGCAGGGAGAGTGGCGGGAGCTTTCGCACACTAGTGGTCCCTGGTGACACCACCATGACCCTAGTTACAAGGGAGAAAAAGGAGCCTTTTGTTCATTTTACTTGGAGAAAACCTATTCCTCACTTTGGGGCAGCTAAATATCCACTGGCAATTTCCTGATCTCTGAACACTTGATATTTGGAGGGAGGGGTTTCACTCTGTGCCACAGGAATGCCACCTGGCCCAGTGGGAGGTGAGGAGCTACCAGCTGAGCTGGCGGATGGGTGCAGAGCCCACCTGCCCCATTAGAGGAAGTTATGTCAGCTCTCTGAACCTCCCTCCTGAGAGCTCATCAGGATTTAAGGAGAGGTGGGGTAGGGCGTGGGAAGAGCAAAGGGGCAGAGAGCTGGCCACAAGAGGTCAGCAATCCAGCCATGTGGGGTCCCTTCAGGAGCCAGCACTGGCCTGGGGAAGCAGGATGCAGCAGCAGCAGGATACCCCCGCGGAGAAGCCTCTGCCTGGAAGAGAGAGGGTGGTCAGTGAGTTCTTTCGGAATGCTTTCCCGGACCTCGCTCGGCAACACGGGGTCCCTCATATCCTCTTTTGATCTCATATTCATGGAAGGAAGTGACCAGTGACTATCGTAGTGGGCCTGCAGCTAGGTCCTTGCCCTCACACTTCAGGGAAGCAAACACCTCCCAACAAAACCAAATGGTAGCTTCTGTCTAGTGTGGTCTGTGCGTTTGCCCGAGGCGTGCAATCAGATGGATGCCTTTTGTGTTATGAGTCATTGTTTTCCACGTTTGATCAGACATTCACCTTCCTCTGCAATATTTTCACTTTCCAAAATCTATCCCCAGGAAGGAGAAAGAATGTCCTAAACCAGCCCTCCAGTGGCAGAGTCCCTTGGGCCAGCCCCACTCCCTCTGTGCTCTTGGCTTCTGTCTTGGGGTGACACAAGAGGGGTAAGGGAGGCCTACTTAGTCCTGGACTCTGAGGTACTGAGTTCAAAGATCCCTCTGCCTTGCTGCTGCATGGAATATGAGCCAGCCAGACTGCCGGGCTTAAGAGGCTCACACCAGTGCTTCCATGGTACAAGCATAGATGCCTCTATACGTGTGTGCACACGTATAAAAATTCAGAATTTGGATCAACTCTTCTATAAAGTCACTGTACTGCTAGGCAGCCCTTGGTGTCATTTCCTCTGTAGTCCAGGGAGGGCAAGTCTCAGCTTTGGTGAGATTTGTGGGCGATCTAATTTCTTGGGCAGATTGGGACCCTTTGTGCCAGAGCTGTGGACTTTAAAGAGGGCAAGAGTCATACATTGGTCAACCACAGGGCATTAGTAACAGACTCTGGGCAGGGCTCCTAGCAGACACGTGTGGGAGCAGGAAGCCAAAACAGAGTGACAGAGTTGTATTACATTTCTGTAAGGCTCTTTAAACCCGATATGTTCTTTTCCAAGCCTCAGCTACACTAGGCTACCTAGATACCTATTATTATTTTGGTTGGTTTCACATTAATTGAGGTTCTCCTCCCTCCTGACCCTTTTCTTAAAAGTTAAGTATCAGGGCTGTGGCTCAGTGATAGAGCACTTGCCTGTCATGTCAAGGCCCTGAGTTCAATCCCCAGCACTGCAACAAACAAACAAACAAAACCAAATAAAATCAAAGAAACTATCTGAAATCTGAAACATTTCAGGCATCAAGTGTATCTGCTAGTTCCCTGATGTTAAATTGAAAGGTGTTTCCTTTTTATAGGGATTTCCTTTTTACCACAGAAGTTAGTCAGGTTATAGGAATCAGAGCTAGTCCCAGATCCAGTGGTGGCTAGGTGGCCCCAGCCTACAAGCCTGGTGGTGCTGCAACTCAGCAACATACCTACAACTTGTTCCATGCAGGGATATTGGGGGAAAAGGAGAGGGACACACAAGCCTGCACTGGCTGAGAGCTTCTCACCTAGGCTGACGCCCTGGTTCAGCCAGCTCACATGCCCTTTGGCCCAGGGACCCCAGGCTCCTGAGCTTCAGATGCTGCCACTACACAGTGGGAACCACATCCACTTCTTGCTGCCCTTGGCTCCCACTGTGTCACAGATGTGCACAGTTGTGCCAGAAGTGAGCTGCAGGGTACCATAGGGGTGCTAGGGTGAACCACAGGTGTACAGCGTGTGTGTGGGTGCTGGGGTGAGATGCAGCTGTGCGCGGGGGGTGAGAGGGGTGCTGGGGCGAGCAGCAGGTGTTCCCCGGGGTGAGAGGGGTGCTGGGGTGAGCAGCAGGTGTTCCCCGGGGCGAGTGGGGTACTGGGGTGAGCAGCAGGTATGCCTGGGGGGCGAGTGAGGTGCTGGGGTGAGCAGCTGCTGTGCCTAGGGAATGAGAGGGGTGCTAGGGTGAACAGCAGGTGTGCCTGGGGGATGAGAGGGGTGCTAGGGTGAACAGCAGGAGTGCCCAGGGGCGAGTGGGGCACTGGGGTGAGCAGCAGGTATGCCTGGGGGATGAGAGGGGTGCTAGGGTGAACAGGTGTGCCAGGGGGAGAGTGCGGTGCTAGGGTGAGCAGCAGGTGAGTGGGGGTGCTGGGTGAGCTGCAGATGTGCCCAGGGTGCTGGGGAGCTGCAGAAGTGCGGGGGGGGGTGTAAATGGGGGTGCTGGGGTGAGCTGCAGGTGTGTGGAGGGGGTGCTGGGGTTAGCTGCAGGTGTACCCGGGGGTGAGTGGGGTGCTGGGGTGAGCTGCAGGGGTGAGTGGGGTGCTGGGGTGAGCAGCAACTATGCTGGGGGGTAAGTGGGGTGCTGGGGTGAGCAGGAGGTGTGCCCAGGAGGCAAGTGGGGTACTGGGGTGAGCTGCAGGTGTGCCTAGGGGTGAGTGGGATCCTGGGGTGAGCAGCAGGTGAGTGGGGGTGCTGGGTGAGCTGCAGATGTGCCCAGGGGTGCTGGGGTGAGCTGCAGAAGTGTGGGGGGATGAATGGGGTGCTGGGGTGAGCTGCAGGTGAGTGGGGGTGCTGGGTGAACTGCATTAGTGAAGGGGGGTGAATGGGGGTGCTGGGGTGAGCCACAGGTGTGGGGGGGGCTGGAGTGAGCAGCAGGTGTGTTGGGGGGACTGGGTGAGCTGCAGGTGTGTGCGGGGATGAGTGGGGGTGCTGGAGTGAGCCACAGGTGTGACTGGGGGTGCTGGAGTGAGCTGCAGGTGTGTGTGGGGGGGCTGAGTGAGCTGCAGGTGTGCCCGGGTGTGATGGGGGTGCTGGGGTGAGCCGCAGGTGTGCCCGGGGCTGAGTGGGGGTGCTGGAGTGAGCCGCAGGTGTGACTGGGGGTGCTGGAGTGGGCTGCAGGTGCGTTTGGGGGGGGTGCTGGGTGAGCTGCAGGTGTGCCCAGGTGTGACTGGGGGTGCTGGAGTGAGCTGCAGGTGCGTTTGGGGGGGTGCTGGGTGAGCTGCAGGTGTGCCCAGGTGTGATGGGGGTGCTGGGGTGAGCCGCAGGTGCGTTTGGGGGGGGTGCTGGGTGAGCTGCAGGTGTGCCCAGGTGTGACTGGGGGTGCTGGAGTGAGCTGCAGGTGCGTTTGGGGGGGGTGCTGGGTGAGCTGCAGGTGTGCCCGGGTGTGATGGGGGTGCTGGGGTGAGCCGCAGGTGTGCCCGGGGCTGAGTGGGGGTGCTGGAGTGTGCCCCGGGGTGTGCCCCAAGCGAGGGGGACCACACTGTCCCCGCCCCATCTCGCACCACCACGGAGGCTCCGCTGGGGTCAGCATCAGGAATCCGGACCGAGAGGCCCGCGGCCGCCGGGCCCGGCAGCCAGATGCGGGGCGGCGGAGGCACCAGGCCAGCCCGCAGGGCCCTGCGTGACTGCGGTGCCACTACAGCGACGAGGCGCGGCCGCAGCCCCGCCCGCCTCACCTGGGCGCGCGGCCGCCATCTTGCCGCCGGGTCCGCCGCGATCCCGGCAGCCCACGGGCCGCGCCCTCCCGCCATCTTCGCTCCTCCCGCCGTCCCCAGGAGCGAGCGTCCGACTGCGGCCGAGCCCGAGTCGCCCGTCCGGCAGCGCTCGGGAGCTTTCGGACAGGAGGAGGCGGGCACAGAGGTTCGGCGGATTCGGGCTCGGGCGCGCTCGGCGGACCTCGGCTCGTCCTCGGGCCGGCTCGGCTTCCGGAGGCGGACGGAGCCGGGGCCGCGAGGCGCCCTCCGCGAGTCCGAGCTGCAGCGGAGGCCGGCGAGAGTCAGCCCGGAGCCAGCCGAGCTCGCCGGCCGGCCGCGACTGCGGCTCAGGCCCCGGGGCAGTGGGGAGAGCGCGCTCGGGAACTCTCGTGCGGCCTCGGAGCCCTTCGGGCCGACTCGGGTCCACACTTCGGGCAGCTTCGACCCTCCTCGGTTTCAGACTCTGGGCGTCGGCTCGGCTCGGCTCGGCTCGGCTCGGGCTGGGCCGCGGCTGGGCTCCTCTTCGGCCCCGGCTCGGGCGGCGACTTCGGGCGGCCTCGGCCCGGCTCGGGCGGACTCTTCGGCCCCCACTTCGGGCTCGGCGCCCGGCGCTTCGGGCGGCCCCGCTCGGCGCCTTCGGGCGGGCTCGGCGGAGTCCGGATGGAGGACTCGGACTCGGCGGCAAAGCAGCTGGGCCTGGCCGAGGCGGCGGCGGTGGCGGCCGCGGCCGCTGTGGCGGCGGCGGCCGCGGCCGCGGCGGGAGGCGAGGCGGAGGAGCCGGTTCTGAGCAGGGACGAGGACTCGGAGGAGGACGCGGACTCGGAGGCGGAACGCGAGACGCGGCGGGTCACGGCTGTGGCGGTGATGGCAGCCGAGCCCGGGCACATGGACATGGGCGCCGAGGCCCTGCCTGGCCCCGACGAGGCCGCCGCCGCCGCCGCTGCCTTCGCAGGCAAGTGCGCCCGCGCCCGCTGGCCTCGCGCCTCGCCAGTTCCCGCGCCTCGCTGGTTTCCGAGCACCTGCCCCGAGCACCTTTCCCGAACACCTGCCCCAGGCTGCAGGCCTAGGAGCACCTGCCTGGTGCAGGTGCCCTGTCCGCCTGCCTTCCTCCACCGTCCTGGCCCTGCTTTTCGTGCATGCCTGTTTCCATGTGTGTCACTGTTGTTCTTCATTTTGTGCCCCTTCTGGAACCTTCTCAACACCTGCCTCCTGCCCTTTCTGCCCTCTCTTGGTCCATCCTGGAAGCTGGTGGCATAAGATGATCAAACATGGGTTTTGTCCTTGAGGAGACCCAGACGAGTGGGCATGTCCAGTTGCCTGGAATGCTCCAAGTGCTCAGGGCAAGTTCAGGTGTGGTTTTGAGAGTGAGTGATCAGGAGAGTCCTCATCCAGCGACAGCAATGCCTGTCTCAACCTGGCAGGCATCTTCCTGGCTGCCTTTCTTGTACACATCTTCTTTCCCCTCCTGCATTGCCAAGTTCTTGTTTGTGCCGCTCATAGTTTCTTGACACAGCATCCTGGATCCCAGGTTCTGTAGCACAAGGAGCCTTGAGCTGTGTAGCATCACCCTGTGGAGGTAGTGCAACCCCAGGATGCTCTCTGCCGTCAACATGTCCCTGCCCCACCCCCCACCCTGTAGAGCATCAGTCAGGTCCCTTCCCATTTGGAGCTCCCAAGTGCCCCAGCAGGACTTGCAGGTGAAGCTCAAGCCCTGGAGGAGCACTGATTGGCTGCTCTTCTTGCATCCTGAGGAGCTCTTCAGGTTTTGGACACAATGCCTGTCCTGCTATGTGGGTTTCATGATAGCTGTGGCGATCAGCTCTAGTTGACATTCAGCTCCTCTGGGTTGGGGAGGGCCCAGCTGTCCAGGTTCCACTGGTCCAGTGCTGCTGGTCTCCAGTGATTTGTCAAGCTGCTCCCAAGACTGAGGAGACCTCATGGATTTGTTGGTGCTGTCCAGCATGAACTCTGGATTGGCATTGGTATTTGGGCCATAAAATTTTTGTCCCTCTTTGCACACATTTTTCTGAATGTACAAAAGAAATGTGATGCCATTCATCATGATATCAGAGAAATATGTCTATGTTGTATGTTTCTTCTGTGGGTGAGAGAGAGAGTGATGCTGTTGATACAACCTAGGGCCCGATGCATGCCAGGCAAGTGCTCTGCCACTGAGCCACACCCCAGATTTTCTGCAGAATTTTAAGATTCTTTTAAAGATGGACACATTATCTTTATTTATTTTTATGTGGTGTTGAGGATCGAACCCAGTGCCTCACATGTGCGAGGCAAGTACTCTACCACTGAGCGGTTCTGCAGAATTTTATAGCTGTGTTTTTATGTGTCAGAGCATTTCAGTTTTTTTTGTTGTTGTTAAGAGATGCAAAAATCAGGGGCTGGGAGTGTGGCTCAGTGGTAGAGTGCTTGCCTAGCACGGGTGGAACTCGGTTTTGATCCTCAGCACCACATAAAAATAAAGGCATTGTGTTGTGTCCATTTACACCTAAAAAAATTTAAAGAGAGAGAGAGAGAGAGAGAGAGAGAGAGAGAGATGCAAAAATCAGATAATGCTCAGGTGTAAGTGATGCAGACAGACAGGATGCCCACCACTGGGCACATGGCTGCTTGAGCTGTCTTCAGGCTTGTATCCAGATTCGGGTCCTCAGCTTAAGTGGTCAGCTTACTTTTGGCTAAGTGGTGAGAATGAGTTAGCTGCCTCAGGGTGGCCTGATAGTGGGGACTGAGGTCAATGGGTGTGGTGGTGCAGGTTGGTGGGTGCGGCTAATGGAGGGAGGAAGACTAAGCCATCATTTGAGTATCTGCCATATGCCAGAGAGTACCCTAGGCATGGGACATTCGAGAGCCCTAGGCAACAGAAGGCAGTACTTGCCTCTGCAGAGGTGAGGAGGGCGTGGGCAAGGAGCCATGTGGCCTGTCTGGGTGATGGTAGCGGCAGGGCCCAGCAGGCCTTTGTGGAGCCCTTCAGTGCGTCTGGGCTCCTGGGAAGGGCCGACTTCCCTGTCCGAGGGGGTGGGGCACAGCAGGTCAGTGTGCTTCTCAGGAGGAAGATTTCTGGGGAAGGCCTGGAGACCTCAGCAGGGGCAGTGAACGTGCGGCTGTGGTCCCCTGTTGGGGCTGGAGCTGAGGCAGCAGAGGGACCAGGAGGGACAAGGCCAGACCTGAGGCTGCTCACCGTTGCTGGAGTGGGAGGCATTCCCAGAGGCCAAGGCCGAGGAGGATAGTCTGGACCGGATTGGACTGTGGCATTAGCCTCTTTGCAGAGGGAGACAGTTGTGGAAGAGCTGGGGCTGGCTGGGGCAGGAGAGGCCTTGCTGGGAGTGGTGCTTTCCTCCCCATGGAGCTCAGGTGACTTGGGCATGGACTGGCTATGTCCCCTGTGCATTCTGTGAGTGCTCCAGGTCCCAGAACTGGAGCACCACCACACCAAGCAGGAGTGCTTATGCTCCTGTGTAAGGACCCTTGGCCTGCCTTGTTTGTAAAGTGAGGTTTCTCATATTGCAGAAGTGACCACAGTGACAGTGGCCAACGTGGGGGCCTCTGCAGACAACGTCTTCACAACATCGGTGGCAAATGCGGCCTCCATCTCGGGACATGTTCTGGTAAGCTCTCTGGTGCCGGTGGCTCATGCTGTGGCCGGCACCCTGGGCTCCACACAGCCTGGTTGCCAAGTCCCTGCTGCAGCTCAGTGCTCAGGAGCCTACGGCTGGGCTGGGGGAGGTCAGAGAGGAGGTGCTGCCGTGAAGTTGGCCAGGAGCCTCAATTGGAGCTGAGGGCCTTGTGGTCACCTCACTGCTCAAAAAAGGAAGGTACACAGCAAGTCTGACTGCAGGAAGCGTGAAGCCCTAAGGCCTTGCCGCCTACGGCAAGTCTGGCCGGTAGTTGACCCACTTGCTTATCTTGTCCACATGGCTCCACAGATGCACAAGAGTCGGTGTGCCTCCCAGCCCTGTTCTCCGAGCTCACCTGCCTGCCATGCTCACTCCTGTCCTCTTTTTTTTTTTTTTTAAAGAGAGTGTATGAGAGAGAGAGATTTTTAAAATATTTATTTATTTATTTTAGAGAGAGAGAGAGAGTTTTTAAATATTTTTTAGTTTTTGGCAGACACAACATCTTTGTTGGTATGTGGTGCTGAGGATCGAACCCGGGCCGCACGCACATCCCCAGCCCCTCCCGTCCTCTTAAGACAAGCTGCGGGAAACCATTCCTGCTCCAAATGACAAGTGTGCCCAAGTCCTTAGCCCTTCCATGGTTGTGCTTTCTGTTTGAGGTCTTCTGGCACAGGTGGCAGAGGCTGGGAGGGCAGGGTCCTCAGAAGGGGGCTGCTTTCACGGAGCATTTTATGCTTTAGCGGACAGATTTGCAGACACTTTGCTGAGGCCACACAGGCTTAGCCCTGGCCTATCCTTGTTCTTGGCTCTGTGTCTAAGTCTCTTGGGGTCATCTCTAAAGGATCTGGGGTGTCTGGACGAGCAGCTCTTTCCTGCTGATAAATGGCAGGCGCCTTCCTGGAGGCTGCCTCCGGGTAGCGAGATGAGAGGCCTCCGAGGGCTCAGCTGACTCAGCAGGTGTCCTCTCCTCTAGTCTGGTAGGACAGCCCTTCAGATTGGGGACAGCCTGAACACCGAGAAGGCCACGCTGATCGTCGTCCACACTGATGGCAGCATCGTGGAGACCACTGGGCTGAAGGGTCCAGCGGCTCCGCTCACCCCAGGTACCAGCAGCACCTGCTCCCCAGGCCCTCTGGAGTGTTCTTTTGTTTTATGTAGAAAGTTTGGGATTCCAAATGGTAGATCTAAGTACAAAATATGGCGCTCCCCAGGCAGAGGAGGTAGAGTCCCTAACTGAAACAAGCGCACACCTGGGGAGGCAGTGCAGCCCGGTCCCGTGCCCTGAGGGCTCTGCTTGTGCTGCTCCCTCCCCACTACCTCTCTCTTCCCAGGTCCTCAGTCTCCTCCAACCCCCCTGGCTCCTGGCCAAGAAAAAGGCGGCACCAAGTACAACTGGGACCCCTCAGTGTATGACAGCGAGCTGCCTGTGCGCTGCCGGAACATCAGTGGCACGCTCTACAAGAGCAGGCTTGGCTCAGGTGAGGTCACGCGGGACCACCGCAGGGCCACGGGCGGCTGTCACGGCTCAGCACTCACTCAGGCTGAGCTGTGGGGGCCGCCCTGTGACCAGAGCCCAGGTCACAAAAGGCACTGGGCATGAACCCGAGTCATAGTGGCCTGGAACCAGAGGGGAGGTGAAGGAAAGGTAGGGTGGAACATGCTCCCCCAGAGCTGCTCAGCACAGGACTTGAGGACAAAGGGTTCTGGAAGAATCCAGATGCTAAGACAGAAGCTAAACCTGCGGCACTGTGGATCTTGCAGTGACCACATGGGGAGTGGACAGATCAAACAGGTGGTCAGAGGCACAACCATGAATGAACTCATGGCGGTTTGCCTGGGTAGCCTGTCAGGGCGACTCTAGGGAGGGTGATCAATCAGAGGCCAGGCAGGGCTGAGAGGCATCCAGGAAAGAGGTGGAAGACGAGAACACTTGGGAGGGGGACTGGCTTGGTGTCAGCCAACTGTAAGTCAGCAAGGGACCTTTTCTCCTTTCAGGTGGCCGCGGGCGATGCATCAAGCAGGGTGAGAACTGGTATAGCCCAACTGAGTTTGAAGCCATGGCAGGAAGGGCCAGCAGCAAAGACTGGAAGAGAAGCATCCGCTACGCGGGCAGACCCCTGCAGTGCCTCATCCAGGTACACAGGCCTCCTGGTGTCTCAGCACCACTCTTCAAGGCGGTAGCACCAGCTAGTCTCAGAAGGCCTGGACTGCGGGGCACCAGGGCTCAATCCAGTGTGGCCAGGCAGGATCTGACACCAGCAGCTTGCCACGTAACTGGGTGTGTCTCTTGCCATTCCCAACTTCTGAGCAGGATGATGCTGTGGTGACCTGCAGCGCAGTGGGGCTGTGGGAGCTGGTAGTGCCTGGCACAGGGCAGGCCTAGGGAGGGACCACTGCCCACAGGAAGAAGCCCAGGAGACAGCTCCTGATGCGTTGCATCCCCCTGACATCCCTGGAGGACTTGCTATTCCTGCTCAGGCTGGCTCTTGGGCTGCACTGATGGAGCGGCACCTGTAGGCTCTTGCTCCTAACAGAGAGGTGGAGCCTGTGTCCAGAATGCATTGAGACGCCAAGAAGTTTCTGGAGATCGTCATCTCTCCCATCTCAGATATCTGTCCCTGGGAGTGGTGGGTAGTGACAGAGCCACTGCAGTCCTGCGAGGAGTGGGCTGCTGGGGTCTGACTAACGCTTCAGGCACTTCTGTGTTTCAGGATGGCATTCTGAACCCTCATGCGGCCTCTTGCACCTGCGCAGCCTGCTGTGATGACATGACCCTGGTAAGTGCCAGCGTGTGCCTGCGGCCAGAGCCCCTCCATCCCCGTACCTCTGCCAAGGGCACCACCATTCTCTCCTCTGGGCATGTTTGTCCCTGGGCATGTCCCTGGTCACTTGCCTGACTGCAGAGAGTGGTGGCTTCAGGGGGGCATAGAAGCCCAGCAGTGAGAGAGGCTCTGGTATCACTGTCAGCCCAGAACCGAGAACACCCCTTTCAAATTAGCTGCAGCATACTGGCTGCAGTGGCCACACCTGTAAACCCAGTGACGCTGGGGCAGGAGTACTGCAAGTAAAGGACAGCCCCAGGATGGACTGATGTGCAGGCAAGACCATGGACAGTGCCCCGGGGTCTGTGTGCTCCAGTGAGTTACACAGGGGTGGACTGGTGGACTGGTGGGCAGCTGGGAGCAGGGACAGTACCTCGGGGGTCAGTGTGCTCCAGAGAGTCACACAGGGGTGGACTGGTGGGCAGCTGGGAGCAGGGACAGTGCCATGGTGGTCAGGTGTATTCCAGTGAAGCAGGTAGGGATTTGTGCACTGGAAATGGAAAGTGCAGATGGGGGAATTCAGAGATGTGGATTTTCAAGAGACATACCACGGGCTGGGGCTGGGGCTCAGTGGTAGAGCACTCGCTAGCACGTGAGAGGCCCTGGGTTCAATCCTCAGCACCACATAAAAATAGATAAATAAAATAAAGATATTGTGTGCAACTACAACTAAAAAACAAATGTATTAAGAGAGAGAGAGAGAGACTACATCCACGTTGGGAAACAATAGGAAGATTCTAGTTTTTCAGATTGATGGATAGCTTAACATTTCCTGTCATGATCCTGGTAGATGCAGACAGGCTGACTCCAAAATGTTTGTGGAAAAGTAAGGAAGATGAAGTAGTTGAAGCAGTTTTGAAAGAATCTGCATGGTGACAGCACCCTGCAGGTGTCAGGTCCTAGTTGTCCGTCGGACAGTGGCGTTTGCAGGCCTGGGGTCTGGAGGCCAGACCTGGGTCTTTGCAGGAAGTAGCGCTGGGACCTCAGACGTCTGGGCAAGGAAGCGGCTTTGATGGAACTTGACACTGAAGGAAAGGGAATTTGAGAAGGGTCACACACTGAGTGCAGGAGCCCTCAGAAGGGAGCTGGCCCGTCATCTCTGTGGCCTAGGGCAGGTCCTTCTGGGACTGGGCTGCGCTGTCCTGGCTGCGGGTTGCCAGGAGTTCTCTTGAGCCTCCCGCCTCCCTTCTCGCCACGCCACTCGCAGGGTCCCTGGGCAGGAGCAGGAAGCCGGGATGCCTCTGCCCTCAGCATGGCACCACCCATCTGCACCTTTCTCCACAGAGTGGTCCCGTCAGGCTCTTCGTCCCCTACAAAAGGCGCAAGAAGGAGAATGAGCTGCCTGCAGCCCCAGTGAAAAAGGACTCCCCCAAGAACATCACCCTCCTTCCTGCCACAGCGGCCACTACCTGTGAGTCTTGGTAAAGACCACTCTGTCCAGCAGGGAAGTGCCCTGTCACCTCCAGCTCCACCAAAGTCAGAGAACCCCTGTTCACAGCATGGGAGGAGGGGCCACCTGGCTGCGTGGCTCTGGCCCCTCAGGCAGACAGAGCATCGGGGCAGAGGATGTGTCTGGGAGGCTGCACCCCTGTAGTGGCCAGAGCAGAGCACAGGAAAGGGGCCAGAGATGAGATGCACCCTCCAGGGCACAGTCCTGCAGATTCTTCCACCTGCCATGCCCACTCGGGCACAGGAATGTCTGAGGCCCAAGCCCTCACAGTCCCTTGGCTCCGCAAGCCTACCTCTGATGCTGTGGCATTGGGACACTCTCGTTTCTTAATTCAAGAAAATTATTTAAGATTTTGTTTGGCTTTTAAGGTGTGAGTCTGGTTCATAGTCAGAGCTTCATGGGATGGGGTGGGGTGGGGTGGAAGTGTGTCCTTGGCTGTCTGGTATTCTCCCAGGGCCTCTGAGTTTGCTGGCTGCCCATTGTCCTTCCTGCATCCTGATGTCCCTGAGCTCACTCTGGTTCGGCTCCTGGGGACTTTCTGAAATCTGCCCTCCCGGGGAGTGGCATGTGTACAGGGCCTGGCTGGGCCATTTGTAACATGTGTGCTTGCCTCTCCAGTCACTGTGACGCCCTCTGGACAGATCACTACCTCGGGAGCACTGACGTTCGACCGGGCATCCACCGTGGAGGCCACTGCTGTGATATCTGAGAGCCCAGCCCAGGGTGACGTCTTTGCGGGAGCCACAGGTGTGCCTTCTCCCACCTGCCCTCTGCCCTTACCCCCAGGGTGCATCCCCCTCCACCTGAATGCCTCTTGTGGCCTCTGTGCAGGCTGGGCACAGGTGGGCAAGCTGTGGCTGTGGGCTGGTGTGACCTGGCCCAGGGTGGGCAGAGCAGGAGCTGCTTGGCATTTGCAGCTCCTGCCTGAGGCTGGGCTGAGCCGCAAGTTGTCATAAACATGCCGGAGTCCATGCTGGAGAGAGAGGAAACAGGCAGGTTCATGTTGGTCAAGTCTCACTTCACCAAGCCCCTCGAGCCCCTTTGGTCATCAAGGCAGACACGACACCCCCAGCTGTCCACAGCACCTGTGGCGGGAGCTGCAGCTTCGTGTGCAGCCTGGCGAGGTCTGCTCCTTTGTACCCAGCTGGCAGCTGAGTGCCCATCCCTTTCTCACCACAGTGCAGGAGGCCGGCGTGCAGCCCCCGTGCAGGGTCGGCCATCCCGAGCCCCACTACCCCGGCTATCAGGACAGCTGCCAAATCGCACCCTTCCCAGAGGCCGCACTGCCAACCTCTCACCCCAAGATAGGTGAGTTTGTAGGAATTCACGTACGTGCAGGTCATCACCCTCAGAGCTGGCAGGGTCTGGCCCACTGCCTGTGTTTGTAAATAGTGTCATGGAACACAGCCGTGCCCTTCAGTGTGTGTGCTCAATGGCTGGCTGTTCCCGGGAGACCAACAGGCCAGAGCCTGCACAGGCGTCACCTGGCCTCCTGCGAGGAGGGGTGTGTTTGCAGGCTCTCGTCCAAAGAGGTCAGGCAGGTCCTGGGCGAGTTGTCTCTTCAGAGCTGGCTCAGGGCAGCATCTTTGGAGAACCAAGGCCAGCGTCTGCATCCTTGCGGCTGAGAGCCCAGGATCCTGCCTCTGTGTGTGTGTGTGTGTGTGTGTGTGTGTGTGTGTACACCACTGAGTGAGGTGGAGTGAACCCAGGGATGCTCTACCACTGAGCTACATCCGCAGCCCTTTTTAGTTTCTATTTTGAGACAGGCCTCACCAATTCGCCATAGGTGCTATTTAACTGTGTCTTCCTTAGTGAGGCCTTGTCTCAAAATGAGCTAGGATGAGGCTCAGTGGCAGAGTGGCCCTGCCAGTACAAAACAAATAGCCAACCTGTGATCCTTCTGCCTCAGCCTCGAGTCAGCCACCCTGGCTAGCTTTTCTCTTTTTTTCTTTCTTTTTTTTTTGGTACTGGGGATTAAACCCAAAGGGCTTTATTTCTGGGCCACTCTTTTTAAAATTCTAAAAAAAATTTTTATTTTGAGACAGGGTGTCACTAAGCTGCTCAGGGCCTTGTTATATTGCTGAGGCTGGCATTGAACTTGCGATCCTCCTGCCTCGGCCTCCTGAATCACTGGGATGGCAGGCCTGCACCACCACAAGTGGTTCCACCTGGCTATCTTTTAAAAACTCAGAAATAATCTCAAATATACAAAAAGGTTGCAAACACAGTATGAGAACCTTTCTCCTAAACCATTCGAGAGTGAGTTGGTGACGTACCCTGGAGAGCACCGCTGTTTTCCTAGAAATGGGAATTGATGGGACACTCGGGAGAGCATGGCCTGTGGCTCCCCAGACTTGGTGAACTGGAGGTTCCACCCTCCACGCCTGGAGCTGGGGAGAGCTGAGTGGGTGGCCCTCCCCTGGGGACACATCTGTGGATGTGGCTGCTCAGTGCCTCCCTGGAGCCCAGGATCTCCTCCAAAGTCAGCAGGCAACCCTGACTTTGGTCAGGAAGGACCTGTAGGAGGCCAGCTGAGGCCAGTCAGTGTGGACGCAGTGCTTCCTGTGGGTTCCCTGGGCCATGACCACAGCTGTTATTACCTGTACTCAGCAGGGTCCCCTGAGGGACCTCCCTGAGGAGGCTGGTGGAGCCCAAGCTCTCAGCTGCCTCTGGTTCTCTGCCTGTTTGGGTTCTGGCCCGGAATGTGCTGGAGATGTTTCAGGTCTCTGTCCCTCTGGAGCCTGCCCCTGCTGAGTCCCCAGATCCCATGAACATGGTGTGTCTTAGCCAGGTGCAGTGGTGCACAGCTGTAATCCCAGTAGCTTGGGAGGCTGAGACAAGAGGATTGTGAGTTTTGAGCCAACCTCAACCATTTAGCAAGGCCTTAGTCAACTCAGTGAGACCCTGTCTCTAAAATACAAAATAGGGCTGGGATGTGGCTCAGTGGTTAAGTGCCCCTGAGTTCAATCCCTGTTCAAAAAAAAAAAAAAAAAAAGACTACGTCTGTCCCAGACCATCTAGTGACCTCGCAGTGGGAGCTGGAAGGAACTGGGTTCCCGAGGGCGGGAGGTTAGCCTGCCACTCGCTGGTGCCCCAGTGCATGTTGCTATTGCGCCAGGCCTGCCCCAGGCCTGCCCCAGGACTGCCAGGTGGGCCTGCCCATTCGCACAAGCGTCTCTGTCCTGCAGCAGCTGGGGGCTTGTGGGGTCTCTAGGTCCAGTCCAGGGTTCCAGGGTTCCTTCAGTCTCCTCTTGGCATCTGTGTGACAGGCTTCTCTAGCCATGAGGAACGCTACTTGGTGTCCTTAGTGAATCCCTGCATCTAACTGGTGCTGGGAAGGCCGTCCTGTGCACAGCCATGGTGCTGCAGCCCTGGCTCTCCTGTCGGTGGCCCTGGCTGAGTCTCCTGGCCCGACCCGGGCCCTGCCCTCCTGGACAGTCTCCTGCATCTCACGTTGCCTGCCCCAGGGACATGGGCCTGCAGGTGCCCACCCTATCTGCGCACACCAGGGCTCAGCCAGGCTTCTAGTGACAGCATTAGGAAGGTGCCCTGAGAAGCTAGGCAGGCATGTTGGAAACAGATGGGTGGCTGTCCCCGAGTGTGGCAAGAGATGTGGGCCACAGAGTGTGCCCTCTGGCCTTGCCAGCTAGTGCTCATGATTCCCGTCTGTCTCATTTCCCTGCTGCAGTGCTGACGTCACTGCCGGCCTTGGCCGTCCCACCCTCCACACCCACCAAATCCGTCTCCCCCACGGTGGTCACTGGGCTGGAGATGTCAGAGCAGCGGAGCTGGCTATACCTTGAAGAGATGGTCAACTCTCTGCTGAGCACCGCGCAGCAACTGAAGACACTGTTGGAACAGGCCAAGCAGGCCAGCTCCTGCCGAGAGGCTGCAGCGACCCAGGCCCGGATGCAGGCTGATGCAGAGCGGAAAGAGGTAGACAGCAGCCGTCCTCCCGCCCAGGCCAGCTCTGTGGTCCCCATGACGTCCTGCTGCCTCCAGGATCCCTGGGGCGGACGGCTTTTGGGTTCTGTAAATAAAATTGGTTACTTTGGGCTGGGGATGCAGCTCAGTGTAGAGGTATGTGGGAGGCCCTGGGTTCCATCTCTGGGACCAGGAAAAAAAAAGGTTTGCTTGATACAGAGGGAGAACACGCACGCCCAGGGGACGTTCAGCTCCCAGGTGACCTCGGTGCCCACACCCCTGACTGTGGTCAGGATGTGCTGCCTGCTGCCATAGCAGGTCTACCAGGGCCTGGGAGCTCGACGCGCTCGACGCCCAGCTTCACCCTACTTATCAGCACTTGTCTCGTTTGTCTTGTGCTGGGTTGGAACCGGGGGCCCAGGCAGGCGCCCCAGGCAGGCACTCTGCCCAGAGCACCCTGGCCCTCCTTGGCCCCTTTGTCCAAGGACTTAGATGATGGAGGGCTAAAACCTCCAGGGCTTGAGGACCATGCAGCCTGAGGAGGATTCTGGCAGAGCCCCTCCACCCTGGTGGTATAGCGGCTGCTGGGCCCAGGAGGTGGTGGGAGGTGGCCAGTCAAGGGCAGGAGGAGGGTGGGGGAGCTTGGGGGCAAAGGGCTTTGAACTCTAGCCTCTCCAGTTAGCAAATGGGGCGGGAGGCAAGCAGGCGGTTCTCTGGGCTGTGCAGGGAGCCCTGGTACCCGTTCTGCCTTCTCGGTCAGAGGGGAGAGATTCAGTCCTCATCTCTGAGGGGTTTGAGATGAGGAGCAGAGAGCATTTAAAACACGCGAGGCAAGTGCCATCCTGAACAGACACACTGTGCTGGACCACTGCGGGGGGGCTCATCCTCTAGCCAAAAGACGGGGGCACTCCTGGGCCTGGTTGTTTTAAATATTGGGGTGGAGTATAGTCGTGGGCTTTGCCAGGGTGTCATGGTCACAGGGGACATGCCAGGCAGCTCCTGGTGCACTGTCCAGCAGTCCCAGCCCTGGACACCAGGCTGGCCCGGTTTCTGCCGTCAGGTCAGCTCTAGCCTCTGGCACTTTGGCCAGTGGCTCAGGCAGTGTGCACTTGGGGCCTGCACTTCCCAGGTGTGGGGCCCATCCTTGATTTGCATGTCATTCCATGGGCTGTCTGGTTCAGTGGACTGGGGTGCTGAGCGTCGCCTGGGGTCTCAGGTGACCTTCGCGGTGGGTGTAAAGAAGGTGCTGGCTGTCTCTCGCCTTCGCGGCGGGTGTAAAGAAGGTGCCTCTCAGTCTTCGGCAGGAGCGCAGGTTGTGCTCTGTGCAGTGTGTGCTCCACCTGGGTTTCAGTGACTAAGGGAAGGGTCCTGCTCAGCCTGCTCAGGTTCCTGTTGGTCTGCACCTGGCGATGGCCAGCCGCGTCTTCTGGGGTGGAGTCAGTCGCAGGCCCTGGGCCTGCCTTTCCCTGCAGAGGGCTCTGTCTCGCTGGAGTCAGCCCAGAGGACCATGTTGGGTATGGTGGAATCCTGGTCAAGCTCACCATGTTGTCAGCATCTGCAGAGGCGGTGCCTGGCCTACGGGTCATGTGACTGACAGTGGCCGCCCCTCTGGTTGCCAGCAACCTGGCTTACCCGAGCCTTCAGGGACTCCTGTGCCCGTGGTGCAGAGCTGCCGGCTGAGATGTGGTTTCCTTCAAGTGCCCCAGGTCCTCAGAGACAGGGCCGGCATGACATGCGGTGCCACCCGTGTAGGAAGCAGGCCAGTGTGGGCAGTACCTGGTGTGCCAGACAGGGCAGCAGACCTGGGGTTGGCTGGCGAATTGGTTCAAGAATCTGGAGCAGGGGCTGTGGCTGTGGGCATCTTCTGCAGGTTCTTGGGGCAGGTGGGTGGTGATGGAGCTGGAGCCCGGGAAGCTAGTTGGCCTTGGAGTGGGAGCTGTATTGCAATGGGAGTTGTGGCTAGGCAGACACCCCTCTCCAGGGTCAGCAGGCTGAGGGCCAGAGCCTCAGGACGTGGGGGGAAGGATGTGTGGGGCAGCTTTGCTAGGGTGGACATGTAGCACCATTCTTTGAATACCTCCTGTGCCCCATGCTCCATTGCTGCCGGTCACAGGCCCAGCGGCCTGTAGTAAGAGCACTGCAGGCGGGGTCAGCACTCGCAGCCGCCTCCCTGTTCGGCCAGGCCAGGAGACGGGCCTCTCCACAGCCCTCTTTCTTTTCTCTAGCTGGGCTGCTGTCATCGCTCAGGCACGTGCTCGCAGGTCCTATCTCCTGCCGTCTCTGGGGACTGGTCACCCTGTCGAGGGGACTCTGCCCTCCCATTTTTGGGCTCCTTGGACTTAGAGCTTGGACTTGGTCCCTCTCTGGCTTGTGCAGTCTGGATCCAGCCGGGAGGTGTGGCGGTGCTCTTGAGAGGTTCATGTGGAGTCCCTGTGCTCCAAGGCTGGCCCTGAGCGCCTGGGCTCTGGGGCTCTGCCTCTGCCTCTTAGATGCTGAGACCTTCACGTGAGTGTCGGGAGCCAGGGGGCCAGGTGTGAGCTCAGGTCTGGTGATCAAGCCTGCGCCAGGGCTGGGGCTCCCAGAACTGGCCTCAGTGCCCACTGGTGTGTGACCCTGGCCATGTGGTTAGTGGAGACAGCTCAAGGCACTGAAGGGACTTGGGAAGGTTGAGGGCCTCATCCCCAGCTGCTTCTGGGCATGGCCTCATGCACATATGACCCTGCTGACCAAGTCAATGGTGGCCTGACTGCTGTGGGGACATGGCCACAAGGCTGGACAGGAGGGCAGTCACTGGGGCCTGTGAAATGGTGAACTGGTTAGAGCTGCATGTCCCTGGAGATCCAGCTCCGCCGGCCTCTTCGGGGAGGGGTGCTGCGGCACAGGGGTGGCACGGCCACATATGGCCTTCGGAGCGGAGCAGAGTCTGCAGGCCACGGGGCTGCAGGAGGTAGGCCCCCTTGCCAGCGTGAAATCAGATTTAGTCCAGCTGAGCTAGTAAGGGGATTTTTGCCAGTTTTAATGGAAACCTTGCATAATTAGTTCTGTAGAGACTAAGCAGGGCAGAGCAGATGCCCTGGGCTGTCCAGGGTACAGCGTCCAGCAGGCATTGGCTGAGTGGCCGTGGGGTCTGGAGTCTGAGCCACAGCCCTGGCTTGGGGTTGGCCAGGCTGCCGTGGCCAGTCCCAGTCCCTACAACCTACCCCTGCTTCTTTGGCTCTTTCTCAGCCACTCTCTGGCCCTCACAACGTCCTCTGTGCAGGTCCAACCTGCCTTAGTAAGCCGTGCAGGCAGGAAGAAGAGCCTAGAGGCGTGGGCTTGTGGTTTCCTGAAGAGTGCAGCAGGAGCAGGGCCCCGAGCCTCGAGGTGCATGGGCGTGTGGCTTTGGCCTCTGAAGCCCTGGCACCCACCTGCAGGGTAGCACAGTGGACAGGCACCAAGAGCTGCCCACAAGAAGGCGGCTGCCTGTGACCGCCCTTGGACGCAGGCAGGACACAGGATAGCTGCAGCCAGGAGTATGGCCCTGTGCTGTGGTCTGTCTCCAGTCACTCAGAAGACAACTACTGACCAGCCTACTGTCACCGCCGAACCCAAGTCCCAGCCAGCTCCTTGGAAGCCCCTGCCTGGTAGTGGTGGAGCTACCCAGAAATGCTGTCCCCAGAGCCTCAGGAGGGAGCTGTCCCTAGGAGCTGTGTTATGGTGGGAGGAGGGCCAGGCAGGGTGAAGGCAGAAGGGTCAGGTACAGAGGCCCTGTAGTTCCCACCCCGGGCAGACCCACTAGGCCACAGGCAGAGCCGCCCGTGGCCATGGATCTGAAGTGTGCGAGGCTGGCCACAGCGGTTTCTTGGTTTCGCAGGCAGGGCGGCTCTGGCCCGCCCTGGGACGTGCTGTTGGACTGATCCCTTGATCTGCTTAGGCCTGCGCCCCGGCTTTCAGATCCACTGCTGGGTGGGGGCTTCCTCTGCTCCCTTTGCTTCCGTTGGTGTGGGTGCCTGCTCTGTGCAGTCCTGGGCCAGTGGCCATGACGGAGGACACTCAAGGCTTCCCCTGCCATGGGGTGCCAGCAACCACCTGGCCATTCGGGGCAGGCCAGGCCTGTCTGTCAGGGCCCTGTCTAGCCACCTGGTGTGAGTGATGGGTCTGGGCCTCCTGGTTTCAGTTCCTGGGTTCTGGGAAGGCTCTAGCAGTTCTCCTGAAGCCCTGGCCCTGGCCACTCCCATCTCACTCCTGCCCTCTGTGCAGCCCCTGTGGAGGCCAAGCCTGTGTGTGGGGGAGGGCTGCTGCCTCTGGTTCAGGCCCCAGCTCTGGAAAAGGAGCCCCTGGAACTGGCCCTGTGGGTCCAAAAGGGCACATGGCCCTCTGCTCTGAGCCTCCGTTGTCCCTGCAACAGCCATGGGGCCAGCAGGCTGTAGAGCCCCCCAGGCCCGCGGAGAGCCCACCAGGGAGTGCGTGCCCCTTGAGACACAGGAGTCCCCTACAATCCCCAGGGACATCCCTCCAGCTAGGGCTGCTCCAGGGGAACCGTTCAGGGACAGGTGAGGCTGGAGGTGGGCTGAGGACACGGTGTGTGGTGGCCGGAGGCGCCTGTGTGGCTGTGGCGGCTCTGAGACGGGCTGTCTGACGGAAGCTCCACCTGGCTGGGTGGACGCACTCACACCGTGGTGACTGGGGAGTTAATGGGCAGTTGCAGGTGACTTTTTCATCTCACGGTTCTCGGTGGCTCTTGGGAGGAGCTGCCTCGCCACCACCGCTCTTAATGAACTCCAAGCCAGTCACCTGGGCAGAGCCCATGAGGCGGCTGCCCCTGCTCCTGGTTGCTGCTGCAGCGTGATCAACACCCTGGCCACCTGGGTGCTGTGCAGGCGGACAGTCTCCTGGGGCCTGGGGCAGCAAGTCTCAGATGCCCTCATGGTTGGGCCAGAGGTGGGGCTCCCTGTCCGTGGCAGACGCCAGTCCTCTTGCTGGCTGCCTGCTGTCCCGGGACCCTGAAGGCGGGCCTCTGGGGCATGGCCCACCAGCTTGAGCTGCTTGGTGTGGGGGTCCAGGGCTGCAGCCTCCCAGCTGGGGGCTCCCACAGGCCCGGCACTGTGTGTGTCCATGGCCTCCTCATCTGTGTGCTTTGAGACCTGTCGTGAAAAACCACTTATAGTGTCCTGAGATTTCCCACAGGTGTCTGGAACCTTCTAACAGGGCTGGTTGGCATGGCCAGGCGGCGCGCCATGGTTGTCCCCAGGGCACCTGCACTTCCTCTACCGTGGAGAAAGCCTGTTTAGAATAAGCTGGTCCTGAGGCCCAGTGCAGCAGCCACCCCTGTACTCCCAGCAGCTCGGGAGGCGGAGGCAGGAGCACTGCAAGTTTAAGGCCAGCCTCAGCACCTTAGTGCAGCCTTGTCTCAAAACTGAAACTTATGAGGTCTAAGGACGGGGCTTAGTGGTAGAGCACCCCTGGATTTGATCCCCACTGCCACCAAAAAATAATGGGAGAAGCAGTTTGTCTTGGTCACCAGGTGGTTTGAGTTCCTTGTTCCTCACCCCTGCCACCTGAGAACCTGGCAGCCTCCCCTGAGGTCCTCTCCCCGAGGGGTGGCTCTAGCAGGACGAGGACCACATCCCATCTTCCCACATCCCTCGTGGCTTCCCGACATCCACGAGACCCTGTGGTCTCCGCAGCCTCCCTCCCCTGGGCCAGGGGGTCTGCCTGGTGTGTCTCTGTGGAGTGGCTCTCTCTGTGGACCTGGTCTCCCAGTGAGTCCAGGCAGTGGGCAGGCAGAGCTAGGGAGAATTCTGGAATTCCTCTGATGGGAGATTTGCTCTTCCCCCCATTTGTTGGGTCACTTATTTCTAGCAGGAAGGGCCCAGGGCTGGGATCCTGGCTCCAGAGTGCTCTGGCACACCAGCACGGGCTCCTGATGCTGGTGCTACAGGACACATGGGGCGGCTGCATCCCTGCCCCAATCCTGAGTCCCCACTTCCCCAGAGCCTCTGGCTCCTGGGATGGTGACCCCAGCTCCTGTAGCCTGTGGCTCTGTGTGTGGCCTTGTTCCAGGGGCACGTGCCCCTCAGTGTGGGTGGATTCTGAAACCTGGGTTCTCCCTGGAGTCTCTCCCTGGGTCTCAGGTTCTTGAAGCCTTCTGTCATCTAAGGTGGAGCAGGAGCACGTGGTCAGTGCCCAGATTCCGCTGGGTCCTGCACTCTGGAGTGAGTGGGTGCTGAGGTGCTGGTGGCCGTGAAGACAGCGCCTGGCAGAGGGTGGCTGGGGTTCAGAGCAGAAGGCGCAGGCCGGTCTGCAGAGCCGAGTGGAGCAGCACTGTCACCTCAAGTGCCTGGCTTCCTCGTGTGGGGCCACAGTCAGATCTGAGGTCTCCACGGAGCCCCTCCCGCCAGGGGGCTGCTCGCGGGGGCCCAGCTTCTGTGCACTGACGCTTCTTGTCCTCCTTGCAGCAGTCCTGCGTCAACTGCGGCCGGGAGGCCCTGAGCGAGTGCACCGGCTGCCACAAGGTCAACTACTGCTCCACCTTCTGCCAGCGCAAGGTAGTGTCTCTGAGGGCCCACCCTCCCCGGCACGGAGCTGAGTGGGCGCCTGGCAGCCCTCTGCCGCCCTATTCCTTGGGGTCTCAGTCCTCCATGGCTGTCCAGAGCCTGCTGCTGCCTGCAGCCTCGGCCCCATTCTCTGCAGAGGGCCAAGGGCTCCCTTGACCCTCAGCCTCCCTGGTCCCCAGGGTCCTCCTCTGCCTGTGATGACAAGGCAGCCAGGACCAGTCTGCTCCTGTGTGAGCCATGGGTGGAAGTTCAGTCCCAAGGACGGGTCACGGCATCCTGTGGCAGTGCCCGGGCCAGGCAGGCCTGGAGCCAGGCAAAGGGGCACCTACCCTTTCTGCATGCAGGGTGGGCTGCTGGTTCTGAGAGGCTGAGGGAGGTGTCCCCCGCCCAGCAATGCTGCAGCCTCCCGATGTCCTCTGTGTCCTCAATCAGTGCTTGGAGGCAGGTAAGGAAGACTTGTTCTGAGGTGGCCCGAGGTGGCCAGGGCGACCCTGCTCTGCCCTCCTCACCTGCTGGCTGGGCACTGCTTTCTGCAGGTACAGTTAGGGTGAGTGCTGTCAGAGCTGGGCCTGCCTCGCCCCTCCTAGGCCAGCCGGTAGCCGCTGGCCACATTTCTGTGGCTGGTCCTGGGGAGCACCTCAGCCTCGTCCTTGTGGCTCATCTCCCAGGCAGAGCAGCGTGCCCTGTTCTTCATAGGGCATTTCCTAAAGGACAGGCCTGCTGTGGGAACGACAGGTCTGTCTTCCCGCTTGCTCTGTGGGGACGAGAGGGAGGGAGGAGGAATGCTGACCCCTGGTCTGATGGCAGGGAGAGGGATGCCAGGCGCAGCTTGTTCTCTCACAGGCCTGTCCCCGTGGCCCCTGCTCTCTCGTTCTGCTTTGTGCCCATTTGAAACTGCCCCTCAGTTAAGAAGGCAGGACAAGAGACCTGGTCCTAGGTGGCCCACCCTGCCTCTGCAGGTAGCTCCTGCTGGCAGACCCCTCCACCAGGACCCACGGCCAGGGGCTCTCTGAAGCCCACCCATCTGGACAGGAGTGCACAGGTGGGGCAGGTCAGGGGTGGGCCAGGCCGCGCAGAGCCAGGCTGGAGTGGCCTGGGGACCTTCAGGTGCGCAGTGCCCACTCGGGCAGGAACCCAGGCCGTCCTGTCAGCCCCTGGAGGGGCACTGCTGCATGGCCCTCGTGGCCGTGGGCAGGCACAACCTGCTTCCCCTGCAGGCTGCTCACCCAGGGTCGGGAAGCAAAGCTTACAGCCTGTGTCCCTGAGCCCCCTCACCCACCTTTTGCAGAGTCGACCACCAGGGTCGTCCTCTGCACTCGGGCGCAGCCACCTCAGCCAGCGCCGGGGTCCTAGCTGTGCACAGGAGGGTGGCGCTTCTCCCTAGTGCTAGGCACACCACCACAGTGACCAGGTCAGCCAGGTGACAGGTGCCCTGAGGTCACCGGCAGGTGTGCTTGTTGACAGAAGACCCATGACCTGCAAGGAGCACCTGAGGTTGATCCTCCCTCAACCCAGTCCATAAGACCCACGCGGTTCTCGAGTTAGTGGAGAGGGTCTCGGAGTGACCACCAGACAGGACCTGAAGACCAAGCCGGCTGCTCTTCCTCACCAGTCACAGCTCCCGGCCTCACTGACCCGGGGCTCTCCTCACGCCCACTTTTCAGCTCAGACCCTGAGGGAGCCATGTGTGATCTTTATACCACAATGTCCACCCAGTCCAGGCCCCCGGGATTTCTGCCTAGCTCCAGGGAGAAGGACTTTCCTGTGGCCTCTGCTGTGCAGACCATGGCCTGCGGGACGGTGAGGTGGCCAAGCTCCTCTGGCATGCCCATGTCCAGCTCACCCCTCGGCAGCACTGGGTGCCCAGTGGTTCTTTCCTCAGTGCCTCTGTTGGGAGTTGGTTGGCCATGTCACAGGGCTTATCTCTGAACCCAGCCCTGCTGTGCTGGTCACAGACTCTCCAGCACAGTCACTCTGAGGTATGGGTGGTGGGAAGCTGGGGTCCTGCCGTGCTGCCTCTGGTCCCCCGCGGCCTGTGGCTTCTGAGACCTCCTCCGACTTCTGGGAAGCAGCGTGCTGGGCGGGGCTGCACCTGACCGTGGTGCCCGGGAGTACCCGATGTCCTTAGGTGTCTGTCAGATGTCCTGGGCACACCTCACAGCTGTCCTTCTGACTCTGTCCCACGGCAGTTGGTTTGTCCGTGTCTTGTACCTGGTATTGAACCTGGGGCCCTCATCACCCAGCCACATCCCCTGCCCTTTTGTTTTTTATATTGAGACAGGGTCTCGCTGAGCTGCTGAGGGCCTCACGAAGTTGCCATCCTCCTGCCTCAGCCTCCAGAGCTGCTGGGATTGCAGGCGTGGCCCCCACGCTCAGCCAGAGTAGTTTGTTTTGGATGCTGCTCTGCCCCGACCTCGTTTCCCGGTCGCTCGCTGCCAGTGTGAGGAGACAGTGGACTTCTGCTGCCTGTCCCCTTGTCCTGACTCTGGTGTGTCTCGCGGCTTCACCAGGCTCCTCGGTGCTGGCCCCTCCGCTGTGGCCGGACGCCTTTCTCTTTCCCCCGCTCTGACTGCACCCATGGGCCCTCCAACGGGTCACTGGAAAGAGGGGGGAGAAGTTCCCACCTGGCCCCACGTCAGGGCAGGTCCACTCTCCACCAGGTGTGAAGTGGCCTCAGGGTTTCTGTGAGTGTCTTTATCAGAAGAGGACACTTCCCCAGTTCCCCGCCGTGAGGGTCACAGGGACAATGTCACAGCCAGGCTGACGCGTCATCTCACCAGGACGGGGCGGGGACTTTGTGAGGCGGACTGTGTGTCCTGGTGCCTCGCAGGGTGGACGCTGGGCCGGAGGGTGCCCTTCTGCTCTGCCTTTGGGCGCCGGGAGCCTGAGAGACCCTCTGGGCCTTCCTCAGGCGCTTCCTCACGACCCCCCGTCCCTCTCGGTCCCTCTCGGGCCGGGTCGGCCGTCTGGGTTTCTGGGACTCTGTCCACCCCACAGTCGTCGGATGTCAACTTGCCCCACGTGTCCCTTAGGGTCTTTGGGGGTTGTTTCTTGGTACTTGGAATTAAACCCAGAGTGCTTTACCTCTAAGGCGCATCCCGTGCCTGCACACCCTCCCCTTGTTTTTTTAATTGTGAGACAGGGTCTCATTAAGCTGTTAGGGTCTCCGTAAGTTACTGAGGCTGAACTTGAACTTGTGACCTCCTGCTTCAGCCTCCTGAGTTGCAGGGATTCTGTGGACCACTGTGCCCAGCTGGATCTTTTAAACTTTTATGTGGTGTTGAGCCAGCGTTTTCATCACTGTGACCAAAAGACCTGATAAGAACAACATAGAAGCTGGGCACAGTGGCGCACACCTGTGATCCCAGAGACTTGGGAGGCTGAGGCAGGAGGACTGTGAGTTCAAAGCCAGCCTCAGCAACTTAGCGAGGCCCTCAGCTACTCAGCGAGACCCTGTCTCTAAATAAAATATAAAAAATAGAACTGGGGATGTGGCTCAGTGGTTAAGGCCCCTCAGTTCAATCTCTAGTACCAAAAAAAGAACATAGAGGAAGAAATGTTTATTTGGGGCTTATGGTTTCAGAGGTTCAGTTCCGTTGGCCACCTCTGCTTCTCTGGTGAGACCAAGCATTACTCTGGAAGGCTGTGGAGGTGGAGGTAGGAGGCAGCTCAGAACCTGGCATCGGGGAGCAGTGAGAGCAACGTGCACCAGGGTAAAAGGCACACCCCAAGGCACACCCCAGGGGCCTGCTCCTGGCACGCCACTGCTGCCATCCACGTCCTTGTTCCCATCCATGTCCTCAGGCTGCGCTTCTCCTGAGCACCACGAACACGGGACCGCCTCTGCCCCTGTGCGTCCTGCACACGTGAGCGCTCCCTCCCGTCCAGACCCCCGAGTGGGTCGAGGGTGAGGCCTCTTTCCTGGCTGGTCCTGCCATACGGGACTCTCCAGGCCTGTCGCCTCTGCTGATCTGTCAGCGAGCCGGCCCTGGGGTCTTCCTGGGCCAGGGTCTTCCTCCCTGCCCTCCCCTGTGCTGTCCCTCCTCCCTGTGTGGCGCGTTGGTGCGAGGTGAGCATGTACGTCACTGAGCGCCGTCTCCTTGACATGCAGGCTCAGAGGGACGCAGGCTGAGGCCCTGCCGCAGCTGTCGCATGCAGTCAGATCGGCTCTTTCCCTTAGGTCCAGACAGTTCTTCCCAGGGCTGGCACAGTGTGTCCACACCCAGAGACAGGCGGACTTTTTTAGCTTAAGTTTTCCTGGGATTTCTTCTGTGATGAATGAGTTACTTAGAAGTGTGTTGATTTTCGAATATTTGTGAATTTCCTGACCTGCCTGCTGCTGTCCACGTCCAGCTCCCTGCCTGTGTGGTGTGGAGGACACCCTTGCAGGGTGCCTGCACCCTCAGGCTTCCTGAGCGTGTCCCAGGGTGCAGTGTCCAGGGCTGGTGGTCTTTATGGCTCAGGCTGGTGCTGGTGTTGAGAGTGAGTGTCCAGGTTCCTCCTGTCTCAGATTGGTGGCTCTTGGATGTGCACTGGGGCCTGTTGTGGGCAAGCAATGTGTGGTTCTCATCTTGGACTCCTGACTCGGCCTCTGCCATTCTGGGTGGCCCTGCACTCCGAGGAGCTCCTGGGCTGCCTGGCCACGGTCTCCCGGGGCCACACGTGGAACTGAGGGCGCTGAGCAGCAGCTGTCCGTGCGTCTGCACTCAGCGTGGCTCCTCTTTCTCCTCCTTCTCTTCCTCTTTTTCTTTTGAAAACAAATTCATTTTTAAATATAATCAGAAAAATCATGTTTAAACTTGGAATCCTTCCTTTGTGAATTTAACTGGATCCTATGATCTTAGATTCTAATTTCAGTCATGCAGTCTTTTCCTACTCATTCCATTTCCAAAATTCTCCCCATCATCATTTGCATGTCAACAGCAGTTTCCTCAGGAATCCCATCTGTCCCAAGTTCTTGTGGGCTAAAGGCGCCATTCTTTTCTGTAGTTCAGAAACACTGCCAAGGCCTCTTCTTCATGAATTTCCTGACCCTGTCCCTCAAATAATGCAAGTCCTGCAGCAGCCCTGCCACAGCCTCGGGGGTATGAGCTTGAGAAGTCAACGCTGGGGAGGCGGGGAGACCCACTCCCCTGCTGGGTGCTGGGTGCTGGGTGCTGTGTGTTGGGACAGGTTTTCTGGTGGGCGCAAGGATTCCGTCACTGCTTCACTCTTCACGGTCCCCGTGGTGTGTGGGGCCCGTCGTGGCTGACCTCTGATCTCTGTTGCCCCAAGAGCCTGGGCAGGTCTGGACACAGGCGGGGTAGCTCACAGGAGCTAGCCTCTGGGTGAAGGCCGCATCGCCCCCCACCACGGCCCCTCCAGGCACGAGCTGGCAGCACCATTGGCCTGTTAACACGGTGTCCCTCCTTTCAGGACTGGAAAGACCATCAGCACGTGTGTGGCCAGTCGGCAGCTGTCACCGTTCAGGCAGAAGAGGTCCACGTGGCTGAAAGTGTGATTGAGAAGGTGGCCGTGTGAGCCGCCCCACCTACCCTACCTGCCGAGAGGCCTCACAGTGGAAGCCCCCACGGACTGTGGGGGTCGTGAAGGGAACTTGCTGGACAAGTTATCCACGGACTCCGAGTGGACTCGGAGTGGACCCTGCCCTGCAGATGAGCTCTTGCCACCCAGAAGCCCTGAGGAGGTTCTGTGGCACTGTGGGCGGGACAGGGTCCCTGCCCTCAGGGTGCTCTCCCGGGATCATGAGCGTCAGGCCTGGCCAGGTGTGTGTGTGCTGTGACGGTGCACACCTGCTGTCTGTCGATAGAGTTGTAAATAAAGTCCCACCCACCCGACGGCCGTGCCAGTGTCACAGGGCCCTGGGTACAGACCGCCTTGCAGGCTCGGTCCTGTGGTCTGGATTGCATGGTGCTGGCTGCAGCTCCCTGACCCACCATGGTGAGGGTGGGCACGGGGCTTCTTTTGCTGACCACCTCTGGCCCCATTGAGGCCTCTGAGGTGACAGGGTGTCTGCCCACTGCCTGTGCCCGGCACTCACCCAAGGGCCCTCTGTCACCCACCTGCAAGGCCTGAGAAGTCCTTTGGTGGAGATGGATCTGGGAGGATTGTGGCCACCTAGCAGTGCATTTGGGCTCCCTGGCCTCCAAGTTGTGCCCACCAGCTTGGAGGCTGCTCAGGGGCCCAGAGGCAGCCAGTCCGTCTGTGTCCAGGCCCTCTGCATGTAGAGTCCTGACCTTCACTGTGTCCACGCTGTCCCTCCTCACTGCCCAGAGCCGTGCTGACAAGCCTCAGCAGGACCAAGGGCCGGAACCTCTGGGGAGACCCACTGGCTGTTTGGGCGTCCCTCTGCGCCGTTTCTGTGAGCCCTACACTGCAGGCGCCCAGAGTCCTCAGCTCTGTGCCCTCCCCTGGACTAGGGATGGTCCACTCCTGCTGCCCAGAGTCCACACCCAGCATAGCCCTGGCACCCACTGGGATATGATCTGCAGGGGCAGCAGAAGGCTCTGGCAAAAAGGGTGGGGAGCCAGGAGGCCACCGTCAGTGAGCCCTGCCCTGTCTCCCGCGGCTCAGTCCTGCCGGGCACCTGGGAGTTCCAAGGACCTGGGCTGAGCCCTCTTCCCACCAATCGGGTCCTCATGGCCGCTGATTCATTTCTGCCTGTGCTGAACCTGGTCCCCCTATACACAGGCCCTCCAGGGGGGATAAGCTGTCCCGACCTCCAGAAGCCCTCTCTGGTGGCCACGAGGGCATTGCATGGCCCTGTCCTGCCAGCCAGGCCATGGAGAGGCCACAGTGAGGTCCCATGGCACAGCGGTGGTACAAGAGGGCGGGCTCTCCCTGCGGAGATGCAGGCTGAGGTGGCAGAAGACTGCACAGTCAGCAGAGGGCCCTGCACCCAGGACGAGCCAGACCCTGAGGACGTCCAGGCCACTGCCAGCCCGGGGCGCCAAGCAGGCGCACTGGAGCACTGTCTGTGGGGCACTGCCACCTGGGCACTGTGTCCTGGAGTGATGGGCCAACCTGTACTTTGTCCTTCAATTGGAAACCTGAGGGCTCGTGTTTGTTGGGGTCTCCAAGGCCCAAGGCTTGTGATCAGGGGATCTCAGCATGGGCTCTGGGATGCAAGCCCCCAGCTGCGTCCAGCTTCTCGTGACCTCTGTCCACCTCAGGGGCATTCTGACCTCCCCTCTGTCTGAAGGGCTCTCGGTCTAGGTCAGCAAGGGCCAGGCACATTGGGCCCTTAGGTCCCCAGGGACAGAGCCCAAGGGAGCCCCAGTTCCAATTCCGGTGTCAGCACCACTCAGGCTGGGGACACTCAGGCCGGCAGAAATAAATCCATGACCTCGTCCACTCCCTAAAGGGATCAGGGGCAGGCTACGACAGCAGGTCAGGGGAGGCTTGTGATGTGACCGCACACAGTAGACGAGGCTGCGGCACTGGACGGTACTAGGGTGGGCCCAACTGCAGAGCGCTGTAGCGTGCTGAGGTGCCTACAGCCATGGCCCTAACGGCCCTCAGGGCATGTCCCAGGGTGCCGAGCCCAGAACTTCACACTGTCCAGACAAGAACGCAGGCCCTTGTGGCAGTTTGAAGAGGCAACAACCTGGACATAGGACACACAGGACAGCTCCTGCCAACAGGGCTGACAGGAACTCTCCCATGACCAAGGACAGGGACAGCCACGTTGAACTGTTCTAACAGGAGCTGTCCCTTTGCCCCCGGGGCCAGAGGTGCCTCAGGACAGGCAGCTTGGTGTCCTCTGCCCAACCCTGGCCCTGCCGTCTTCTCCCCGAGGTTGCCTTGGGACACGAGAGACAGGTTTGCAGAGCACACGATTGGCCTTAGTGTGGCACTCCTTCAGGGAGCCCTGGGTGGACCTCTGCCAATCCCCAGTCCCTTCCCTAGCAGGCACCTTCTGGCCAGGGGTTGGCAGCTGGTTGTTGTAGTTTTGTTTTTTGGCCTCCAGGAAGCTCTGAAGAGAGTCCTCTTGCCATTCCCACTGGGACAGCAAAAATCCCACCCACCTGGTCCTCAGAAGCAGGAGCTGGCCGGGACCCTTGGTGGGTACCTTCCACTGGGTGCTGTGCATCTCAGGAGACCCCTGTGCCCCCACCCTCAGGGCAAGCAGAGGTCTCCCTTCAGGACCATCACCCCAAACACTCTCCTGTGGTAAAGGGGAAACAGCTCCCGGATGCTACCCTGGGTTGGAGCTGAGGGGGCTGCCCCAGCTGCAGGACCTCCTCACTCTGGGGAGGAAAGGGTCAACCGGCTGATGGGGTCCTTGTTCAGAAGCCCCTCCTCCTCACACCGGTCCCAGGAACCTGCACAGCATCCGGAAGGAATCTGTTTAATCAGAAGCACAGCAGGGCCCCGGGGCTCTGCAGCTGGGGCGCAGTGCCTTGCGGAACACCGTGCGGAACTCGGTGTTGAAGACAGTGTAGACGAGCGGGTTGAGAGCGCTGTTGACATAGCCCAGCCAGGTGACCGCGCTGACCAGGCGCGGGGGCACGAAGCAAGCCCGACACAGTGCCCCTGTAATGTGCACCACGAAGAAGGGCGTCCAGCATACCAGGAAGGCCCCTGGGGGCGAGGGCAGTCAGCCAAACCGGCGCCCCACGCCCGACCCTCTCCCATTCCCCTCTCCTCCACCCGGCCGCCCTGCCCCTCCCCGCCCCCTCTGCACCTCAGCCCCCTTCCTCCGACCCGCGCCAGGGCAGGAACCCACCAACCACCACCGGCAGGACCCTCATGGCCTTGCGCTCTCGGCTGGTGATCTTGGCACGCCTTTGGTGGGCCTGCGTCGGGGGCTGGGGCGAGAGCTCTGCTTCAGGAATGGCGTCGAGAGGCGGGCAGCCGGGTCCGCAGGAGACCCGGTGGAGGACCGGCCCGGGCACCGGACAGTCGGGCCCGCAGGGTCCCGGGTGAAGGCTGGGTGCAGGTGGCGGGCCGGGGCCGCTGGGCCCGCGGGGCGCACGGGCATGCAGCTTGGCTTGCCGGGCCGCTCCCCAGCGCCGGAGGCCGCGGAACGTGGCCCAGTAGAGCAGCAGCATGAGCGGGCAGGGCAAGAAGAAGGAGCACACGGACGAATAGACCACGTAGTCGCGGTCCTCCAGGCGGCAAACGGCAGGGTCTCGACCGCGCACGTCGTTGAGGCCGCACAGTACTGGCGCCGCCACAGCTGCAGAGAGCAGCCACGTGGCACCGATGAGCAGCAGCTGGCGCCGGCCCTGGCGGTGGTAGCGCAGTGGCACAGTCACGGCCACGAACCTGCGGGGCGCGGGCGGCAGCAGTGAGGCCCACGGAGCAGCTGGCGCGGGGGTATGGGGTGGGGGGACAGCGGGGGCGCCCACCTGTCCACGCTGATGGCGCACAGGTTGAAGATGGAGGCGGTGCACAGCATGACGTCCATGGCCATGAGTGCGTCGCAAAGTCGGGGGCTCAGCAACCACGTGCCGCCATGCACCTGGGTGGCCACACCAAGGGCGCAGCAAGGAGAAAATAGTCCGTTATTTGCTAGCTGCAGACTTTCTGACCCCCACTTTTTTGAGGGAGCATGGACTGAGTATCAGGGGAAAGGAAATCTGATGTGAGCCTCGGGCAACTGGGGACACTCACTGGCCTGGACAGTCCTCTGACTGGTTGGTTGACTAGGTCAGGGGCAGGGACAGAAGCCAGCCTCCTGCCTCAGCTCTCCCTTCCTTAGGATACGAAGCCTGGGGAACATAAGGGGGGGGAGGCTCTGATGTCCCTGGCTTCAGAGGAGCCCCAGGACTGGATGGCCCTGAACACAAAGCCGCCCTTTTCACCTAGAGCTCTGCTAAGAGTGGGCCTTCCTGAATAGCTGGTGTTGCTGTTGTGGGACTCTGGACAAGCTACTTCTCTGTTTACTCATCTGTGAGCCCAGAGGTGGTGGCAGTATCCACATCCACAACTTGTGGGTGGCAGAAGCCAAGGCAGTTGTGAGGGCGAAGGAGTTTAAAAAACACAAAGAACTCACGGCACAGTGCCCAGCACAGGATCACGCATGGGGGTATCCCTCTGCAAGGGCAGGAACAGGGTGCCACCCCCCCCCTCTAAATCCCTTCGCGCTGATTTGGGACATTAGCAGCTTAAGAGCCGTCACCGTGACGTCCGCAGCTAGGAGGAGCCGAGGTCGTGTGTCCTTGCGGTACTGGCCTGTGCCCCAAACGACAGAACAGCCCTGTCCACCTTAGTAACCCACGTCTCCCCTCCCCCACAATCCAGGACACCTAGTTCCCAGCAGGGCCCTAAGCGGCTTTTCTCCGGGCTCAACCACAGAGGAGAGAGGTTGGCACTACAGTGGGACCACCCAAGGACCAGACCTGGCCTGGGTGTGGGTTTCTCACAGGGGTTCTGCCCCTCCCACCGGCCTCCCCTTGGATTCGCTGTCCAGTCCAGCTCACTGCTCCTGGAGGAGCCCAGGCCTTGTTCACCAGCGCACGTGGAGGGCGCCGGTGTGGTGTGGATGGCCTTAGGCAGCGGTGTGTGCGCGCGCCCTGGGGGTACTGCGCGGGGCTGAGCCCCCATCTGGTGGTCTGTCCGGCTGGCTCCTCCGAGTGTAGGGGAGGGGAATCCGGTTGCGGAGAGGGCGGGGTTTGGCCAAGCCGCCAGTTTCTGGAGTCTCTGGCTCCAAAGACAGGGGCCTCTGGGTGGCAGAAGCCAAGGCCAGAGGCGAGGGGGAGGGGAGAAGAGAGACACAGGGGGACTGACAGCAAAAGGAGCAGAGACTCCAGGGACCGAGGACAGCCGAGGACCAGGGGGCGAGCAAGTCAGGCGCCCCTGCAACCGTCTGCTGCAACTCGATATTCCGGATCAAAGAGGCGACCTGGGTGCTAAGGGGCTCAGCGGGGACAGGGACGGGAGCAGGAGCAGGCGGGGACGCAGGCTTACCTCGGAGTAGACGAAGAGCGGCAGTACGAGGAGTGCGAGGAGGAGGTCGGCGGCCGCCAGGCTCACGATGAAGTAGTTGGTGGGCGTCTGCAGCGAGCGCTCCGACGCCACGCTCACGCACACGAGCGAATTCCCCGCCAGCACCACGCCAATGAGCAGCACGCCTCCCGCCAGTGCTGCCGCCCCCGCTGCCCCCAACGCCGCGCCTGACCCCGGGGTCCCGGTGCCCGGCCCACGCCCAGCCAACAGCCCGCCCGCGTCCGCGGCGCTGCGGTTCCCCATGGCCCGCCGGCCAGGTGCGCCTCGGCTGGCGCGGAGCGAAGCCCCGGCCCTTCCCGGAGCCCCGCCCCTGGCACGCCCCGCCCCGCCCCGGATCAGGGGGCCCCAGCGGCGCCCCGCCGCGTGCGTGTCTCGAGATCTCGGGGTTTTGCGCTCGGTGAGTCCCGCAGCCAGGCGAAAGCAGCGGCCGAGCGATGAGAACTGAGCGAGGTGATTGGCACAGGCAGCCCCAGACGGCATCGGGCGGTGCGCGGGTCTACCCACGGGATCCCAGCTGGGAAGGCGGGTCGACCGAACCAGACCCGGTGTGCGTGGGTATCGACCCCCACCTGGCACCCCTCTCCGGGTACCTCCTAGAAGCGCCTGGCTCCGAGGCGGATCCGCGTCTCCTTCCGCTCTGTCCAGGGCCGGGCGCCCGAAGACCCAAGCTCTGGCTCCGCCGAGAGCCGCTTTGGGCGTCTCCATCTTCCCAATCCCCGAGGCTCCAGGGCTGTCTCTCTCCCTGCCCCGAACCCCGTCTGGCCTGGGCGGTGCAACCCCGCCTGGCGCCCGAGTCGCGCCCTCATCCTCCTCCAACACTCGCAGATCCTCAGCAACGCTGCAGCCCGGCCCCGCGTGCCCGGCCCACCTTGCCCACCTGGCTACCCTTAGCCCTTAGTCCCCGCCACCAGGGACTACCGCGCAGACCTCAGGGGCTACAAGAACTAACTCAAGAAATCACGTGAGCACTGGACACGGCCAACGCTGACTACAGGAGCCGGTTCCGGTGGGGGGGGGGGGACATCCCCAACAGGAGAAACTACACTAGAGTCACCTGAAAGACACATTAAGAGGTGGCCAGGGTTGGGGCTGCAGCTCAGTCGTAGAGCGCCCGCCTCGCAAGGGTGAGGTACTGGGTTCAATCCTCAGCACCACATAAAAGAAAATAAAGACATGGTGTGCATCTATTAAAAAAAAGAGGTGGCCCGAGGAGGCTGTGAGCGTGGAGGACCAGAACCGTCCCTGGCAGATTATAAAAGAGCCTAGGAAGAAAGTACATGAAAACGTCTTAGGGAGATAGTCTTCTCTGTGGACTTCAGGTTGGGGTGACACCAGACCCGAGTGATGTTTTCTGGGGCCCCTTGGCTAAAAGGCTGAACTCTAGGTGGGTCTCCATTGCATCACTCCATCACCTTCTCCAGCACTGGCTCCCTGGGACGGCAGAGAAGCGCAGCACCAGCCCATCAGGAGGGGAGGGTCCTGACTTCAAAGATTTCAGGGTGTGGACTGGCAGAGAAACGGGGTGGTACTCGCACCACAAGGACTGGAGAGTCTGGGCTGTGGGGTGGGACGGGCAGCTGGTGCCTTTGGGCAGCCCCAGGCACAGCCAGCAGCCTTCCCTCCCCCTGAAGGCTTGAGCAAGAGAACTCGGCACAGCACTGGGGCATTCGCTGGCACAGAACCGAGATCCGGAGCAGGGTGGCCTTGGGTCTAGAGTGGGACACAGAGCTTCTTCCTGCCCCCATTGTCTTCCACCTGCCACTGTTTGAGACAGTGACGAGGCTCTGGGCCATGGCACACACCTGTCACTCCAGCAGCTCAGGAGGCCTGCCCCTCACCAACTCAGGAAGGAATAAGAGCACTGGTTTTGGAGCTGGGTGGTGGAGCACTCCTGGGTTCAATTCCCAGTGTGGAGTGGAGACAGGACGGAGAAGGAATGTGGCTGGACCTATAAATGACAGTAAGGTCAGACCTTCCATGTCCTTGCTAATTTTCAAACTGTTCTGATAGTTTCTGAGAGAGGAGTAGTGAGGTACCCAGGGTGAGAGTTCTCCTCCTCCTCCCCTTTTCTTCTTTCTTCCTCTTCCTCCTCCTCCTTCAGTTCTATCATTTTGCTTTGTGTATTTTGAAGATCTGTCACGAGGTGCCTATACATTCAGACTCACTTTTTATATAAAAACTAATCAACTGTCATCCCCCTACTGGGGAGGCTGAGGCAAGAGAATTGCAAGTTCAAGGCTAGCCTCTAAAAAATTTAGCAAGGCCCTAAGCACCTTAGTGAGACCCTGTCTCGAAATAAAAAATAAAAAGGGCTAGAGATGTAGCTCAGTAGTAGATTACCCCTTGGTCCAGTACCAAAAGAAAACAAGTAAACAAAAGTAACTCCAATTTAAATGCAAAAAAAAAAAACTATGAAAATTATGGAGAAAATGTGGGAAAAATATTTCAACCTGGGATTAGAAAAAGAATTTTTAAATCTGACACCACCAGCATGGATCCACAAATGGAAACACAGAAGAATGGGACTGTCAAGACTAAGAACAGGGGCTGGAGATGTGGCTCAGCGGTAGCGCGCTCGCCTGGCATGCGTGCGGCCCGGGTTCGATCCCCAGCACCACATACCAACAAAGATGTTGTGTCCGCCGAGAACTAAAAAATAAATACTAAAAATTCTCTCTCTCTCTCTCTCTCTCTCTCTCTCTCTCTCTCTCTCTCTCTCCTCTCTCACTCTCTCTTTAAAAAAAAAAAAAGACTAAGAACAGCCAGGTGCAAAGGGACACACCTGTAATCCTGACTATGTGGGAGTCTGAGGCAGGAGGATGGCAGGTTCAAGGTCAGCCTGGGCAATTTAGAAAGACCGCATCTTAAAAGAAAGAAAGGGCTGGTGGTGTGGTGTAGCTCAGTGGTAGAGCACCCCTACATTCCATCCCCAGTTCCACACACAAAAAAACAACAAAACCCCAAAACTTGTAGCCACAGAGTAGAAAAGAATATTAGTGAAATATTATCGAATGTCTTGTGTATATGTGTATGCAAGTAGAATAATATGAGGTCTTTATAAAACATATAAAGAAGTCTCAAAATTCAATGATGTTGGGAGAAGGAAAATTGCAGAATAATCCCCCCTTGGAATCTAGATGCAGAAATCCCAGTGAAATGGAAGCTGACCAGAACCCAGCAGCATGTTTTAAAGGATTACATGTCCTGATGCAGGGGAGCTAACTCAGGAAGACAAGTGTGATTCAGGAGATGAAACTCAATCAATGGGGACTGGGGTTGTGGCTCAGCGGTAGAGCGCTCGCCTTGCACATGGGGGACCCTGGGTTTGATCCTCGGCACCACATAAAAATATATGAATAAAATAAAGGTATTGTGTCAACTACAACTAAAAAATAAATATTTAAAAAAAGAAACTCAATGCAAAATATCACAATAAGAGAAGGAAGAAAACCAGGTGATTGTCTCACTTGGTGCAGAGAAAGCATTTGACATAATTCAGTGCCCTTTCATGATTTAAAAAAAAAAAAAAAAGACCGATTAGGAGCTAGGGTCTGGCTCATCCATAAAGTGCTCACCTTGCAGGCATAAGGCCTTGGGTTTGTTACAAAACAACCTGGGTAGAAAGATGGGTCCCCAACAGGAGACCTGCAAGAACCCAACCCTGGCTGCTCCCTGCAGCAGTGAGTGTGGCTCCCCAGGTCCGCGGACTTGCAGCTTGTAGCTTCTGCCAGAACACTGTCTGCAAGCTCTAGCCACAGCCGGTAGACAGGAAGAGCAAGTGATAGACGCCCAACAGTGAAGAGGAAGGACCAAGCCTGTTTCAATGTGCAGACTGATCTCATGCATAGGAAATCTTATGAAAGTTACAGTAATGATTCTGCAAAATTGGGGGCTGGAGTTGCCACTCAGTGGTGGAGGGTTTGCCTAGTGTGTGTGAGGCACTGGGTTTGATCTTAACACCACATAAAAAAAATGATATAAAAGGTATTGTGTCCATCTACAACTGAAAGGAATACTTTTAAAAAATTCAGCAAAGTTGAAAGATATATAGTAAGCATAAGGGCTGGGGTTGTGGCTCAACGGTAGGGTGCCTGTCTAGCACGTGCAAGGTCCTGGGTTCGATCCTCAGCACCACATAAAAATAAATAAGTAAAATAAAGGTATTGTGTCCAATTGCAACTAAAAAATAAATATTAAAAAAAAATAAAGTATGGGGGCTAGGGTTGTGGCTCAGCAGTACCGCACTTGCTTGACATGTGTGAAGCACTGGGTTCAATTTTCAGCACTACATAGAAAGAAAGAAAGAAAGAAAGATCTATCAACAATTAAATAAAAATAAATAAATAAAGTATGGAGCTTGGGTTGTGGCTCAGCGGTGGAGCACTTGCCTGGCATGTGTGAGACCCTGGGTTCGATCCTCAGCACCACATAAAAATAAATAAAATGAAGGTATTGTGTCCAACTACAACTAATTTTTTTTAATAAATAAAAATAAAAAATAAAGTGAACATAAAATTAGTTGTATTTCTTTTTTTTTTTCTTTCTTTTTTTGCAGTGCTAGGGAAACACAGGGTCTTACACATGCTTAGGCAAGCACTATACCACTGAGCTACACCCCCAGGCCAAAATCAGTTCTATTTCTATATGATAGCAAATAGTCTGAGAGTTAAATGAGGAAATTATCCCATTTGTAATAGCATAAAAAATAAAATAAAATTTCCAGGAAGGATGACTGGCAATTGTGACTCCCAGTGACCCAGAAGGCTGAGGCAGAAGACTCTGTCTCAAAGTTCCAAAAAGGACTGGAGATGTGGTTTAGTGGTAAAGTGCTCCTGGTTTCCATTCCCAGTACTGGGGGAAAAAGATAAAATATCTAGGAATCAATTTAACCAAGAGAGTGAAATACCTATACACTGAAAACTGTTGGTGAGAGGCGTTGAGGACCTGCACAAGTGAATCCAGTGTTTCTAGATGGGGACAGGTTGTCAGAATGACTTGTTGCTAGCAGGGCACTGTGGCCCATGCCTGTCACCCCAGGGACTCAGAGGCTGAGGCAGGAGGGTCACAGGTTCAAGGTCAGCCTCAGCATAGTAATGAGGCCCTGTCCCAAAATAAAAAGACTGGGGGAGTAGCTCAGTGGTAATAAAAGCAGATGGTGTATGTGTGGCTTATTGCCATGCCAAGTGGATCTACAGAACTGATTTACTATCCACATCTCAACAGGGCGGGGCTGGGGCTCAGTGGTAGAGCACTCATCTAGCACAGGTGAGGCACTGGGTTAAATCTTCGCACCACATTAAATAAATAACTAACTAATAAATAAAGGTACTGTGTCCATCTACCACTAAAACATTCTTTTAAAAAATTTCAACAAGCTTTATTTTTATGAAAATGGAAAGGCCAATTCTAAAATTCATGTAGAAATGTAAGGAACCCAAAATAACCAAAGTAATCTTTTTTAGGGGGGTGGAGTAGGGATTGAACTCAGGGGCACTTGACCACTGAGCCACATCCCCAGCCCTATTTTGCATTTAGAGACAGGGTCTTACTGAGTTGCTTAGTGCCTCACTATTGCTGAGGCTGGCTTTGAACTCATGATCCTCCTGCCTCAGCCTCTGGAACTGCTGAGATTACAGGCATGTGCCACCGTGCCTGGATGGAACACAGGGGTGTTTAACTACTGAGACATACCCCTAGTGTCCCCCTTTATTTTGAAACAGTGTCTCAGTAAGTTGCTGAGGTTGGCCTTGAGATCCTCCTGCCTCAGAAACCAAAGCAATCTTGGAAAAGAAAACCAAAATCTTTTTCAAATTTTCAGTTTCGAAATTTTAAGCACTGGGCGCAGTGGTGCACGCCTATAATCCCAGCAGCTTGAGAGGCTGAGACAGGAGGATCTTAAGTTCAAAGCCAGCCTCAGCAACTTCGAGACACTAACAACTCAGTGAGACCCTGTCTCTAAATAAAATTCAAAATAGGGCTGGGGATGTGGCTCAGTGGCCGAGTGCCCCTGAGTTCAATCAATCCCCAGTACCTAAATAAATAAATAAATAAAAATTAAAAAAATTAAAACTTAGAACAAAACATCAGGAATTAAGAGACTGAATCTGGCTTAAGGATAATTGATAGCTCAGTAAAAGAGCATTGAGAGTCCAGATATAAACTCAGACATCACAGTTAACTGATTTTCAACAAGGCTGCTAAGACCATGCTCAGGGAAGACTCTCCTCCACTAGTGGAGTGGAACAGCTAGACAACCACCCGTAGGAGAGCACAGCTGGACCCTGAGTCACACCGTACACTCAAAAGGGTCAGGGATGCAAAGATGAGATCTGAAACATGAGGCAGGTGTCATGGTCCTGGAACAACCAGAAGCACCTGTGCAGGAACAGCAGCGGCAGCAAGGCCTCAGGTGTGGTACCTCAGAGATGCTGTAAGCCAGAGCCAGCCAGGTGGGGGCACACCCCTCAGCCTCAGCTACTAGGGAGGCCAGGAGTTCTGCCTGGACCATGCAGTGCCCCTCATCTCTACACTAAAGAATAAGATATTCCGAAGAGACTGAAAACAGGACCCAGAGAATGGGAGGAAAGACTTTTTAATCGCACAGCTCAGAGAGTATGGTACCCAGAATGTATGAAGAGCACGCACAGCTCAACACAGAAAGGCAATCCAGCTTCAAAGTGAAGACACTGGCTCAGAGCTCAGAGCTCAGAGCAGACACTGGCCCAGCATGCATGGAGCCCTAGCTTCCATTCCCAGCTCCAAAAAACAACAACAACAACAACAACAACAACGACGACGAGACGATCTGGACAGATAAAGAATAAACAGAAATAGCAAGAAGCACCCGAGGCACTGCGGCTGGGGCTCAGCGGTAGTGCACCTGCCTGGCGTGTGAGGCACTGGGTTCGATTCTCAGTATCACATATAAATATATAAATAAAATAAAGGTCTATCAACAACTTAAAAAAAAGGGAGCACCTGAGAACATGCCCGACCTCAGCCAGGTGTGGGGGCCACCCCTGGGACACCTGGGGTTCCAGCAGCTCTGGAGACCAAGACAAGAGGGTCCCAAGTTCCAGGCCAGCCAGGCAACTTGGTAAGACCCCATCTCAAAAAACAAACAAAAATGCTGGTGGGGGTGGGGGTCTGGGGCTGGGGCTGAGTGGCGGAGCGCTGGCCTGGCATGTGTGAGGCACACAGAAATAAACAGGGCTGGGGATGTGCCTCAGGTGGTAGCGCGCTCACCTGGCATGCGCGGGGCGCTGGGTTCGATCCTCAATAACCACTTAAAAATAAAGATAGTGTGTCCACCTAAAACTAAAAAATAAATAAACAAACAAATAAAATAAAGGCATGCTGTCCATCTACAACTAAAACAAAACAAAAAAAAGCCAGTCTCAGCAATTTAGCAAGGCACTAAATAACTTAAAGAGAACCCGTTTCAAAGTAAAAAGTAGAACTAGGGTTGTGGCTCAGTGGCTAAGTGTCCCTGGGTTCAGTCCCTGGTACCAAAAAAAAAAAAAAAAAAGAAAAAGAAAAAAGAAAAGAAAAAGAAAGAAAGAAAAGAAAAATCAAATATGACCCAGCAACCCACTCCTAACCATATTCCCCAAAGAATTAAAAACAGGCTCTCAAAAATAAATAAATAAATAAATAAATAAATAAATAAAAGGAAAATAAATAAATAAATAAATAAAAACAGGCTCTAAGGCTGGGGATATAGCTCAGTTAGTAGAGTACTTGCCTAGTATGTACAAGGCCCTGGTTCAATCCCCAGCACCCTCCCCCCCCCCAAAAAAGAAACAAGCTTTAAAGAGCTGTCTGCACCCCCACATTCACAATGTCAAAGGTGGAAGCAACCTGATGGACAAACACCATCTACCCGGGCCATGGAATGTCATGCAGATTTGAGTGATCCCACTCCCATGGGTCTCGACAGTCACCATTCACAGAGACAGAGGCAGAGGTGATAACCAGGGGCTGGGGGGCTGCAGGCAAGCACTCTACCACTGAGCTACAACCCAGCCCCACTTTATGTTAATTTTTTAAAAGTAGATTTTCCTAGTGAAGATCTGCCTGGTTACTTAAGTGTTTGCAGATGCTGAGAAATCTCACAGATCCAGTTGATATTTGGGATTTGCAATGTTCTTATGAATGTACTTTAAATTTTTTTTTTAGTTGTAGATGGACACAATATCTTTATTTTTATGTGGTACTGAGGATCAAACCCATTGCCTCACGCGGAGGCAGGCACTCTACCACTGAGCCACACCCCAGCCCCTTACAAAAAGTATCATTTGGGGATGGGGTCTCACTAAGGGGCCAAGGCTGGCCTTAAGCTGGTGACCCTCCAGCCTAGGCTCCCGAGTGGCTGGGATTTCAACTGTGGCTACCCTGCCAGGCCAAGAGCAGGTTTGGAAGGCATCCATGGGAGCACCTTCTCCTCTTCCTGCCGCCAGCGTGGAGGAGGAAGCTGCTCTTTCCTTCCTGGAAAAAGAAAACCACGTGACCACAAAGCTCTCATCTGCCCACGGCGCTGGGGGGGGGGGGGCAGAGAAGGTCAGCGGGCCTGTTCTCTGCGCGGTCCTGCTGGCCTGCCTGCTGGCCAGGCAGCTGCGGCAGGCCCCTCCAGCTGTCCACCTCTCTCCTACCCCGCCCACCTCCGAAGCACCTGCACCCACTTCCAGCCGCCAACCACGGCAGAGCCGTCCAGGGCCTTAGGGAGAGGCTCACTTGGGTTCTGCTCCACGGTCCCGAGGCCCCAGGGCTTCGCACGTGCTGTGACCTACGCCTGTCCCGAAGGCGCCCCCGGCCGGGATGTCCCTCTTCGCTCGGGAGCCCCAGGGGATGGCAGTGCCCGCCCGTGGCACCCGCCATCCAGCTGGTCTACTCCCTGCTGCCCAGCCGAGGGGCGCCGACTTGGCGCTGGGGGAGGGAGGAGTCCCGGGCGACAGCTGGGGGGCGGCCTTGACCTTCTGGCGATCGATGGCTCGGAGCCGGGGCGGTGCTGGGCGCCCCCCACCGGCCCACCCTCCCGCTCCGCTCCGGGACCGCTATAAAGGGCCGCGCGGACTGGGGCCGGGGCTGCCAGAGCGCCCAGCACCGCCCGCTGCGCCATGGCTCCCTCGCCACTGCCGCCGTCGCTGCTGCTGCTGCTGCTGCTGCTGGGGGGCTCCACCGCGCGCCCCGCGGCCCCCAGGTGAGCCCGCGTCCGCGCCCCTCCCGCCGGGCGCTGCCCACCCCGTCTGACCTCGCCTCTCCCTAGGGCTCCGCGACACTCGGACGGGACGTTCACCAGTGAGCTCAGCCGCCTGCGGGACAGCGCGCGGTTGCAGCGGCTGCTGCAGGGCCTGGTGGGGAAGCGCAGGTGAGCCGGCAGGTGAGGGCGGGAGAGCAGTCTGGACCGGGGCCGGCGGCGGGACATGCCCGGTGCCCCGGCTCCAGGACTAATTTTGATTTGGGGTGGAACAGCGAGCAGGACACCGAGAACCGCACCTCCTGGTTTCAACCCACAGAGGGCCAGCTGTGCCTGCTGTGGTCAGACGAGCCAGCCCTGCAGGCCTGGTGAGCACCCGCGGCCTTCACCCACCTCCTGCCAGCCCTTTCTCCCGTCCCCTGCCACCTCAGGGCTGCTGCTGGTCAGGCAGTGGTCTCTAGCTGCCATCCCAGCCCTCGGCTTCATGTCTCTGCAGGATGCCACCCAGAGCCCCTCTGCATCAGGGCTGGTCTCCCTGGCTGCCTAGTGTGGCTAGGCCTGGTCACAGTTCCAGAGGCGGCTGAAACCACCCAGTGGTCCAGATGAGGACAGAGGAGGACCAGAGAGGACCCTGGGGCTGGGAGGGGCTGTACTTGGCACTAATAAAGGAAGAACTCAGACTCGCCTCAGGAGCCCACTGTGCATATCTCCTTACACCAGGGCACCCCCTGCACATCAGGCTGCCAGGAGGAAGGAGGGCCCTATCCTCCTGCTCCAGGTCTCCAGGTGACCACACCCAGCTGCCCTTTAAACCTGGGTGACCGTCAGGCACTCGCCCTTATCGCTGGCCTCAGGGCCACCTCCTGTCCACTGGCTGAACTCCCAGCTCTGCTCCCCCCACTTTGTAATCCACTTAGTGAACGGGCCGTGTTCAGGGTGCTGCTGTCTCAGGGGCCATGTGGGTCAGTGTGAAGGGAGGGGCACAGACGCTCAGGTGGGGCAGGAAGGAAGGGAGCCACCCAGGATGCCTGGAGTCCCCTGGAGCAGGAGGACTGGAGACACATGTCCAGGCCAAGTGGTGGTGTGACCTCAGCAGGGCCTGTGCAGCAAGGGACAGTGGTGTCAGCCCCAAGGGGTGGGCTGCAGCAGGCATGTGGGTGCACCAGAGGGTGGGTGGGGCCTGAGGTGGGACTGCCCAGTGAAGAGAGATCAGGAGTCTCAGGAAGGCCACTCAGGCATGCGGTGCCCCACAGCCTCCCCTTCCTCAGAACTCAGTGGCCTCTCCCTGCTCTGAGGGATTTGGAGGCCAAAGAAAGGAAGGGGCAGGGTAGGTGGAGCTCTGGGCTGAGGACCCTCACCAGGACTCTGCTCTGTCGGTTACCAGGGCCCCCCGGAGGGCACAGTGGTCCCTGAAGCCCTTCACTGGGCCCTGCCAGGCCCCTGGGAGCTAACTAGTCTCCGAGGCAGGCAGGGGTGCCGCAGGACAAGGGGCTTTTCCTGCAGGACTGATGCAGGGATGGCCAAGGACCTGGAAGGGACACTGGGTCTGAGCCCCAAGGAGTGGCCGCCAGAATTTGGCCTTAATAAAATTCCAATGGCAGAGCCTAGCAGGACAGCCTTGATCAGGGGTTGGGTAGAGCAACCAAAGCCTGGCCTAGTCTCTTTCCCACCTGTGCCCACCCCTCGCTTCAGTAGCCCTGCCCCCCCAGATCTGCACCCTCAGCCCCAGGTCCATGCCCCCCAGCTCTGTCCCCACAGCCCTGCTCCAGCCCTGCACCCACAGCTCTGCACCCACAGCCCCAGGTCCATGCCCTCCAGCTCTGTCCCCACAGCCCTGCTCCAGCCCTGCACCCACAGCTCTGCACCCACAGCCCCAGGTCCATGCCCCCCAGCTCTGTCCCCACAGCCCTGCTCCAGCCCTGCACCCACAGCTCTGCACCCACAGCCCCAGGTCCATGCCCCCAGCTCTGTCCCCACAGCCCTGCTCCAGCCCTGCCCCCACAGCTCTGCACCCACAGCCCCAGGTCCATGCCCTCCAGCTCTGTCCCCACAGCCCCAGGTCCATGCCCCCCCAGCTCTGAACCCACAGCCCCACGTCCATGCTTCCCAGCTCTGTCCCCACGGCCCTGCTCCAGCCCTGCCTCCCAGATCTGCACCCTTAGCTCCAGGTCCATGCCCCCGAAGCTCTGTCCCCACAGCCCCACGTCCAAGCCCCCTGGTTCTGTCCCCACAGCCCTGCTCCAGCCCTGCTCCCCAGCTCTGCACCCACAGCCCCACATCCATGCTCCCCGGCTCTGTTCCCATGGCCCTGCTCCAGCCCTGCACCCGCAGCCCCAAGTCCATGCCCCCCCAGATCTGTCCCCACGGCCCTCCTCCAGCCCTGCCCCCCAGCTCTGCACCCTCAGCCCCAGGTCCATGCCCTCCAGCTCTGTCCCCACAGCCCCAGGTCCATGCCCCCCAGCTCTGTCCCCACAGCCCTGCTCCAGCCCTGCCCCCCAGATCTGTCCCCACAGCCCCAGGTCCATGCCTCCCAGCTCTGCACCCACAGCCCCAGGTCCATGCCTCCCAGCTCTGCACCCACAGCCCCAGGTCCATGCCTCCCAGCTCTGCACCCACAGCCCCAGGTCCATGCCCCCCAGCTCTGTCCCCACGGCCCTGCTCCAGCCCTGCCCCCACAGCTCTGCACCCATAGTCCCAGGTCCATGCCCCCCAGCTCTGCACCTGCAGCCCTAGGTCCATGCCCCCCAGCTCTGCACCTGCAGCCCCAGGTCCATGCCTCCCAGCTCTGCACCTGCAGCCCAGGTCCATGCCCTCCAAGCAGCTTACAAGCTCCTCTATGCCCTGTGTTTGGAATCAGTGGTTCTCATTCCCAGTGGATGCCTGAATGTGGCCCAGATCAGGCTGAATGACCACTCCACATCCTCCTCCTGCTGGTGCCCTGCGTCTGGCCGGCCAGCGGGAGTCCCCTTGGTGGAAGCCTGTGGTAAAGGGTCATAAAGTGGGGCGGTGCTTGGCAGGGGCGAAGGTCGCCGAGGCAGGAACTGTACCAGCCCTGACGCCAGAGAGCTGGACCCTCCCGTCAGATGACAGCCGCCAAGATGGGGGCTCAGGCCCTGCCATGGCCTCCCCTGCTGCTGGCGCTGCTCACCGTGCTGCTTGGCCATTCCCCGGGAGCCACAGCCCAGACTCAGGGTACATGCTGGAGGTGGGGGGGCGGGGGGGTGGGGGCTGGGAGGCACTGACCTGTCCTCTCCAACTTCCCAGTCTGCTCGGTGGACAAGACCTTCCTCCAAGTGCAGGAGAACGAAAATATCACGGAAGCCCTGGTGAACATCTCCGTCCCAGACGGCCAGCAGGTGACCCTCGGATCCTCGTCCACCCCATCCGCATTTCGGATCCTAGGAAACCAGCTCTTTCTCAGCGTGATTCCTGATTATGAGGTGCAGGCAGTAGCTGGGGTGGGGTGTTTCCAGGGTCCCCTGCGGGTACACAAAGACCTGGGGGTGGCCAGGGCTCTGCCTCCCCAGGCATTGACTGACCCTTCAGGCCCCATCCTGGGCTGGGCCTCGTCCATTAGGGAGCAAGGCTGCCTAGCGTCTCCTCCTCCTCCCCTGACTCACCACCCATGACGACCTGGGCGAGCGTCTGCCCTCAGCCTCGGGCTCCCGGCCTGTGGAGTGGGGACGTCTGCCACCACCAGGCAGGTGATCTGCAAGACCGACTTGCCTCCACAGGAGAATACGATGCTGGAGGCACACCTGGAGTGCAAGAGGGGGGACACCGTGGTGAGTGCACCTGTCTCCCTGGCCCTGGGCCCTCCTCTGTGACCTCGCCCAGGGAGTGTTTCCAAACTCCAGCCCTCCCCGGCTACACCCTCACGTCCTCCAGCCCAGACTCGGCCCTGAGCTTCAGACTCACAAACCCAGCTGTGGACACACAGACTCCCCTGACCCCCTGGCCCAGCACCTGGAGGCACCCTGGCCTGCTGACTGCTCCCCAGGCTTCCTTCCCGCTAGCCCGCCCTCAGGAGCAATGTGGGCCCCGCCTCAGGCAGCCCCAGAACCCCCTTCCTCCCTCCACATCCCACCAGGGCCTCGGCCACCAGCTTCCCCTTTCTGGAACCTTCCTACTGGTCCCTTTCCTCTCTTGCCCCTGGTCCATCCGTCCCCTCTCTGGGTGGGGGGTCTCAGGAGAGCCTAGGAGACCCAGCCCCGCCCGGCACTTCCACAGCTGCCTTCACACTGGGAGTCCAAGCCCACGGGCTGCTGTGGTGACCAGGCTGGGTGTGTGGCCTGGCCTGGTGCGCCCGTCCCCTCACCTGCTCAGGTGGGCAGGGAAACCTTTCCTCTTTGGTGGACTCCGTCCACCCGCTGTGCTGCAGCGGCAGCCCTCCTCCTGCACTCCCACGCCCCGAGCCAGAAAGCCACAGGAGCGCCTCACCCCAGCTCCACCCTGAGCAGCCCCTGCCCTGCGCCAGGCCACACCACCGCAGCCCCCACGAGTATCTCAGCAGGTGTCTCTAATAGGTGGGCACCTGGGGCTGGGGCTGGCTCAGTGGCAGAGCACTTGCCACGCACGCGTGAGGCACTGGGTTCCAGCCTCAGCATCACATAAAAATCCACAGATAAAATCAGGTCTGGTGTCCATCTACAACTAAAAAACATATATTTAAAAAAACTTTTAAAAAATAGGTCGGGACCCTTCATTTTAAGCTCAGCTCAGTGGCAGAGAGCTGGCCTTGGCCTCCTGTGTGAGGTCTCCAGCACCACAAAGAAAACAAGGCACATTCTCCTGCCCTGTCCACCGGAGAAGGGCGGTTCCCCTCGCCCTCTCAACCCTGGCGTGTCCACCTGTCCTGGGCCTCTGAGAGTCTGCCTCGGCTTGTGTGAATCGGAGCAAAGTCCACCCAGGGGCTGGCGGATCTCCCTGCAGGTGCCTTCCACTCTCCCTGCTTGGATATTCTTGAGGAAACGTGACATCTCACACGTGTCCTCTTTTTATCTATCTAGATCTATTTTTTAGTGAAAGGTGGACACCATGTCTTTATCTCATATCCACGTGGTGCTGAGGAGGGAACCCAGTGCCTCACGCGTGCGAGGCGAGTGCTCCACCTCCGAGCCCCAGCCCCAGCCCCCAGGGTCCTCTCTTGAGGTTCTGCTGGTAGCCTCCTCAGGCCACTTATCTGTCCCCGGAGTGCTTGCCACCTCTGTAACCCACCTCTGTGGTCTGGGAGCCCCAGGGCTGAGTCGTGTCCCTGGTGATGGGCCCTGCCCTGCTGGGTCACCATCACCTTCCAAGAAACAAGCAGAAGGGAAAGTGGGCGAATGGACGACCACCTGGGTGCATGGACAGGAGTGAGGCAGGAGTGGAGGCCGGCGGCCGGGAGGGCTGTGGCCAAGGCTGTCGACCCCTAGGTGGCGCAGCTGAGGGTGTTTGTGGTGGTGCTGGATGTCAACGACAACGCCCCAGAGTTCCCCTTCAGCACCAAGGAGCAGGACGTGCAGGAGGTGAGTCGGGCGGAGCCAGAGCCGGCACTGCCTGGGCTGGGCACTGGGCGGATGTGGGCCCAGAGGGCTAGTGGTCCACAGAGGCCATGCCTGTGTCTGCCCCCAGGACACCAAAGTGAACTCTACGGTCATCCCTGAGGCAGAACTACAGGCCACGGACCGTGACAAGGACAGCACCTTATTCTACACCCTACAGGAAGTGACCCCGGTCAGTGGTACCCCAGCCCTGCCCAACACTGGCCCTTGGCTTCTGAGCCACTGCTCCTTGATCCCCCAGGGGCTCAGCTGTGGCTCCCGCTCCCCAGGGCGCTGGCAGCTTCTTCTCCCTTTTGGGGGTGAACCGCCCTGCCCTGAGGCTGGACCGGACCCTGGACTTCTACCAGTGGCAGAACATGACCTTCCGGCTGCTGGTGCGGGTGAGTGGTTCCCCACCGAGTCCTGGATGCTCAGGCCCTGTCTGAGGTCCCCTGCCTGACCCGGCAGAGCTGTTACAGGACACGAGGGAGGAGCACCAGGAGCCCAGCCACACGGCCACGGCCACCCTGGTCCTGAAGGTGCTGCCCGCTGACCTGCGGCCACCCTGGTTCTTGCCCTGCTCCTACTCAGACGGCTCCGTCTGCATCCAGGCTCAGTACCAGGGGGCCATCCCCACAGGACACAGACTGGTAACGGGGCCCGCCGCAGGGACGGCCTGCAGTGCAGAGTGGGGTCTGGGGGGCTCAGGGCGGGAGCCTGGGGCCTGGGCTCTCCAGGGGCAGTGGGCGACTTCAGTGGCGATTTTGGAAGAGCTGTGAATGAGCATTTTCTCCCAAACCGCCCACCCAGCCTGGGGTAGTGTGTGTACCAGCCACCGCAGCGTGGGGAGCCCTGCCTGGTGAGGTCAGCCAGAGGAGGGGCTGGAGGGGCCAGCTGGGCCGCCTGAAGGGCAGCTGAGCAAAGCCCCTCCCTAGGGCTGGCCTCCCAGGCAGGCCCGATCACTGTGCCTCCCAACCCACGAGGTGCCTTGGATTCGCCTGTAGCTGCCCTGACCGCGACAGGCACTGCCCGGCCCTCTCCCCTCCCCGCTGTGCTCCAAGCCTGTGTTTCAGACCCCGAGGAGCAGGGGAAGGGCCGACGGGGGCCATCGGCACCAGCCCCACCATGACCCCCACCCCCACAGCTGTCCCCCCTCATCCTGCGTCCGGGGCCCATCTATGCTGTGGACGGAGATCGAGGCATCAACGAGCGGGTCATCTACAGCATTATAGGGGGTGAGAAAAGACCTGTCCCCGCCACCCACGGTACCACAGACCCCCGCCTTGGACTCAGGCTGAACCAGCCAGGATCCTGGACCCTAGGGAGGGGACCAGGGTCTAAGTTCTGCCCCACCTCCTCTCAGGAAACAAGGACAACACATTTGCCATCGACCCAGACTCTGGCAACCTCACCATGACCAAGAGTGTCCCCAGCCCCACGACATTCCTGCTACTGGTCAAGGTGAGTGCCGGCCTGGGGCAGCAGGATGTCAGCTGCACTTTCACCGGCCTGCTGGCCACTACTGCCTCTCCTTTCCCAGGGTGAACAGGCTGATCTGGCCCGTTACTCGGTGACCCAGGTCACTGTGGAGGCCCGCCAGGCCAATGGGAGCCAGCCCTACTTCTCCCAGAGCCTGTACCGAGGCACTGTGGCCCCTGGCTCTGGGTCTGGTGTGGCTGTCAAGGATGCCACCTCCCCCTCTCAGCCTCTGAGGATCTGGGCTCAGGACCCTGACTTCCCGGTAGGCGGCCCCCTCCTGCCCATCCAGGAGCCCCGTAACCTGGCCCAGTCCCAGGGTCTGCTCGCCCCCGGGTGGGTGGGCTTGGGGTGAAGAGTGGGGGCAGCCCAGGCCCGGGACTCACTGCAGCCACACGCAGGACTTGAACTCGGCCATTACCTATCAAATCACCAACTGCTCCGAGTTCCGGATGGCTGGAGAGATGGTGCTGACCGCCACGGCAATAGAGCAAGCAGGGGTCTTCTACGCAGAGGTAGGGAAGTGTGTCTGAGGGTGGGGGACTGCAGAGGGGCTCTGCAGGGACAAGCCCCCCTTCCCACCCCAGGTGGAGGCCAGGAACACCGTGACTGGGGGTGTAGCCACCGCTGTGGTTGAGATTCGTGTTTCAGAGCCGGAGCCCCCCTCCACAGGTAAGCCTCGGGGGGCCCCTTTAGGATGGCTCCTACCCTGGGCAGGTGGGCTGGGTGCAGAGGCAAGTCTGGCACTGTCCCTGGCTCCCTAGGCTCCCCAGAGCCCCCCACATCCCCAGAGACTGGAAGAACAACTGGGCCCTGGAGCAGCACCACTTCGCAAGCCCCCAGGCCCCCTGGGACCTCTCAGGGACCCTCAACAACCAGCTCTGGGGGTGGCAGTGGCCCTCATCCACCCCTAGGCACGACTCTGAGGCCACCGACCTCACCCACACCCGGGGGAACCCCCAGCCCGGGAGTGGGCACCTCGACCCGACCAGCCACGCCCGGTGGGGGCTCAGCACAGACCCAGAAGCCTGGGACCTCTCGGCCCACGGCTCCCGGTCCAGGAGCAGGCACCTCCCCTCAACCCCCCACGACCGGTGGGGGCTCAGCACAGACCCAGAGGCCTGGGACCTCTCGGCCCACGGCTCCCGGTCCAGGAGCAGGCACCTCCCCTCAACCCCCCACACCCAGTGGGGGCTCAGCACAGACCTCAAAACCAGGGACTTCTCCAACGAGCACCCCCGATGTGGGAGCAGGCACCTCACGACCAACCAGGCCCGGTGGGGGCTCAGCACAGACCCAGAAGCCTGGGACCTCTCGGCCCACGGTCCCTGGGCCCAGCAGGAGCCCCCCACCCTCAGGTAGTCCCCACCCCACTTGTCCTAGCTCAGAACCTGGGTGGTCCAGGGTCACCTCTAGGACAGAGTCCCAGGCAGGGGTCTGTCTGGTGAGAACAGTCAGCCCAGGAGCCCCCAAAGCTGCACTAGGAAGGTGTGGGGTGCAGGGCAGGGGGCAGATTCGAGATCCAGCGAGCTGAGTCGCCAAGGCCGTTGGTAATTTAGGATCTTAAGACAGAGAGCACCCCTTCAATGATTAGGAGAGATACAGGACTGAAATTCAGACTGGACAGCTGCATCAGGTTTGTGGCTAGGCTAGAAGCTGAGGCAGGATTTCTTGAGCCCAGGATTTTGAGGCCAACCTGGGCAACATAGTGAGCCCTGTCTTAAAAACAAAACAAACAACAACAACAACAAAACACTGATTGTATCCCACGGCTGGGGGTACTGGTACACCTGAGGCCACACAGGAGTTTGTGGCCCAGGGGACCTGTGTGCTAGCCCTGTACTAAGGAGTCTTGGTGGGTTTAGAGCAAGCAGAATCAAGTTCCAGAGGTCTGCCGTGGTCTCAGGACCTATCTGTGCAGTGAGCAGGGTACAGCACAGGGAACCAGCCTCCTCCCAGATTCCCAGAGACAGTGGCATAAGGCAAATCCCTGGGGGCTATGGAACTGGAAACGGAGTCAGGAGCAACTGAACACTGTTTCTGGTCCCAGCCCAACGTACAGGCAGAGACTACCTGAGACTGAATTCCCTGTTGCCATTCATCCTGTTGTATCCCAAGTTGCTTCCTCCCTGGAACACCCTGTCCTAGGGGGACCCTGGCTGGGCCTTGGTGTGCTCACAACATCTCCCTGGTGGGGGCCAACAGCACCTGCCCCTCAGAACCCACAGCTCTGGTAGGGGGCAGCCAAAGGCTGGCTTGTTTTCAGGGTGCCTGGCTGGCACAGGCTGGCACAGGCTGGCGAGGTGTGCCACAGTGGATGACCATGTCTTCTGCAGGGACGCCAGGAAGCAGCACAGGAGGAAGTGTCCCAATACAGGATGACCAGCACTTCTCCATAGTGGACATGGCAGTGCTGGGAGGGGTGCTGGGTGCACTGCTGTTGCTGGCCCTCCTGGGGCTGGCCATCCTCATTCACAAACACTATGGTCACCGACTGAACTGCTGCTCTGGCAAAGCTGCGGTGAGACTCCTTGTGGGAGCTAGGGCGTAGCAGGGTAGATGACAGTGACAGGGACAGACAGGGGGCAGAGGAGAGAGGTGGGGAGGGAGGGAGACATGCAGAGGGATGAAACATGGGGCAGAGAGAAGGCAGGACGCTCTTCTGTAATCGCAGCAACTTGGGAAGCTTAGGTAAGAGGCTAATAACTTCAAAGCCAGCCTCAGCCACAGTTTAGCAGGATCCAGTTAGAAATAATAATAATAAGGGCAGGGAGGGGGGCTGGGTGTATGGTTCAGCGCATAAGCACCCTTGGGTCCAAGCCAAGGTTCAAGGGGGGGGGGAAGAGGGGGAGATAGTGGAAAGGTGTAGAGATAGAGGTGGAGGTGGGGATAGGAGAGCTGGAGGAGATAAGGGGGTGGGGAGTTGGAATGGGATTGTCAGGGGACCAGCAGGGGACCAGGGTTTAGTGACTCTGGGAAGGAGCAGCCAGTGTACAGGCCAGGGTCACAAAACAGGGCAAGGGCAGAAGCCTACAGAGGGGAGGGACCAGAGTCCCGCTGATATCCTTGCTGTGCCCACAGGAGCCCCAGCCCCAGGGCTTTGACAATCAGGCCTTTGTGGGGGACCAGGAGGCCAACTGGGCACCTGCCCCTAGCCCCGGTTCTGGGCCCAAGTCTGTGGAGGTGCCACCGGAGCAGCCCAGCCCCAGGTCCCCTGCCCCTGAGCCTCCCAGCACGGAGTCCCCAGACCCAGGTCCCCTCGCCAGTGCCCCTGAGTCCCCGGTGGCCGCCAGGGCTGTGGACAGCCCCTCAGCAGTGAGATCCATCCTGACCAAGGAGCGGCGCCCGGAGGGCGGCTACAAGGCCGTGTGGTTCGGCGAGGACATTGGGGCCGAGGCCGACGTGGTGGTCCTTAACGCACCCACCGCGGACGCGGACGGCGCGGGTGACTCTGGCAGCGAGGACAGCGGCGAAGAGGACGCTGGCCAGGGCTGGGGTCCCCGCGGCGCGCCCGCGCCCGAAGACGACTCCACCTACATCTAGCTAGACCTCTCTGCTCGCCCGCAACGGGCCTGGACCCAGGGTCCACTCGCCGCCCCACTTCTCTCGCAGAATAAAATTTCAATTTCGAATCCCAGAATCGGAGGCGATGGGCGGCTGTTCGAGAATTGGTGCAGGGAGGTTGGCCACACCTTCCAGTGGCTCCAGGCGGACGTGGAAGAGGCGGGCGGTGCTTCTTGTAAACCAGCTGCTGCCCCGCCCGCCCGCCGCCGGGCCTTCTGGACCGCTGGTAGCCAGGAAGTTCCTCTCCTGGTCTCACCACAGTCCAGGGGGGCGGGGGGCGCACCAGAGATCTCCACCTCGCGCCTCACGACCCCAGCGGAGACTCCGTGGGGGTGGGCTGGAAGGAGCCAGCGCAAATCCCCGGGAAGACTTGCTTGGGAGAGGGTCGTCTTGGGGACCTCGCAGGGGAAACAGACTCCTTCGGAAGTCTATGAGGTCGGCCGCGGTGGGGGCGAACCCCCTGGGCGCCGCGCGGAGGGACAGGGCCCAGCGCCAGCACTGAGACATTCGGCGCTGCGGCTGGGAGCATCCCAAGATGACTGGAGCTAGCAGCCGGGGTCTGCTGCCCAAGGACCCCGGGGTGGGGGAGCCGGTATTAGGGGAGTACGGGCCACCTGGTGGGGACAGAGCTCCCCGGCTTGACTTCCAGGGCTCACCCCAGGCCCGAGTTTTTCCAAACTGCCCGTCAAACTGTCCCTGTGGGTCATTGACATTTTTCCTTATGAAAAGTCCTCGTGAATCCTTTCCAAAAGCTCTCAAGAGTGGCTGTCGGAATAGCCAGCAGTCAGCCAACGATACGGCAGTCCCTCTTAAGACTCCACGAGTTTTATGCAAAAACAACAAAACCCCACAACAAAACTCCACTTTTGTCCGGGGTCTGATTTTGCACCTCTGTTCGGGACCTCTGGTTTACCCTAGTTTGACCCGCGCCTAGGGCTGCTTCCCGGGAAGCAGCAGGGGAGCCGCCGGGGCTGAGCCCGGAGGGCAGGCGGAGGCCGGAACCTCCCACGGGAGCATGTGACCCCCGCGAGGCACCTGCAGGGCTTAGGCCCCGCCCGCCCCGGCCCGCCCCTGCCCGCGCACTATAAAAGCACCGCTGCGTCCTCTCTGGGAGAGAAACGTCCCGTCCCGGCGGCTCCGGCACCCAGGTATGCGGGACCCCTGGCCCACGCGGAACAGAGGGGAGCTACGACCCTCGTGGGAGTCCCTGTTCTCCCCACGAGCAGCGGCCGGGAAGGGGCCGCACCAAGGGCTGGGGAGCCTGAAGGAGGCTCCGTGAGACCGAGGGTGGGGTGGGGAGTGGGGTCGGGCTGAGGACGGGGCTGGGACGGTGGACGGTGGGCGGCCGGCCGTGGGAGGGCGCCTACCCGCCGCCCCGCCCTCTAGGTTTCGGTTTCCCGCGAAGCTGAGTTTCGCTTTCCTAGACTCTGACCCTGCCCTTCCACACCGGCTTTCCCGTCTTGTCTTTGCAGGGTCCAGCCTGTGAGCTCTGCCAGGCCTGGACGCTGGCTTAACATCTGTGACCTCACGTGTGTGCTCTCGCCACATCTGTCGCCACACCTATCTCCACCTTGGCCCAGGAAACCACACTTGGGCAACATAGGTGGTTAGAAGCCCTCAATCCACATCTGTGACTCTCAACACCTGGGTCACACTTGTGACACCTTGGCCACACTGTGGCCACACTCTGACACCTGAAGTGACACACGAGGAACCCGTATCTCACCTGTGATAATACCTGCCACTGCCCCTGCCCAGAATCTCAGTGAAGGGCTACCCTGACTCCCAGACTGACCGTCTGTAAAGAACAATGGCTGTAGTTCCTCAGAGGTGAGAACTGCCAGCCTGCCTGCCCTCCCTCCCCATGTGATCCCTGGGCCTGGCGCTTGGCCCTGACCAAGCGTGGCCACCCCACCCGCAGGGGGGTCCAGCGTGTTCTGTTTGGAGAGTGGCTTCTGGGTGAGGTCAGCAGCGGCTGCTACGAGGGGCTGCGGTGGCTGGACAACGCCCACACGGTCTTCCGGGTGCCCTGGAAGCACTTTGCTCGCAAGGACCTAGGAGAGGCAGACGCCCGCATCTTCAAGGTGGGGCCCAGCCCCACTCCCAAGGAGGACCTGTCTGGGACCCTAAGGCTCCACCCCTCTGACTGGGTTTTCTGTTTTTTTCCCAGGCCTGGGCAGTGGCCCGAGGCAGGTGGCCACCCAACACTGGCAGGGGCGACAGGACACCCCCAGAGGCTGAGGCTGCAGAGCGTGCGGGCTGGAAAACCAACTTCCGATGCGCACTGCACAGCACACGGCTCTTCCGGATGCTGCAAGACAACTCAGGGGACCCTGTGGACCCACACAAGGTGTACGCGCTCAACCCTGAGCTGGAGTGGAGAGGTAAGGAACCCCCCAGGTTGGACAGGAAGGTAGGTGGATGGGTAGAGGGCTCCGCCTTATCTTGGCCTCCAGGTCAGGTGTCCAGCCCCATGTTGGGGTGTCCTGCTTTAAAGCCCCAGGCCTTGCCACCAGGTGCCAGGTCACTGAGGGGAAGAGGTTAGCAGCAAGGAAGGAGCAGGGTGCTGGGACCTGGGGGTACTCAGGACATTCACAACCAGGTCTTATGCCAGCCCCAGGTCCAACTGGCCCCCCACTTTCGGAAGGCCCAGCTGCCTATCAGGGGGAAGAAGAGGCTCTTGAAGGTGCCCTGCCTACACAGGTACAGGCTCTGCCCATCTCTGCCCCTGGTTGTTGGGGCTGGGAGCTGCTTACACCAGACTGTCTTCCCCTTGCAGGGTGGGCCCCTAGGACCATTCCTGGCAGGAGACACTAAGCTGCAAGCCCCAAGCCCTCTGCCCATCCCAGCAAGTGACACAGGGGACCTCTTGCTCCAGGTTCTTCAGCACAGCCTCCTGGGGGACCCCCTGATGGAGGCTGCATGGCGGGTAGACCCAGCCCCTCCGGGGCCTTCTGGTGAGGGACAGCAGGGGCCATACTGAGGGAAGGGGGCAGACAGGACAGCAGAGACCCTGGGGAGAGGGAAAGGGACCCAGTGTCCTGGGGTGGGCCCTTGAGGAGGATGTGGGGTGCTGGGACACCATGAAGGGCAAGTCCGGCAGAAACAGAGCCACCCCAGCTGGGTAACTTGGGTGTTGCCCTGTCACTTTCAGGCCCAGAGTGCCCTTTGGAGGCGCTTCATACAGCACGGGCAGTGGAAGCTGTCCCCAGCCCCAGGCCTCAACACGTGGCCCTGATGACAGGTGAGAAGCTCGAGAACCTCTGCAGTAGGGATGGGGATGGATGGGGATGGGGAGGAGGGGGTTGGGGACCTGAACCAACTCAGCCCTTCCCAGATGCAGGCCAGGGTACGGCCCCAGGGTACCTGCATGCAGCAGAGCCTAAGACAGCACCCTTTGCTAGCAGGGCACCCCAAAGGGAGGTGGCTGGGTACCGCCTGTTCCGCACACACCTGTCGCTCACAGCTTGGTGTATGCAGATCCCAGCCCAGGTGCCCTGGACGTGACCATCATGTACAAGGGACGCACAGTGCTGCAGGCAATGGTGGGGCACCCCAGCTGTGTGTTCCTGTATGGATCCCCTGGCCCAGCCATCAGGGCCTCAGAGCCCCAGCAGGTGGTCTTCCCTAGCCCTGCTGAGCTCCCTGATCAGAAGCAGCTGCACTACACAGAGAAGCTATTGCGGCATGTGACCCCTGGCCTGCAGCTGGAGCTGCGCGGACTGGCACTGTGGGCCCGGCGCATGGGCAAGTGCAAGGTGTACTGGGAGGTGGGCAGTCCCTTGGGTTCTGCCAGCCCCTCCAGCCCAGCCCAGCTGCTGGAGCGCAACTGCAACACCCCCATCTTCGACTTCAGCACCTTCTTCCGAGGTCAGTGAGGCACCTGCCTGGGAAGTGGGCCGACTCTAGGTATTCCCCTGGGAGCCTTGCCCACCCTGCTCACCAGAGCCATCTCCTGCAGAGCTGGGGGAATTCCGGACACGAAGGCGCCAAGGCTCCCCACACTACACTATCTACCTGGGCTTTGGGCAGGACCTGTCAGCAGGGAGGCCCAAGGAAAAGAACCTGGTCCTGGTGAAGGTGAGGCCCGGGGCCAGGAGGGTGAGAAGGGACGGCCTGGCCCTCAGGTTACCAGGGCCCTGACAGATGCCCCCCTGCAGCTGGAGCCATGGCTGTGCCGGGTGCACCTGGAGGGTGTGCAACGTGAGGGCGTGTCCTCCCTGGACAGTGGCAGCCTCAGCCTGTCCCTGTCAAGCACCAACAGCCTCTACGATGACATTGAGCACTTCCTCATGGAGCTGGAACAGCCAGCTTAACCCCCTACCCCAGCCGCCCCCAACAGAAGAGTGCCGAGAACCAGCGCTGTCCTGTTCTCCCTGGTGGCAGTACTGACCAGACATGCAGGGCCCTGGCAAGGGAGGCGAAGCCCAGGAAGCACACTGCAGACCTCCCCTGCATGCCCACTCTTCTGTCTATCGAGCACTCAAGCGACACACTGAAGTGCTAATAAACCACTCGCTGGATACAAATGCCCCTGAGATGGGTGTGGGGGAAAGCTGCTCCACCAGGAGAGCTGGGGAGGTGCCATCATGTGCCCAGCAGTGCCTGTCCTGACTGGAGGTCTGGAGCACTGTGCTCTGCCTCCTGGGAAGCAGCTGGCGGAGTGCAAACCTGAAACAATTACCTGAAGGGGCAGAAGGCCATTTTAAGACTGAAAATAGAGAAATTGCTAAAAGAGAGACAAAGGAGGCCACCTGGAAAAGGATCCAGGAGTCCCTCCCTGCCCCAGACTATCACCAAAGGCTTCACCTTCCAAGTACTGAGGCCACAGGAAAGTTTCTAAAGATAAGCCATTTTTGATAAATTAGAACACAATGGAAACAGTGTATCTATAATATACATATAAAAAAGTCCAGTTTTCAACTGTGAGCAAGACAGGTGCAGACGGGTGTCATCACGGGAGCCCAAAGGCAGGAGTGCTGGTGGCCCCAGGCCTTTGTCACAAAGGCTCAAGGGCCTCAGGCCTCGGTCCCCTGGGCGGGCGGCTCCTCCCCAGCCTCAGTCTTCCTGTGCTTACGCATGTGCCTGTACTTGTCCACGTAGGCCTTCACCAGATTGGCCACCTTCACAGGGTTGATTTCGCCACTCTTGCTGTGGCAGATCTGGAGAGTGAGATCTGGTTACCCAACATGCTTCAGGCCAGACGCTGCAGCAACAGGGCCTGAGCCCAACAGAGCAGGGCCCAGGGTTCTGCCTACAGGGTCGTGCCATCTGTCTACCGCCTCAAAGGGTTGCTGAGGGTGCCCCAAGTGTCACAGGTTTGTAGACATATCCCCCAGGGCATTTACCACCTGCAAGCTGGGCATGGATCGGGCCATTTTAAATGCCATGTGTTATTTTAGCTTTTTCAAAAGCATGAATGTTCACGAGTGAGGGGCAGCTACAGAGAGAACTGACCCAAGGCCTCAATCAGGACATGGTCTGGCAGGCCAGGCCCAAGCTATACTTACGGACCCTGAAAGTCTGTATTGGCAAGAAAGAGCAGTGACCTGCCTCCTGCCGGGCCATGCTGCCCAAGACCTCAGGGCTCCCCAGCAAGGGCACAGGTGCCTGTAGCCCACCTTCTGCACGGCTTTGCGTAGGATGTCCTTGTACTCCTCCTTGGTCACCTCTCTCTTCTGGTAGAAGGGTTTGATGGCCAGCTTCACCTCCTCCACAGCTCGCTCCTGCATGTGCAGCTTCTTCATGTACTAGGAGGGAAGACACCCGTGACACCGATGGCAGGTGAGGGCCTTTGGTGCGAGGCCCCATGGTGCTGGGAGCCATTTCAGCACAGAAGCAAGAGGCAACCCCAGTAGCTCCCACCATCCTGATGGAGCCCCCTGGGCTGGCTTCTGCTCCTCAACTCAGCCTCAGGAACCCTGGGAAGGGCCAGTGGGCACTCACTTCCTCCTTCCTGGTCTTTTCTGCAGCTGGCCTGGGAGTGGCCGTCCTCTCCTCCAAGTCAGTGGTGCTGGCTTGACCAGCCGGCTCTGAGGCTGTAGCTAGTGCGGTGGGCACAGGGGCCACACTCTGGGCCACCCCACAGCCTGCGAGAGGAAGGCTCCCTTGTAGGATAAACTGGACTGAGGGTTGGCTGATCAGCGTGTACGGTGGGATGCTTGGAGGCTGAGCTAAGCCGGGAGGCATGTTGGAGCCGTAAACCTGGACAAAGAATGACCCACTGAGTGCAGAGCCCTGAGGGTTGGCAATCCCCCTTTGCAGCCCCACTCCCGAAGCACAGGGGGCAGGGCAGAAATGAAATGGCACCACGAGGCCTTGGTCCTAGCTGATGTGGCCGTGTGGCTCATGTCCTCTAGCCTGGCACCTACCTGAGAGGGGTTCATGTCAGGGAATCCAGGCTCTAGGAGTATGTGGCTGGGAGGTGGCAGCTCAGAGATCAGCGCCTGAGTGTCGCCTATGGGGCCCCCATCCTCAGTGTCCCAGGCTTCTTCCCGTGGCCTCTGTGGCCTGTGAAGTGGTGTCCCTGGGGGTCCAACATACAGGGGAGGTGGGTGCCCTGGGACCAGCCTCGGCCAGAACACAGCCTGCTAGCTGGAACCCTGGAGAAGCACTGGCAGTGGGGGACCACAAGGTCAAGCCCAAGGTCCTCCCTGGGCCTACTGGGGCTAGGCCCTGAAGAGCCAGGGAGGTAGGGGCCCCTGGGTGGCTGCTCCCTGCCCCACCCACAGGGTGCTCCACCCACAGGGCACCCTGCCTGCTCAGCCACAGAAGCACATACTCACTTGAGCCTCTGTCCGGGGCCACGGCGCCCCCCTCAGACTCCTGGAGGTTCCAAGTGACGCGTTTCACCAAGGCACGGGACCGCAGCAGGGGGGCTTGCACTGCTGCTTCCTCAGGCCTGGCCACCTGGCACACCCTCCCACTCCCTGAGGGGCTGTCCTCCTCTACCGGTGCCACACCCAGGGCGCTGGGAGCCAGGACAGTGTTCTCTGCCAAGTCTGGCCTGAGTGGGCGCTGCTCTGGGGGTCCCTCTGCCGGGGGCAGGGGGTGCACAGCGTCTTCACTGTGGATCAGCGACACCTCCCTCTGGATGGCAGCCAGGGTGGGGTCTTGTGCCTGAGGGGCTGGGGGCCATGCAGGGTTGGGCAGGAAGCTTCGTTCTGGGGAGGAGTCGGTGCTTTCAGGGGAAGGAGGTGAGCTCATGTCATCAAGCTGGATGAAGATGGCTTCACTCGAGAAGTCCTCGAAGACGTGGCCCGCCTCCACAGAGGCCCCATAATCCAGGTCCTCAGGTGCACACTCAGCTGGCTCCTCCAGGACAGGGGGTGCCTGTGGGAGCACCTGGCCAGACACCACCACCTCTGCCACGATGCCTGCCTCTGCTGGGACTGGTGGAGCTACTGAGTGGTCTCCACCCTGCCTCAGCTCCTGCTGCAGAGCGGGCACCGGGGACGCCTCCTTGGCAGTCCCCTTCCTCTCCGGGGAGCGGGGCCGCTTCTCTCGGGAACGTGGCTGCCGGGGCTCTCGTGCCCTGTGCTCTGAGCTGGGCGACCGTGACCTCCACTTCCTTCTCTCTCGGGCCCGGCCTGTGCTCTCCTTGTTGGGCCGCTCTCGGCTCCTTTCCCGCTGGTGCTTGTGCCTCCGGGCCCTCTCCAGGCTGCTGGGTGGAGAGCAGTCCCTCCCGTGAGACCTGGACCCTGACTGTCGCCTCCTCTTTCTCCTGCTCCCATACCGCTCGCAGGAGGAACTGGCGGGGCTTCCTGAGCGTGACCGGGACCTCCTCCGGCCTCGTCCCCTGGAGTCTCTCCTCCGCTCCCTACTCCTGTCCTGGGCCTTCCTCCTCTTTGCTCTCTCCTGGCTGCTGGCACGGTCACTGGAAGACCTCCTGTGTTTGGCCTTGGCCTGGCGCCCCCTGGAGTGCTCCTCAACCAAGGGTGAAGCTGAGCGTGAGGTCCTGTCTCTGGAGCCAGAGTGGGTCCTGGAGCGTGTCCTCCGGTGCTCCTTGGTCCCCCTTTTCCTCTTGGCCTTCTTCCTGCTGCTGGAGGTGGAGCGGGAGCGGGATGGGGCCCGCAGCTCCACAATCCTGTGGGTGGCTGCCTGTGGCGCATCTGGGCTGGGGGAGGCCTCCGGCTCCAGGATAGTCACACAGGTTACCACCCGCTCCTCAGAGCCAAAGAAGGTGCCGTGGGCAGCACCATCTTCGTCATCCCAGGGGTCCTGGGGGGATGGTCTCTGTGCCCGGGTAGCAGGGCCCCGGCTTTCTGTAGGCTCCTCACCTAGCTCTTCTTGCTCCACATCAGAGGCCCCCTCAGCAGCACCCTCACCCCGGACCTTGAGCACACTGGACACAGGTGTACCAGGGGGCTCCGCCTCGGTCTCAAAGACACTTTCCACAGTATAGGAGGTGACACAGCGCACAGCCTGAAATGCCGGGGCCTTGGGACTGTTGATGGAGATGGTTCTTGTAATCTCCGATGGTAGGAGGCTGGGGCCAAGACTCTCAGGGCTGCTGCTGGGAGGGCTTGAGTCAGAAACCGTGGGGTCAAAGGGGTCATATATCTCACTCTTGAGCTGCTTCGTCTTCTTGATAGAGAATAGCGGGGAAGGGTTCTCCTTCCTCTGTACCTTGCTGTCCACAGGCCGGAAAGTGTTGCAGAAGCCAGGGCTGGACAGTCTGCTGCAATGTGCTGTGTTTCCAGGGATGTTGATCCTGAAGCTCTCAAAGGTGGACCCAAGACCCTTTCCTCTCGAGGGCCCCAGGGAGGCTAGGCTGCCATGAGAGCTGGGAGCTGGGGGCCGGGAGCTGCCTGTGTGTGAGCCAGGGTTCTGGGGGCCCCTGTTGCTGGGCTCGTTCTCTGCCCGGCCTTGCGCTGGCTGCCCAGGGCCCTCCCTGCCTGTTAGGCGACTGATGCAGGTGCTGGGGATCTCCACACTCTGTCCTTGGGGTGGGGCTGCGTCTTGCCTGCTGCCAGTGCCGTCCCTTTGGATCTTCGGTATCCTGGGCAGTTCGGAGATGGCGGTCCTCTGAGGAGGTGGTTTTGGGGTGTGACCTAGGGCTACACTTCCTGATGGAGAGTTGGAGCAACTGCTGGAGATCTTAGATGAGGCAGAACCGAGAGATAAGGACTGCTTGCTGGTGCCATTAAACCAGGGGCTGCCACTTTGTCGCAAGCTAGGCCCACTCCCATTTGACAGGTTCTGAGCCTGGCCTGATCCAGGAGCTGGGGAGGCACCCGGCCGTACAGGCACCCCTGCTGAACAAGCAGGGCTATGTGGGGCCGACCTGGCCTGGCTGCTCAGCCCTGAGCTCTGCGGCCTGTCTCCTGTGAGTCTGCTAGCCGGGATCCCCGAGGATGGTACTCCAGTCTGCAGGCTGTCCCTGGGCCTGGACCTTTCCTCACCTCCGGACACACCCACCGAGTTCCGCTGAAGAGAAATTGGAGCTAGGAACAAAAAGGCCAGACGCCAGTTGTGCCACCACTGATTTAAGAAGTGTGATGACTTGTACTATCATCAGAGCCGACGCTGGGCCACAGGAAGGGTAGCCCACGCAAGGCAGACCCCAATAGTGTGCTGCCTCCCTCCTTGCTGAACCAGAGGAGCACCAGGGGCAGGACTGCCACCCTCGTTTTGTGAACGTGAAACCGGCTGAAGTGTTCTTTCTCTTTTGCTCTGGGTGACACCACTGTGGGTCAGCACCACACTGGCCTGGCAGGCAGGAGGGTCTGTGAGCTGCTCTGCAAAGGCCACCGTTCCCTACACAGGTAGCGATGGAGCCTCGCACCCTCCCTCTGCTTATGTTTGGGCCTCTGGTACCTCGGTGCTCTCACCCCCAGCCAGAGCACAGCCCAAGGACAGGGCTTCCACTGCCATGGCTGCCGAGGAAGGGGCCTCTCACCTGCCCTCTTGGCACTGAGAGAGCCGTCCCGGTGGATGACCACGTCCGCGCTGCTCATCATCAGTAGGCTCTGGCCTGACAGGATGCTCCCCAGCAGGTCTGGGACAGGTGCCTCCTCCACGCTCTCCTCCTGGGTGGCAGGGAGCGGCCTCCTGTGGGCAGAGATGCACAGTGGGCCCTGTCATCTAACTGGCCTCCTCCCCACCAAATTTTTGTAGCTTTATTACAAAAATCACCTGACACTGCCAGGCAAAAGCTGGCAATTAAGTACCTCTGCCCGTTTTGTTGGTTTAAGTTTCTGATTTATTTTTACTTTTTTGGTCCTGGGGATAGGACTCGGGGAGCTCTACCACCAAGCTACATCAACAGTCCTTTCTGTTTTTTATTTTGAGTCTAAGTTTTTTTTATTTTGGGTCTAAGTTTCCCAGTTTGACCTTGAACTTGAATCCTCCTATCTCAGCCTCCTAAGTAGCTAGGATTACAGGTATGGCCACTGTGTCCAGTTTTTCTTAAAGGAGTCACAAAGAATAGATTTAGCCAGGTGGTAATCATGGACCAGCCCAGGGACAGCCTGCAGACTGGAGTACCACCCTCAGGGATCCCGGCTAGCAGATTCACAGGAGACGGTCCCTGCCTAAGGCCCCTTCCCTTCTAAGGCAAGTGGCCAAGCAGCCGTACCACTAGAGGCAAGGCTACAGCCAAGACTGGGGTCACCACCCTGTCCCTCCCAGAAGCCTCTACTGCCACACACCTGGAGAGCCCCACGGAGACGGGCCTGGCTACGGGCTGGTGAGACTGCAGAGCCGAGCGGGACAGGACCCTCCGCTTCGTACTCAGAGGAGAGGCAGGGTTTGCAGACAGCTCTTCACTGTTAGAGGAGGACACATGGCAAGGGAAGGGGAGCCTGTGCCCCAGGCTCAGCCCAGGCGCAGGAGACCCCTCCAAGTTCTGTCGCCTCACTGAACCCAAGGAGGGTTGGGGGCAGGGACTGCTACCCTCATTTTGTGAATGTGAAACCTGAGGCTTACCCATGCCCATGGCTCCCAGGGGGAAGGGGAGTGGGCACCCACACTGGTGGTCGCCCCGCACAGTCACCTGTCAAAGGGGTCCAGCTCATAGGGGTCCCCAAACAGCGACAAGGAAGCTGCTCCAATATCTGCCCGCATCAGCCCCAGGGAGGGGTCCACTGGCTTGTACACTGATGGCATACAGGTACCTCGGACAGGCCTACAGAGGCCCAGCGTCCGAGCAATTCGAGAACGAGCCGTGACTTCATTCTGAACCAAAGTAACGAAAAAGAATAAATGATCATTGACAATGCAACCTGAAGAGAGCAACAGGGAGAAGCACCTGTCAGCAGGACTCACCCCAGGCCGAGCAGACACCACCCAGAGCCATGGGCTGTGTCTGCACCAAGGTGAGCCTCGGAGGTTGACCTGAGCACACCTGACGTTCCAATGAAGGCATAAACTTAGCCGGCTACTGGGTGGCACTAGATTATCTCTATCATCTCTTTCCTTTTTTTGTGGTACCAGGAATGAAATCCAGGGGCACTGAACTACTGAGCCATATCCTCAGCCCTTTGGAGACAGGGTCTCACTAAGCTACACAGGGCCTTGCTAGGTTGATGAGGCTGGCCTTCAACTTGCACGATCCTCCTGCCTCAGCCTCCTGAGCCGTTGAGATTACAGGTGTTTGCCACTGCGCCCACTTGTCCCTAACATCTCAACAAGAGGGAAAAACCTCAACCAATGATTGAAACAGTTGTCTGTTGACAACCACGTGAGCAGCAGACGTGGACGCGAAACATCATTTCCATTGTACTTAACTTATTCATGAAATGCGTGAACCAAGACTCACACGTTCCTTCCTCTAGACACTAGACAGACAGGGGACAGAGCAGTCCCAGAAGAAGAAAGGAACTATAGAAATAGGCAGATGAGGGCTGGGGCTCAGAGGTAGCGCACTTGAGTAGATGTGTGAGGCACTGGGTTCAATGAATAAAATAAAGGTTCAACAGCATCTATCTATCTATCTATCTATCTATCTATCTATCTATCTATCTATATAAAGGGCTGGGGTTGTGGCTCAATTGGTAGAGTGCTCACCTAGCATGTGTGAGGCATTGTGTTCGATCCTGAGCACCACATAAAAATAAAATAAAGGTATTGTGGCCACAACTAAAAAAAAAACGCCAGCCGCAGTGGTACACACCTGTAATCCCAGCAGCTTGGGAGGCTGAGGCAGGAGGATCACAAGTTCAATTCCAGCCTCAGCAAAAAGTGAGATGCTAAGCAACTCAGTGAGACCCTGTCTCAAAATAAAATACAAAAATAGAGCTGTGGATGTGGCTTAGTGGTCGAGTGTCCCCGAGTTCAATCCCTGGCAAAAAATAGACAAATAAACATGTTCTGTCCACCTATAACAAAACTAAACTAAACTTAGGGGAAAAAACAGAAATAGGCAGAAGAAGAAGGTAAGCTCAGGGTGGATCAGGGTGGAGCCCAGGAGCCTTTGGAGCGCCCTGGGTGTAGGAGGGGGCGGCACTGACATTGCCAGGCCCCAGAGGTTGAGGGCAGCGTGAGCCCCGGGAGCCACAGAGCTGGGACCAGCATCCACCAGACACGCTCCCCTTTGTCACAGCTTCAGTGGCTCCTTACTCCAGATTCTGATCTCAGTGAATTACCAGACCAGATGTTCAAACTCCATTTAAAACTAAAATGTGCTTATATAAATGTTCACCACAGACACTGATCAGGACAACCATTTTGAGTATAAATTCCAGGGATGCGGCAGACACCTGGTGGAGGGCTGCAGTTCAGTGCTCTCTCCCAGATGTCAAAGTGGTGAACGCCTGCCTCACATTGAGTCTAAGGCTCCTGAGAAGGGCCTGCTGGACACAGGCTGCTCATACTCCAAAGAGGGGCTACTGATGCCAGCAAGGGTGTGTCCTTGCCCATCCTACTGGCTTCTGACTGTCCACCCACTGCCCTGGCAGCTGGCTAGCCCAGATGGTGATCTCTGCCCCAGGACAGGCTCCAGGGCTGTTGCACAGCCAGCCTGAGGGCCTAGAATGTCTCTGCACCTTCCAGCTGCATCAAGGCCCTGGCTGGTCTCAGGGAGCCACTGAGGAGCTAGGCCTCCTCCTGAGCCCCGCAGGGCAGCCCCAGCCGGCAGAATACCAGGACGCCACCTTCACCTGGGCCTTCGGGACTCTCCCTTTCCTCCTCTTCCCGTGACGCTGGCGCTTCTTAGATCTTGTGCTGGCGCCTTTACTTTTCGCAGAAGACCTGGACTGGGTTTTCCTTCTTCCCAGCACTTTCTTCCGTCTCCCTGGAAAGACAATGAGGAATACCTGTGCCCTGTGCCGGGTCCCTCCCCACAGGACTCTGCATGCTGGCTGGGACTGATTCTCTTTCCCTTCTTTCTTCACAGTGCTGGCAAATGAACTTGACTCACGCATTAGGCAAGCGCTCTACCACTGAGCTACACCCCAGCCCTGGCTTGGACTTTTAAAACGCCGAAATAAGCCATAAACATTTAAAGAATAATGTATCTCTAAGGGGAGAGGGAGGGAAGGGGGAGCAACAGGAAGGGCCTCAACTTCCCTGAGTAATCTAGATCTGACTTTTAGACTCCTTCAATATTTTATGTGATTATGAAACGAGAATGGATTAGAAGAAACAGACACTGATAACCAAGAGTCAAGGCAACAATGACCCCACCGTGGCCACTCGTGACGTGGTCACTGACAGCTCTAGACTGGAGAACAGTGAGTACACTGCACCCTCTGCGACAAAAACAATGCCAAGGACCCCCTCCTCTCCACTGCCATGGACTCTTGTTCCAAGGCCCCTCCAAGACTCAGAAGGGGAGGGAAGCCAGTCCAACATGCTTGTTGGCCCAGTCTGCCAAGGCCAGAAACCCTAACTGACCTGCTCTGGAGGACCGCAGACCTGGTGAAGGAAGAAGAAACATCAGCCTAGGGCAGGCTGCGGATGGTGCAGGAAGGCACGTCTTCCCCAGGGCCTCTAGCTAGTAACCAAACGAGGAGTGTGGATGCACCCACCTGCAGCTTCCCTTCCACGGCCTCAGTTACATGCAGTCAACCACAGTCTGAGCAGATCACATGGAAAATTCCAGAAAAAGTGCACCTAAGTTTTAAACTGGCATCGTTTTGGGTAGCATGGTGAAATCCTGAGCCATCCCACTCCACCTGGCCACGACTGGGTACCTGGCAGCTGCTCTAGCAATCAGATCCACAACACCCGTGCCAGAGGGACCCTTGCGAAGGAGCCCATTGGGCAGCACAGGGGAGCAGGCACAGTGCAGGAGATATTGTGAGAGAGACTACATCCACGTGACTTTCATTATCGAGTACTAACTGCCATGCTTTATTTCTGAGTTACAACTGCCATCTCTTACTGCATCCAACCTTTAAGTTCAACTTTATCATATGGTCTGGATTGTGGCTCAGTGGAACAGCACTTGCCTAGCATGTGTGAAGCACTGGGTTTGATCCTCAGCATGTGGGGAGGGAGGGAGGGAGGGACGAAGGAAGGAGGGAAGGAGGGAGGGAGGGAGGGAAGAAAGAAGGAGGGAGGGAGGGAAGAAAGAAGGAGGGAGGGAGGGAAGGAAAGAAGGTTGGTTTTGTGTCCATACACAACTAAAAAACTTTTTTTAAACTAGGAAAAAAAAAAAGTTATCATAGGTGATGCATGCAGAGAAAAGGCACGGTATGTCCAGAGTTTGGTGCTATTAATGGGGTGTTTTAGAACAGGTCCCCTGAAATGATGGAATGGTGCTGCCTAGTAATTTGAGACAATGCAGCTTTCTGACAGAGTGTACCCTACCCCAGGGCACCCTCACAAATGAAATCTAGCCACAAGAACTCACACAGCTGGTCAGGCCTCTAAGCTCCAACCAGAATCTTCAAGCAGGCTGAAGGACAGGACACCAGAGACGATGGGCACACCCTATGGGACAGAAGGCCTGGTCCCCACAGGTGGAAAACACAGGACAAACACACACAGCCACTGGGCCCAGCACCAATCTGATGCAAATGCACACTTGCTTTTTGAAATAAGACCATGCTAAATTGTCCAGGCTGGCCTCAAACTTGACAGTCTCCTGCTTCAGCCTTCTAACAGCTGTGATTACAAGCATAAGCTATCTTGTCCTAACTAAAATTTATAAAAAATTTAATCACATGGGGCTGGGGTTGTGGCTAAGTGGTAGAGTGCTTGCCCAGCATGCACAAGGCACTAGGTCTGATCCTCAGCACCACATAAATGTAAAATAAAGACACTGTGTCCACCTAAAACTAAAAAAAAAAAAAAAATATATATTAAAAAAAAATTAATCACATTCATGACACATTAGAACTTTCAACTCTGGTTACCTCATGGTATTAGAGTTGGTGCTCATTTTCTCAGATTTAACACTGGAACTGTAGTTGTTTTTAAAAGGACTCCCTCTTTGGGGCTGGGATTGTGGCTCAGTGGTAGAGCACTTGCCCAGGACAGGTGAGGCTCTGGGTTCGAACCTCATCACCACATAAAAATAACAAATAAATAAAGGTTAAAAAAAAAAAAGGGCTCCCTCTTTTAGGAATATACTCCAAGATATTTATAGACAAAATGATGATACTATGAAGGATCTACTTCACATAAATGAGAAGGCAGGAGTGGATGGAATGGAGATGAAGCAAAACTGGCTGTGAGCAGACACAGCCCGACGGATGGTGGAGTGGGGCTTACTACTGCCTCTTCCCATTCATGTGACAGAGGCTTATAGGAGGCACAACAGCAAACTAAGCAAAAGAATACCAACACCGGGGCTGGGGATGTGGCTCAAGCGGTAGAGAGCTTGCCTGGCATGCGCAGGGTGCTGGGTTCGATCCTCAGCACCACGTAAAAATAAATAAATAAACAAAGATGTTGTGTCCACTGAAAACTAAAACAAACAAACAAACAAAGAAATATTAAAAAAAATTCTCTCTCAAAAAAAAGAATACCAACACCCACACAGGCACAGCAGGACACATCATGCAAAGGCACCCAGACAACTCTGCCAGGCTGTCCCTCCTTGATGTCCTTGGTGGGCAAGTCGGCACAAGAGCAACAAGGCCACCCTTGCACTTCTAACCAGAGTGAGGGCAGCAGGCCAGTGCTGCCACCCTAAGCCCAGCCGTGTGTAATGGGAAGACACAGGATGAGACATGGGAAAAGGGAACACGGGTGTGCAACATGTCCTGCCTCACTGGTTTGCACAGCCTGGAGCATGGCTAGGTGCACAGCTCGGCTCTGGTGTCCGCGGGCACTCACCACTGTAGGAAGGAGCCTTGGGGGAGCCCTGGCTAGTCATGCGTGCCCAGGCAGAGTGCACTGGGAGACGCCAGCCTGCGTGTCCATGGACACAGTAAAGCGACACCCCCACCACACTGCAGGTGGAGCACCTGGGATGCTCCCATTCTACTCAGGCGAGTGTGAAACAGTGAGAACTGGAAACAGGTTCTGCAGTTCCAACCTCTCTGCAGACAGGAAACTTCTGCTCACAGAAGGACCTGTGAGTGCATTTGCCACAGCTACTTCACTCTTCTTTTTCTTTCTGGTACTAGGATTGTCCTGGGCACTCTACCACTGAGCCACATTCCAGCCCTTTTTGAGATAGGCTCCCACCAAGTTGCCCAGGCCGGCCTTGAATTTGCAAGCTCCCTGCCTCAGCCTCCTGAGTGGCTAGGATGACAGGAGTGGCCACTATGCCCACGTATACTTGACTGAGTAAATTAAGTTGCAGAGGGAGGAAACAGAGGTAACCACATCCCTGGGCTCCGGGGAAGAACTGCTGGTGGGAGGCGTGCCTATTCTGCCAGGCTCACCTGTCTTCCTCTTCCGTCTCACGGGGCCTCGAGGCGTCAGGGGGCGCTGGTACACTGCTGTGCTCAGGCCAGTTGCAACAGCCTCGATGGTCTCATCCAGCAGAGCAGACATGAGGTACCTTGGCACATGCTATTGCAAGATTCAGCACTGGTTAGTGGGCGTGTGCACTGAAGACCACCTTTCTGAGGCAGGGATAGTGCCACTACAGACCCTGCACAGAGCCCTGAACACAGCCCACTAGAGGCAGCAAGAGAAGTTGGGATATCCTCAGGCTGCAGCGCCACCCTCCCCCCCACAGCCCAGGCCCCACAGCCATGAGGACAGTGATCCCTTGCAGGGCTTCTGGGAAGCAAGCTTTGGGCCAGGACAGACTGGGAACGTTAGGCAAGTACCAAGGAACAAATGAAATTCCAAACAAGGAGAAGGAAGGGGACAGGTGGGAGCAAAGAGCAGAGCCCCAGGTGAGCCCTGGTGGAGCAAGGCACCAGGCAGGTGTGCAGGCAAAGAGCCTGCAGGGGCCAGGAGGGGCAAGTGAATGAGAGAGAAGAGATTCAAGAGGTGAGAAGGACAGCACCCAAGATGCAGTGGACACCAGAAGGAGCAAAGAGCCAGAGGGATGGACTGTGTGGGCTGCAGATGGGAATAGGTCACAGCTTTTCCAACACATCTGGAATTCAGGACACGCCTACCCACCCCAAGAGTAGAGGCACATCTAATCAGAGAGTGTGACACTGAGCACTGAGAGCTGTGTGTGCCAGAAAGCACACTCAGCTCCCTCAACAGGGCCCTGGGGTGTGGGAAAGAGTCTCCTGAGGTCAGGTGGATTGCTTGACTGCTCATCATCAGGGTAACCCCCAAGTCCTGATCCACTTCTGAGACCACAGCACACTGGCCTGCTGGGCTGACTGCATGCAGACCTGGGGCATGGGGCATCTGTCTAGACTAGCACTGCCAACATGTCCACTTTGCATTTACGTACACCACTGGGGCCACTCTAGGCAAGACAACCTGGCATCAGCACACCCACCTGGACCCTCCTGGCTGTGGAGATCCGGTTCCGGTTCACGGTTGCCCTCACTCTCTCACTCTGACGTGTCCTAGCGATGGCCCGGGTCCGGCCTGCGTTAGGCCGCAGCCTGCTGGTGGTGGGCACCACATCGGCCAAGAGCTGGGAGACCTCCTCCTCACTCACAGGACCGGCATCTCGGAAGAAGAGAACCCTGGGCTGCTGGGCCAGAGGCACTGTACATCACAGGCCCACCCAGGGGGCTACCCTGCCAAGGCAGGCCAAGGCACAGGACAAGGGCTCCTCCTAGGCTGGATCCTCCCAACCTCCAAATCACCAAGCCCACCCCCCTCCCCCGGCAGATATACCACAATCCTCCAGGTCCTACCCAAGAAGGTATCAAGAAAGCCATTATCTCTGACAGAAGCCCTGGGGTGCTTCCCACCCATGAAACCAACTCAACCCTGTGGCTCTTCTCTAGGACTGTGGGCCCCATGGAGAAGGACCCAAGAGTTCCGTGGGACAGGGACAGCGCGTTACCAGCGGCAGAAGCAGTGGAGGGCACTGCACACTCTGGACAGAACCACTCGTCCACGGGCACCTCCCGCAGAGGGGGCTCTAAACACTCCATGTGGTACCTGTAGGACAAGAGGGTACAGGGGCTGTCAGCCTTGGTCCCTGAGCCCCACAAGCAAGTAAGCTGAGAAGACAGTATCTACATGTGAGCCACCTGCAGTGCACTCTGGTGTGGACAGAGCTGTGTCCCCATGGGACAGGAGGGATATCTATTTTGGTTGATGCCCACAGTTCCCTTCCCAAGGCAAGTCACAGAAACCAACCTTCTCTGCTGTTCTCTGACAATAGATGACCCACTTCAGAGGGGACCTGCCCATGCAGGCAGGGGACCCTGAGGAATCCCACAGGGGCCTTACTGTCAGCCCCTCACTCAATCATTATGTCAAGACGGGTATCCATGCTTCAATTACACCTACACAGTGAAGTCTCCCTAAAGACCCAAACGAACAGGGTTCCGAGAACTTCTGACAGCTGAGCAGTGAGGTTCCTGCAGGGGTGCTGGCAGAGGACAAGGAAGCCACATCTGTCCCACACCTCACCCTGCAGCAAGCTGTGTGCATGCTCTGTAATGCAACGGTAAACTGCCCTTCTCAGCTCTGCAAGCTACAGGAGCTGCTCAACTGCACACATCATGTACCTGAGAGAACTGAGTACAGAAGGTGGGTCAGCACATGGAAGACAGCCTGGGCTGGGACCAGCACATAAAGCAGGGGCAGTCTGGGGGCTCAGCCCCTGCTGTGTCTCTGATGCCACCTCCTGTGCCAGACCTGAACTGAACACTCGGCGCTAACTGCAGCACTGACTGTTTGATGTTGGGCAAACCGCCACGTCCGGAGTGGGAAGTCGCTATGAGAGTTTCACAGGGAAAACCAGAGTCTGAGTCTACGTTTATTAGTTGAAGCCCTAACCCTGCTGTGCTGTCTGGAGACAGGGTCTTTAAGGAGGTCTTTGCTAAGCAGAGACTCAAAGATGGGGCTCTAATCCGAGATGACTGGGTCCTCGCAAGGATGGAAGGCCAAGCGAAAAGACTGAGAGGAGGAGGGGCCCCACCAGAACCTCCAAGGACCTGACGGCCGGTGGCTCTTGCCGGGACCCCACACAAGACAGATGTGAGGCAGACCTGCAGGAAGCCAGCCAGCCCCTCTGGGAACACAGCACTCTGAGACACACTAATGCCAGGACTGAATGCTGGGAAGAACCCTGGGTAGATTCTTAAAATCTTCCCTACATGTTCTCTGGGGAAAAAGTCAAGAACCGTTCACAACTTCTTTCAAAGGCTCTGAGAACGGGGCTGGGGTTGTGGCTTAGTGGTAGAGCGCTTGCCTAGCACATGTGAGGCACTGGGGTTTGAGTCTCAGCAACACATAAATAAATAAAATAAAGATATATTTTTTAAAAAAAGGGACTCCAAGGACTCAGTAGGTTCAACTGGTGCCCCCCTGCTGAGCTCCAGCTGCCTTCAGAGATGCTGCTGCTCCATCCCAGCAACCCCAGCAAGTGGAAGTCACTTCTGCAAGCAACAGATGCCAACCCATGGCCAGGCCAAGCCTGCATTACTACAACTAACTCCAGAGAGGAGGACATGAACTGCAGGTTCAAATTTGGACATAGACCAGGAGGTGGCTGCAAGGTCCACCCAGTTACAGTGCAGCGACCTGCAGCTCAGCCCATACCAGGAGCTCTAGGCTCTTGTGAGTGCAAAGGGCTGGCAGATATGGCTACCAAGAGTGGACAAACTACTGACAGTGGGTAAGGGACGGGTGTGGTGATAAGTGGCCCAGCAAGCTTGTCTCCCTGTGAACCTATAAACTCGGTTGTGATTTTTTTTTTTTTTAATTCAGAGATAATCTGCAACTTGATGAATAAAATAAAAGGAACATTTGGGGGCTGGGAGTGTAGCTCAGTGGTAGAGCACTTGCTTAGGACGAGTGACGCACTTGGTTCAATCCTTACACCACATAAAAATAAATAAATAAAACAAAGGTACTGTGATCATCTACAACTAAAATACAAAAATTTAAAAAGAGGGCTGGGGATGTGGCTCAAGTGGTGGCGCGCTCGCCTGGCATGCGTGCGGCCCGGGTTCGATCCTCAGCACCACATACCAACAAAGATGTTGTGTCCGCTGAGAACTAAAATAAATAAATAAATTCTCTCTCTCTCTCTCTCCCTCCCTCCCTCTCCTCTCTCTTTAAAAAAAAAAAAATTTAAAAAGAAAAAGGTACATTTATAGATAGCCTTGATTCCTTTTCAAAATGAATAATTAACTTTTGACTTGTAAGTTAAGACTTAACTGTAAAATTTAGCACACAGCAAATGTTAACAGTATGTGGATGCACAGAAGTACAGAACCATGTAATTATTAGTCTTCATTTTTTAAATCCATCAAATTTTTATATACTTGAATTGTTTTATCTGCTAAATAATCCAATGACATAAACCAATATATTGGATTTATAAATGTAATGTATGTTTACAAGGAAAAACTGTAATGATGTTGTAAAATCCCCAGGAATCACTGTTAAAAGTTCCAGAATCAAAACCAAATACTGATTTAAAGAATGAGGGGGCTAGGTTAGTGGCTCAGTGGTACAGCATTTGCCCAGCATATGTGAGGCACTGGTTCAATTCTTAGCATCACATTATTATAAATAAAGTTCCATCAACAAGTAATAAAATATTAAAAAAAAAAAAAAGAACTGTAAGCTTGCTGAGCACAGTGGCACATGCCCATAATTCTAGCAGTTGGGAGTCTGAGGCAGGAGGATTGCAAGTTTGAGGACAGCCTAGACAACTAAGTTGTTATTCAAAAATAACAAAAATAAATATATATAAAAGGGTTGGGGGTGTGGCTCAGTGACAGAACACTCGTCTAAATGTGTGAGGCACTGGGTTCCATACCCAGCACCAATTTAAAAGATTAAAAAACAAAACAGGCTTGTGGTCAAACTCCTCAGCACCTTTCCAGCAGGCACAGGGGCTCTCACCCTGCAGCTAGGGCTAGGCCTGGCCAGGCCCCTCCTCCACGTGCTGGAGCAGCAATGGCAGGGCTTGTGCACGGAGGTCTGAGTGCTGAGTGCTGAGGTATCTATCTCCATGCAGCCCCATTTCTTGAGCTTTCGGCTGATGCTCACAGTGGCCAGTGATCAAGTCACGACAGTGTGTCCAGGGTGGTGCACTAACAGTTTTGAGGACATCTGACCTGGCTGTACCCCAACCCTCCAGACTTACATCAATAGAACAGCACATGACAGAGCTGGTGGCAGTGGTACACACCTGTGGTCCCAGCTACATGGGAGGCTGAAGTGGGAGGCTGCCCAGGCCAGCCTCGGCAACACAGTGAGACTCAGTTTACTTTCAAAACACAAAAACCATAAAACAAAACCAAAACCACAACCAGCACATACTACCCTCAGTACCACTCTCAGCAGCAAACACCTTTAGGAATCCTGAAGAGTAAATGATCAATAGGGTCAAGGCCTTCAGTGAACTGTGGGGAAATGTGGATTTAGGCTGAGTCTCTAAGGAAGGAGGGAGACAGCACAGTGCAGGTTTGAGAGCTGAGGTACAACCATGCCCAGTTCCCTGCATGGCACTGAGCTCCCACAGGCCATGACAAGGACACAGGTAACTCAGGTATCTCAGGAAGAGCAACAGGGGCTCGTGAACAAATGCAGGTATGAGTGGAGGGGCGGGGGGAGCAGCTGAGTCAGGCAAGTCAAGGCTACAGCTAGGTGACTATGACCATTAGCCACAGGCCCACCCCAATCCTCCAGTCTGAGGACATTACAGGTCCACCAGTTCCTCAGCTCTTTCCACATCTTGAGATACATGCCCAAGAACAAGTTACCCACAATCCCTTCACCACAATTTTATAGTACAAAAACTCTTTAAAAATCAATAGGCAAAGCCCTGGTAGGAGATCTAAACCCAAGAGATTAAATAGCGGGGGACACCAGTAGATTCCTGCAGGAAGGGCCATGTGAATGCACAGCAGAAGTCCCTGGCTCTGCTGCAGGGATAGGGTGCACAGGGGAATCAGAAACACATCCAGGGACAAGGCAGGCAGTGGTCACCCTGCTGCAGCTGGCCACAGCCTCCTTCCCATGTTCTTCCCGCTCTCTTTTCTGTCTTGGTGTGTTCTGTGGCCTCAGCATGTTTTCAGGAAAGTGGACGTGCAGACAGCAGGAGTGGGGAGAGCCTGCAGTGCCTGCTGTCTGCTGGACTTGGTGCTCCTGCTGAGGGCAGGCAAGCTCAGCGCTTGAGGCAGGAGCTGTGGTGCCCCTCATCCCGCAGTCTGCAGCAGGCACATGAGACCCACCACCCTTACCCAGCATCACAGCCATCGCAGAGCAGGAGCCGGTCCTCACGGTCGCTTCTGCCACACACCTCACAGAAGGTCGGGTCCTCCTCTTCCTCATGGGCTCTGGTGCTCTCCACTGGAATCTGAAGAGAGAACTGCCGGTAGCAATGGTGGAGACCCAGAATCTAGGTCAGCTTGTGGGATGATGTGCAGCTAACCCAGAGTGGCTCTACCGACCTCAGATCTATCTGGGCCCACAGGCCTGAAGTCCTGAATTAACACAGTGATCTCCACATTTTCTAAAGGCCAATAATTGTAAGGAAAAGTGGCTCAACAGAAGGAAAGCACAACACATGGGGAGGGACCTGCAGTCCAGAGTGGGCAGGCAGGACACTGCTAGAGGGAGTACCTCGAGGCTCACGTATGCTTCAGGAGACTGAAGACATGAAGAGCAGAGGGCAGCTTTAAAGCAGCATGCCTCGACAGCAGAACTGGGCAGGATGAGGCTCAGTGGCAGAGTGCACACCAAGCACACATGAGGCCCTGGTTCCACCCCAGCACCACACACACAGCTCAGAAACCACTAATAAGTAAGCAGACGCAGAAACATGCCTGCCAGAACACGACACCTTGGTGCACAGGCTCCCTTGGTGCACGGAGGCCGCCATGCGGTGAGAGCACACACCTGACTCCACCCTCTGGACACCAAGGTCTTAAGACACTCAGGTGTCTGTGAACATGCTTTCTCCAATGGGATGCTTGTGTCAGGATAAAGGAGTCAAGGACACCCACCAACCCTGCACCTGGCCTGCACAGCTAGAACTGGTCCCAGACCTCTCTCCAACAAGAGGCCCACATGCCACTGGCGCCTCCTTTAGGTAGGAGAAATGGCCTACATAACACATGTGCGAGCTGACACTGCAGAGACCTCAAGCCACCCTCAAAAAGGGTTACATGATGGCCTGGGATACTGAGCCAGCAAAACATAGCAGCCACTTGCAGCCCAAACCCAAGAGGCCAGTGCAGGCACAATGCCATCTGTCCCAAAGAAATGTGCATCCAAGAGAGCCAGACTTCTACATCTGTGGTTTCTTGGACTTTGTATGTAAAAGAGTAGGTGTGTAGCTGCGAACACATGCCAGGGCTATCTAGGGTTCAAAGGCTCTGGGAAATCCCCACAGGCCTTTCAACACTGCTCATCACCGAGAGAAGAATGCTCAGGGTCAGGGCACTTGCCTAGCATGCAGGAGGCCCTGGGTTCTATCTCCAGCACCACACACACCACAGAAGAGCAGATAAGCAGAGGCAAGTACAGGGGAACAGAGGCAAAGACTGCCTCCTTCCAGTCTCAACAGTAAGTAATTAGCTCAATACTCTCTGAAATCTGGCCCCTCTCCCCTCAGCAACCTCCTCTCTCCTGCAGCTGCTGAAGCCCTGTGATGAGGAGGGTGCAGAATACAGATCCAGGAACCACAACATCCCAGTCACTGCCACACCCACAGCCTGAAGTTCAGACAGGCTTCAGCTCTGGGTTTGTGCTTGTGGCTGCAAAGGGCACTTCAGTGCATTTCAGAAAAGCATATAGCCAGCACCTCCTCACTTGAGGAAAGCAAATCACCTTTTAAAAGCATCCTCCTTCCCACAAGACAGGCACACAAGTAGGAAACAGCCAACATCTACACTTACCTTCTTTAAGATTTTACCACCAAACTGAGCTCGAATACAAATACATTTAAATATTGTTCGATCAACTGGACAGGAGTTGGCATTCTGTAAGAAATAAAAACTGCATCAGAATCCTGCAGAATCACCTTCACTGTCAGTACTGTCTTGGAAATTCATTTTGAAGTCAAGTTCTTTTTACACCAAAATTGTTCAACTGAACACCTCCATGTGCCAGGCCCTGTGCTGAGATGAAGGACACTGCACAGAGATTCTCCTGCCTGTGGAGCTGCCACCCAGGAGGGAGAAGAAAGCCGTGTGCCTGTCCCAGTTGAGATGCCAGTGGCAAGGACTAAGAGCGCAGGTGGGCGGGAAGGAGCAGAATGGGCGGCACTTTAGGGGCTTCCCCTGCCAGAGTCCCAAGACTGCTGCAGGCTTCCCAGAGTTTCTTTAGCATTTGTTTTCCTAGTGTGGATCCTAATCAGACACATGTTGCACCTGTTTTCTCCTTGCCTTGCCCAGTGTCTTAAGAATCCTCTACTGAGGCATCCTGTAGCAGTACAACATGCTCATTTGGGCTGTACATTTTGGTGAGTTTTGACAAATGTGTATTTCCCAGAACTACCATCCCAGGTCTGCCATCTCACCCACCCTGCATCCTGTTCCTACAGACAGTGCAGGAGAGCCTTCCCTGGTGTGTGTGTGTGTATGTTTTGGTACCAGGGATTGAACCCAGGGACGCTTAACCACTGAGCCCCAGCCCCAGCCCTTTTTTTTATTTAGAGACATGATCTGAGTTACTTGGCACCTTGCTTTTTTTGTGGGGAGCTGCTCTGAATGATCACACCTTCCAGTCCTGATGCCCCAGGCTCTGATCAACCACTGCATTCGTTGTGGCTTGGGCAGGGACCCGCTCGAACAGCAAGGCCAGTCTTCTGAGTAGGCCTACCTCTAGGGTTGAGCTACACTCACCTGTTCCTTTGGAATTCACCCCTTTGCCCTGTTTGGGATAGAATGTTCCATGGAAACTCCCTTTGTGTGTCCCCTTCTCTTGCTCTGTCTTTGGACATGGCCTTCCTAGATGTCAGTCAACCTGCTGACAGCAGACGTCACGAAGCTAGACTCAACCCCCTGAAACCTGACCCCTTGCCTCATTTGAATGGCTTCTCCTCAATAAAAGGGTTCAGCATCTGCTCTCTCTTTCCATGACCCCTAAGGTCAGAGAAGCCACCACAGGACCTAAAGGAAAAGGTATTTCTCTGTCTCTGTGTGATTATTTCGCGCAGCCTAGTTCACCCGGAGTGACCCTGAGTGTTTTAGACACGGAACACGACTACTTTTGCTGAGGCTGGCTTTGAACTTTTGATCCTCCTGCCTCAGCCTCCTGAGCAGCTGGGATTACAGGTGTGCATCACCACTCGTGGCTATTCCTTGGGGTTTCTTACAAATGGAATCACAATGTGAGCTGCTCCCACGGGACTCTGCCCCTTTCAGTGGGCAGGGGTGGCCATAGCCACATGCTGTCTGGTCACCTGCCATGCCCATCTATCTGCATGCCAGTCTATGTGGACCTGGTGTGCACACCAGAGGCCTTATGCATGACATTCCCCATGAGTCTGTGTGAACCGGGGCCAGCAAAGGGCACAGCCAGTGTTGCTGAGTGCCCTCCTCCTGACCTTCGGGCCTAACACTCTGCTAAGTATGACAGAAATCCCTGCATTTTCTTCCAGAAGTCCCAGAGTTCTGCTTTCCAACTCTAGGACCTAGATCCACCTGGCAGTGTGGGGTGGGGTGAGCTAGCCCAACATGCCACTCATTGTCTGCCTTCTCCAACCCCAGAGGCTGCCTGGTGCTCCAGTGTGTCAAGGCCTCTCAGAACCCTGCACTCTCTGTGCATCTGGCTTACATTCTGGACCACTTCAGTCAAATCACTTCAGTTTTACAAATCCCAACATCCAGGAAGCCAGGTCTCCTTTTTCAAAGCTATCTTGGCAGCTCTTGCTTTCCCAGCCTCCTTTAGGAGCGTCACCGTCCACCACATGCCATGGGCCTCCCAGTAGGACTCGTAGAGCCTGTATCACTGTGACCACCTCTGTGAACAGACTTCCCTTCTGGAAAGTGGTCTTCTCCATTCAGTTGCAATTGTTTTTAGAAAAGTTGTTTAAGTGTTTTATATATCTGGTTTCTTTCTTTTTTTGTTTCCTTTTTTGGGGAGCAGTACTGGGGACTGAACTTGTGATCCTCCTGCCTCAGCTTCTGGAGCTGCTGGGATTACAGGTGTGTGACACTCTGTCTGGCTATTTCTATGTCCAATTTTTTTATCTTCATGAACCTTATATCTAGCAATCTGGTTAAATACAGCATTTCAACAATTCATTTGTAAAATTTTACTGATAAGCTTATTCCTTGCACGTGCCTTCTCCTGATACGTAAACCTTTAATTTTTCTTATTATTTTTCAACAAGTATCAAATAGTTAATATATAGCAAATATGTCATCTGGCACCGCAATTTAAACAAAGGCTTTTCTTGCCCAAAGAAAAACCTAACCTTGAATCTAATCCGGGTGGCCCCCACCACAGAACAGAAGTAAGAGAGACAGAGGAAGGCTCGAGCTCACAGAAGTCACCCCAGCACACAGGCCACAGGGATGGCACAACGCTGTCTACTCCCTCCCTGGATCAACCATGCAGATGTTCCTAAGCTGTGGGGACACGGGACAGAAGAGGAGGGGCACTGGCAAGATCTTGTTGACATTGTAGCTAGCAGCTAGGGTGAGAGCATCCTGAGGGGGGGGAGTAGCCATGAGACACTGCCTTACCCTGGACCACTCGACAATGCAGTCCAAGCAGAAGTAGTGGGCACAGGTCTCTGGTGTGCCCACGGCCTGGTCTCTGAACACATTGAGACAAATTGGGCAGCTCTCCACATCCTCGTCAGAACTGAGAGTGCTCCTGGCTTCCAGCTTCCCCTGAGCATCTGTTGCTGCCACCAACATTTCCACTTCATCTTCAGAATCTTGGGAACCTTGAAAGAGCGGAAACATTCCAACATTAGCAAACGACAGGAACACTGGCTGCAAGTGGGCCCAACCTGTACTCAGGACAGGGGACTCCACTCGGTCCTAGCTCCTGATGGGACACATAGCCCTATCCACCTGCAAGGCCACAGTCATGGTGCACCCATGACCCTGAGGAGCCTGCCCTGCAGCCACGTATACCACCATTCCTTACCTGAAGCTTCTTCAACCACAGCTGCTTCTAAACCAAGGGGACAGGGAGGCAGGCTAAGCAGCCATCCCAGGTCCTCCTACCGGAGCCCCAGGACGCAAGGTGGTCCCTAGGGACCAGCACAGGTCTCAAAGACAGATCTCACTGTGAGCCTCTGAACATGCTGCCACTACACAGCTGCATGTGTCTCCAACAGTTCTTTCTAAAAATACAATCACAACGGGACCATCTGCCTTCAGATACGACCTCCTTTCAGGGCCCCTCTTCCTCTTCCTTTGGGATACAGAGGGCACAGATTTCTAAGTGGGCCACTGGGTTGCTTCAGATGAGGACTACTTCTAGAGGTCTGGTGATGGGGCCTGATCAGCACATAAGCAGGGTGCTTTCAATTGAGCCCAGCAGCCAACACACTCAACAGGTCTTCTCTTCGTCCGGCACTCCACCAGAGCAGTGCCAAACACAAAGGACCCACGTTCCCGTGTACCACAAAAGCCGCTCCCACCAGCTCTAAGACTCTGCCCCTGTGGTCAGGACCAGAGGAGGTGCTCGCATGTCCTCTCCAGGGCTCTCCTGCTACCCAGAAAAAGGAGAGTTATCCCCAGCTGCCCAACCTCATCAGGTGAGTGCTTTTTTTTTTTAAACCTGGGAATTAAACCCAGGAATTCTATGACTGAGTTACATCACCAGTCTTTTGAGACATTCTCACTAAGTTGCCAAGGCTGGACTCATACTTATGATCCTCCTGCCTCCAAATTATTGGGATTACAGGCAAGAGCCACCACACACCTGCCAGATGAGCTATTTTGAAGTAGAATTTCTCTAGCTACTTGCAGAGACAGTAATCACAGAAGAATGCTCCTGCTGGGCCAGAAAAACTGAAATAGGTAACACATGTGGCCAAGGCAGTGAGTGGCCCCCAGGAGCTGAGGACAGTCCCACCAAAAGCAGCCAGAAAACAGCACTTCAGTCTTTCAACCCTTTAAAAAAGTTATTCTTTGAGTTTAAATTGTAGAAGTGTAGTACATTGATTCTTTTTGTCATGTTGTTTATTTTTGGTATTTTGGAGTATTTGGGTATTTTTGGTATTTTGGAGGCGGACCTGAGCCTGAAGGGAAGTGTGGCCCGACCAATGCCTTGCAGTCAGCTGGTGGGTACCAAGACTGACCAGCAGAAACACTGGGATAATGAATGTGCTGCTCCTGGTTCCTGAGTCTGTGGTGCCTTGTCACACAGTACTGGACAACTAATAAAGGGATATGCACAACATTTTGGAAGATAATAAATGGACAGTAGATTGACAAATGCCCTCAGCTTTCCTGCTTAGTGCCCACAGCAGAAGTAGGAGATGCCTGGTGATCAGATTCTTCCTATGAATCCCAAAGGCAAGGAACTGGTGACCTTAGGGCTGCCTGAGCTCGACACAGTGCCCAGCCCACAGAGTAATGCCTTTGGGTGTTGGACAATGACCCCTAGCATGAACAAAGAGGAGAAGGTGGGCGAGGCCCTGAGCAGTCTTCCTCGCTGGGGCTACTAGAGAATACCTTGGACAAACAAAGGACCACAAGGTATAGATGAGCACTAACCCCAGTGGGACAGCAGGTGGCTGGCCTGAGACACCAGGGCATGGAGACTCTGCCAAGTGTTCAAGGAGAATTGCATGGAGACTAACTCTTGAGAGGAGACAGGGCCGCATGCCAGACAGAGGAGGGCTGTCCTGGAGCAGAGTAGCTGTGAATGACACTGCACGATCACAACAATCATCACAAACAATAATGACCACACTGTCTGGAGAGCTGGAAAAAACGAACCCTGGGAATGAGGCAGCGGGTCCAAGTTCAGTTGTCATCTCTTATGGTAAGATTTGAGAGACACTATCTCAAGCTGGGAATGCAAACAAACAATAGAAAAAGCAACTGATGTGTTTCAGGAGTCAACACCAAGGCAGGAGACCCAACAGGCAGAGTAGACACAGCTGCCCATGGCAGGGAGCCTTGGTACACAGAAGCCCTTGAGGGACTTCCTCCTCAGCCACTGGGGCACCTCCACGCCAGTGGGAGGAACACGGTGGGGTGCCTGCCCACACTCAGCTGAGGTTCTGGTCTCTGCCTATCGTCCTACAGTAACAAACACTCCATCCCTGACCCAAGTCCACTCTGCCCAGCCAGCTCCTGTCCTGTAAGCTGTGGCTTAACTTTGTTTCTCGGGAAGCTTTCCTCCCCTACCAGGCCTGGAGTCTTCCCCTCCAATGCCTACCAGCTCTGGGTCAGCAGGGATCCTGGGTAAGCTTACACCTGCCTTCACTCCAGCCACAAACAAGAGTCTCTGGCACTGAAGCCTCCAGGAATGGTCAACAGGGAGTGACTTCATAGCACTCAGTGTCCTCTGCCCTTAGCTCAGGCAAGGCTAGCACCCATGCCAAGATCTGCTGTAGGTGGGGCAAACCCAACTCAACACTAGGAAATAGGTACAAAAGCCCCATCAGTGACCTTTACACCCAGGACAGAATCTGCAATTCTTGCTCAGAATTGGAAGTCCAACCTGAGGACTGCTGGCTCACAATGCATCAGTCCTACTCCACAAACAAGGGTCACTTTTCTAGAACACTCAAACACTAACAGCCATCATGAAAAACTGAGGCACACTTTTGGACTTTCCACAACAGGAAGGCAGAGGTGGGCCTGACTTCTATCTACACTGAGGCCCTCCTCTGGGGAGGGCAGCACCTGCTCAGGGCAACACAAGAAGCCACAGCACATATGCCCTTCAAGCACTGGTCCTGCAGGAGTCTGCACACCCCTCAACCACTGTATGTGGGCCATAAACCTCTAAAAATCCCTGAAACATGCTTGTCAGCTGTCAGACAGAACAGAGAATGCGCCACTGCATGGAGTCACTGCCGCACCCATGTGGAGGTCTGGTGGTCCTGGGCACATCCCCTGGGGCACAATAGACTGTCCTGCGCCTGAACGGCAAGCCCATGCCCTCGTGGCAGGGGACAAGGGCTGCCAAGACCTCTATTTGTGGCACCAGCTTCCAGTCTGGTTGCGTGTGCCTGCAGTGTATGCCACTTGATGTTCTAGATATTTTAGTTTCACCCTAACAGAAGAGAAGCCTGGAGGACCATGTTGTTGAGCTGAACTTCCAAACAAAAGACTGCAGCAGAAATGAGCCACTGTCCGCGGGCTTCATGAGTGGAGAGCAAAGGCTCTCCCCACATCTTAGTGAGTACAGCTACCCAGGTTCTGCCAAATGCTGTCCCCACCCAGCCCACTCAGATGCCAGCAAGCTTACCTGATCCATCTTCTGGGTCTTCCTCCTCAGAGGCTGCCTCCTCATCCTCTCTGTCTGTGCAGTCTCCATGCTCACTGCCCGTGTCGTCCTCAGAGTCCCCACTGTGACCATCGCTGCTTTCTTCTAGACCTATGTCACCAGGGGAAATCACAGACCGTGGGGGCAGCGTCACAGCAAGGCAGCATAGAGCCAAGGATGCTCTGCGCATGCACAGGAGAGTACAGGACACCTGCCACGGGAACACTGGGACAGGTGGAGATGAGTGAAGGGAAGAGGGGAATGCCCAAAGTCTTTTAGTCCTGCATGTGTTGCCTGCATTAAAACTAAGACAAAAGACTGGTGCAGGAGACTAAGGCAGGAGGACGCTTGAGCCCAGGAGTTCAAGGTAGGCCTGGGCAACACAGAAAGACCCTATCCCAAAATACCAAAAATAAACAACATGACAAAAAGAATCAATGTACTACACTTCTACAATTTAAACTCAAAGAATAACTTTTTTAAAGGGTTGAAAGCTGAAAACTGACGCACACAGACAACCTCCTGGAACAGCAGATACCCAAAAAAACTCTAGGCACCAGAATCCACCAGGGACATCCCTCCTAGCCAGGGCTCACCAGCACTGCTGTTCAGGTCTGCAGGGCCCACTCGGGGGCATCCGTCCGGACACGGGCTCTGTGCCACAGGCTGGTCCAGGCTGTCGTCATCCATTGTTGCACATTAGAGCTCAGCTCTGAAAGAAAGAGGATCTCCAAAGTGTCAGGGCTGCAGAGCCCCAGAAAGAACAACAGTCACTCTCTCCTGTCACATTCCTGGTGCTGGAACCTTTCCGTGCATGTTGTGTTTGAGGCATGAGACAACACATGCAGCCACTCAACCACACTGAAAGATACTACAGAGCCAGGTGGTAGCCACACCTGTATCCCAGAGACTAGGGAGGCTGAAGCAGGAGGATCACAAGTTTGAGGCCAATCTCAGCAACTTAGCAATACTCTGTCTCAAAAAAGGATGGGGATGTAGCTCAGTGGTAGAGTGCCCTTGTATTCAATACCTAATACCAAAAAAGGAAAAAAAAAAAGACACTGGCTCCTACAGAGCCACATGCAAAGCCAGGTCCAAACACTTGAGGATTTGCCACATGTTCGTACAAGCACCTCAAGGAGTCCCAAGGCCAGAAATGAACAAAATGGATATTTCCTAGGCTGAGGCATAGTGGTACTTGTCAACTGAGGGCTGGTCACCAGGAAGCTCTCTGCCTTCCATTCCGTGGGCATGTCACTCTTGGCCAAGGCTGGGCCAGCAGCCTCTATTTAGCTGACCACTATCAGGAGGCAGCAAGACTCAGCAGAGGCACCTGGGGCCTTGATCACAAGTCAGTCCGTGGAGTCCTTGTAGTGCTCAGGCTGGGAGGCAGAGCAGACCAAGATCACACTGCTAGGCCCAGTCTTCAAACATGGCTCAACAGAACCCTCCTGGTACCCGAGGGCCTCAAACTTTGATCCCCACAGAAGTCCAAAGAAGGGCCCTTTCTTGTCAGCGCTGCTCCCTTCAATTTCTAGGTGGCCCTAGAGGAGAATGTGGAGTTCACTCAGGAACCCAACAGAACACAATGAAGTCCACTGCAGCACCACAGGCTTCCCATGAGACCCCCACCTCTGAGGCAGAAGAATGGGGATGGGCTTGACTCTGCAGTCAGACTCACTTCCCTCCCTAGGCTGCAGAGACTCCGTGTCCACTGCAGTGGCTGGGAGTGGGCTACAACCTCTAGAGTCACCTTCTCACCAGTCCCCTATCACCTCCCCACATGATGGGCACTACAGAGCTCCAAGTCCTCCAACGCCTGCTAATCAGCGAGGGAATGCTCCTTTGAGGAAAGCGCCAATGGACAAATGTCGCTACTATCAAAAAATGGCGAACCAAGACATGGTTTTGCCAATTAACTTTTCCTCTCCCTGCTGCCCCAAAGTTAAGATAATTGGCCAAATCCCCACTCAGAGAAGCGTCTGTACCCTGCTGCTGGTGAGTTCAGAAATCTGGCAGGGAGTGCTGGCCAGATTCCTGCTGGAAAACTGACCCTGAAGGAGGCACAGGCAGGCAGGCAGATGAGACCATGCTATAGCCCATCCAAGATGATGACAACTCTCCCGCACTGAGACCCAGCGTTGGCCACGGATCTCAGGTAAAAGGATCTGTAAAGCTCTGGCCATGGCTGTGACCCTTCCCATAAAACCCACGCCTCCTGCTCCACTGCCTGCCCTGCCCTGACTGCACGCAGGTAAGGAAGGTGGAGAAGCACACACCAGCCTAAACAGGGTATACTTCAGGGAGACCAAGAAATGTGACCCCAATACGACCTAGGTAACAGCAGGGCAGAGCTGGGAGCAGTTCTAGGGCCTAACTGGTGGACAGCAAATCCCTCACTTAAATGATGTACTACACACAAGGTCAAACATATGAACACAGAACTCCTGTCTTCTCTCCTGATGGACTGTGACCAAGAGCCACAAGAAGGGACAATGGCAGGACCTGTCTCAGAGGGCTGCCTGGAGAAATCAGTGAGGCAGCAGCAGAGCTAGCACATAGGAGTTTGCCAGAATACCAGCTTGGGAAAGAGGCTGAGCTCCAGGAATGCATGCACCTGGGGGCTATGTTCTGAGGGGTCTGCAGCCTCCACTCAGCCTGAGGCCCACAGCCAAAGAACACTATGGCCCACTACCACTGCGTTGGAGGCTCAGGTTGAGAAAGCTGAGCAAAATTCTTTCTGGATGTCACAAAACCCAAGTGGAGGCAACAACTGGGGCCTTCTTTTGAGAACAAAAGAAGCCAGCAGCCTCCAAAGATACCTCTGGAGCAAGCAGCAAGGACAAAAACCACAATCCGGGGCCACCAGTCTCCCCTTCCCCACCAGAAAGCCCAGCCAGAACACGGTGCTAGTGGGTACCTCTAGCTTACTTCTTTCTAGTCCCCCAGCAGCTCCAGCTTGGGCAGGCCCACAGGGGTTCATCACCCCCACCGCTAACCATCAGAGACCAAGGCCTAAACCATTCCTGCAGAAAAGCCCATAGTCCTTCCTGGTTGTCCTTGGCAGAACTGGCAAAACTCTCTCAGAGAGATGCTGTGACTCTCCTGCTCAGCCTCCAGGTTTCTGGGAGGTCAAGAGAAAAACAAGAAAACTGAAAAGGCTATTTTCCCATTCAAACTCGGAGGAACCACTGAACTTGCAATTGCAACTATTATTGAGGAACCAAAAGGGCTACACTGGTGCCAAGACCAGAGCCTGGGTGCCCATTCTGGGCACTGTGCAAGCCTGCAGCAAGTCCAACTTCTTCACTCAGGCTTTGTCCTTCCCCATTCACCTCCTACATAGGAGACAGGAAACCTCAAATTGTAAACTGTCATGAAACTCAACAACTTGGAGACTATAAAGTCTCCAATGAGTTGAAATGGACCCCGTGGTACAGCGCAAAAAGGTGCCACGTGCTGTTACTTTGACTCAGTCTTCTTCTTCTAATAAAGAAAACCAAGTGGTCCCTGAGAGAGGGAAAGTATGTCAAGTCCCAAGCCAAACCTACCTCAGCCTCAAACCCTATCCATGCCACCAGTGGTCAACCTGCCTCCCCAGCAAATCACTGTTGTCTACTGCAGAAACAAGGGCACCCAAGCTCGGCAAAAGCTTCTGAAAAGAGCAGGACAGTGGAGTGAACGGATGAGGGAGCAGCTCTGGCTCTGGCTCTCTGCCTGTGTGAAGCTGGCAAGTTACTCAGCCTCTCTGGGCTCCGAGCTGCTCCTCGGTAAAACACGGACGACCGCCCTCCCGAGAGGCTGCCTGGGGACGGCCGAGGCTGAGTAAGAGACGTGCAACTCGGCCGTCAACCGCAGCCCCGGGCCAGAGCGGACCAGGCCCACCAGGGCCACGCCGGCCGGGCGCTGGGACCAGGCAGCACAGCCGCACTTGCCCCGCGCAGCCCCGTCCCTGCGGCTGCGGCCGCGGCCGGGCGTCCCGCCGCGTGAGGCTCCCGGGCCGGCGCCAGGCCTCGGGGCCCGCCCGCCCGCCCGCCCGCCCGCGCGCAGGCCTCCCCGCCCCGCAGGCCGCAGACAAAGCGCGCGGCGCCCGCGGGCGGCCAGCACGGCCTGGCGCGGCAGGGACGCCGGGCCGGCGCGGTCGCCGCACGTACCGGGGACCTCGCGCCGGCCGGGCGCACCCGACGCTCCCGCCGCCGCCCTCGGAGCGACTCCGCGACCAGGCCAGGTCGCGGTCGCCGTCGCCGCCGCCGCCGCCGCCGCCGCGCGCTCCCCGACCCGGAAGTGCACAGCCCGATTTCCGGGGCCCTCCGCCCCGCCCGTTGGCGGGAACCACTGGGACCAGAACGGGTCAGAGCCGCGGTCGGGGCGTCGGGGCGTCGGCCGGCCCTGACTCCCTAAAAAGCACTGGTGAGGGCAGAACCGCCGTCCAGGAAGAACAGGGTTCCGAGACATTCGTGCGGCTTAGCCCTGGCGGGCGCGCCGGCCGCACCGTGTCCCCCGCCGCCTCAGGTGGTGCCGTCCGACCGCCCGAGCCAACGGGAGGGCCTCCTGCGGCCCGGAGCCCCGCCCCGGCCCCGCCCCCTGAGGGCCCCGCCGACCCCCAGGGCCCCGGGGCCGGGCGTCCCGCCTCTGCGGCGCGCAGCTCTGCTCCGGCCACGGTGGCGAAGGTCGTGCCTGGACTCGGGATGGCCGCTGTGTGCGGGCTCCTGAGCTGCTGGAGCACGGCAGAGAATGAGCCCCCATCCCGCTCCGCTCCAGCCCAGCGGGGGGAGACAGTAAACCACGAACACTGTAGAGGGCTCAGCTGTGGGGTGTGGGTGAAGGTGATTTGTGCTCTCACAGAAAGACTGCACCACATAAAAATAAATACAGTCGGGCCAGGGTTGTGGCTCGCCTAGCACATGAGAGGTCCTAGGTTTGAACTTCAGCACCACATAAAAATAAATAAATAAAATAAAGGTATGGTGTCCAACTACAACTAAAAAATTGAATGTTTAAAAAAAGACTCTGGGGCCGGGCGTGGTGGCACACTGGGGTGCTGCACAGGTGACTGGCCCTGGCTTATGGACCCCTCAGGCCTCTGCATAAAAGCCAGCAAGGTGCAGGGCGACTGCGGGATGGGGACCCCACCCAGGTCAGGACCACTGGTTTGGAAGGAATGGCTCCTGGTAGATGTAGTAGAAGACAGCTGGTTTGCTGAGGGTTGGCTGTGAATGCCATGGAAGGGAAAGGGAAAGGAAGACTGAGGGCAGGGAGAGGGGAATGTATTCAGGGGAGGGAGTAAGCTGGGGGAGTCCTGTGGGTACCGGACAGTGCAGAGGAGATGTTGAGAGGGCAAAGGCTGCGCTGGAGGTAAAATAGGGTGGTGGGGGAATAGATCTAGAACCACAGGCTTCCAACATTAAGAGGTCCAGAGTCCTCAAAAGAGACCAATAAATAAATAAGTAAATAAACATTTCAAGGGTGGTGGGAATGGAGGACTGACAGAAGCAGGAGAGAGTCTGTAACCAGGAGAAACAGGCACTTGGATCAAGGAGAGAGTCCTTGGGGGAGTGAGATGGAGGTTGCTGGCCCCCATATCCCAGAACAGCAGCACAGCAGTGCCGGGGGCAGGGGCTGACCAGAGGATAAAGGGAATGAGAAAACAGCACAATGAGCAGCAACCAGGTTGCAGCCACTGAACTGTGAAGGGAGGTAAAAGTGGATGGAGGCAGTGCAGAGGGAGCAATGTTGAGAGGGTTGTTTTTTTTTTTTTTTTTTCTGTCTGTTTGCAATGGCTGAAACAAAGGAAGGAAGGATGGTGCCACAGAAGGGTACTCAGGAATAAGCTCTCTACTCTTGATGGGCCAGAGACCAGGATCAGGATGGGTGGTTTCCTCAAGAGTCACCCAGGCACTTTGAGTATCCGTTATCTGACCTCAGGCAAGTCCCTCTCTGCTGCCTGTGCCTTAGTGTCCTTGGCTGTAAAATGATGTTGATGGTCATATGTACCCCAGAGGTCATTGTGAGGATTGAGTGGGTGAGTACTGGAGAGAGTTTTGGATGGGTCCAGCATGGTAAAGAGGGGGTGGCACCCTATCCCTCCTTGCAGGAATGGTATCTGGTCATCCCTCCTAGTTTGGACTTCACATGTGTCAGCCCTTTTCTGTGAATGTACCTGCCTGCTAAAGACAGTTAGATATAGGGGTGCTCACATACACTGAGGCTCCTGGGAAGGAGGAAGACAGGCAGGTCAATTCAGCATCCCCCTGGACAGGGATCAACCTCTCCCACCTTCATTCACAGCTGCCCCTAGGACACAGTTGGAAAAATTGCCAAAATAGACACATTCACACATAATGAGATGTGAAGGACATCTCAGAGAGCATCTTTGAGCAGTTTACAACCTACCCAGCTATGCCAGTTCAAGCTTAGGAATAAAAAGTGACCCCAAAGAGTACCCTAAGGCCAGACTGGACCCCAGCTGAGCATAGAAACATATCTGTTGATGCCCTCCCTAAGGTGTAAAATGACACCTTACCTGCTCGCAGGTAGATGCCTCACACCCTGTCAAGCACAGATATCTCCCATATACAACTCCCCTCACATTAGTCTTGTTACCTCTTATGCACACCAGTGAGTTGCCCACCTGCCAGCTCTCACATGCCATGGCCTGTGTGCACACACACATGCATTTTACTTACACAGACCTGCACCCTGCTGGATTTCTGGTTTGTGCTGATATGATGCTTCTGCCTCGTGCAGGCACAGACAGGCACAGATATGGTGTACAGGAGGGTAGAGCTAGGGTGGGAGCTCCCTCAGTTCTGTATAGCCCAGGCCAGCTTCTCCCAGAGTTCTGTCCAACCCTTTCCCTCTGCCATCAGGCCTGCACATACGTGAGACTGGGTGAGCACTAAGCCCAGGCATCACCTCCTGCCCCATTCTACCCCATCCCCAGGAGCAGGGATGGCCTCCAGAGCCAGGTAGATGCCCAAGAGAGGCTGAAGCAAGGGCAGGTGGAGGGAGGGAGTGGGGAGAGAACAAGGAGTTGAAACTCCCAGAGCCAGGAAGGGACAGGCAGCTCTATGTTCTCAGACCAGGGAAGGCCAGTATAGGAGTGTCCTCTGACCATAACCCAGGTAGCTTAAAACAACAGAAATTTATTCTCTCACAATCATGGAGAACAGAAGTCCCTGACCAACAGGTTCTGGGAGGATCTCTCCTGCCTTTCTCAATTGTGGCTGGAGCTCCATGCATCCTTGGGTTGTGGTCATTTTACTTCATAGTCTCTGCCTCTGTCTTCTCATGGCCTTCTCCTCTGTGTGTCCTCTCCTTTGCCACTTATAAAGACACTGTCATTGGATTTAGGGCCACACACAGGTAATTAAGGTTGATCCCATTTCAAGATCCTTCACTGAAATAATCTACAAAGACCCTTTTTCCAAATAAGCACAAATATATAGGCTCTGGATTTCAGGATGTGGATATAACTTTTTTAGGGGGACACCATTCAGCCCACTATGGATGGTGAAAGGAGGTGCATTTAGGTTGGCAGGACTCGGGGTAAAATGAAGGAGGCAGTCAGGCACTCGATTTTCCCCTGTCCTCTAGTTCCTGATTTCTTCCCTCAACTTGTGTTCTGCTCTGAAGATATGGGCCTCCTCAGGGATCCCAGTGGTTCCTAGGAGTTCCTTTAAGACTCATGTAATCCAAACCTTGTGGATTTCTCAATTTTTTTCTTTTTTTTTTTTTTTTGTACTGGGGATTTAACTCAGGGGTGCTTTACCACTGAGCCACATCCCCATCCCCTTTTCATATTTTATTTAGAGACAGGGCCTCACTAAATTGCTGAGGCTGGCTTTGAATTTACAATTCTCCTGCCTCAGCCTCTCTAGCCACTGGGATTATAAGTGGATGCTAGGGTGCCTGGTGATGATCTCTCAATTTTTGATGGAGTGGAACTGAGTTGACCCCTGGCTCTTCTCCCATCTGTAAATGATCACACCCTCACCACACTAAGCTTAAATTTGTCTCCACTATCCAAGCTCCCAGGTCTGGGCTAGGTCAGACACCTCCTCGGATGGCAGGTGACAGGCTGCAGCCCAGCCTGCGCAGGGGGCAGTGGAAGGAGGGAGAACAAAGAGTGGGGCAGTGGGTTTAGGAGCAGGTGGCTGAGTCTGAGTGGGCTGGTCCCTGGGTCAAGGACCTGAGTGATATGAGGATAAAGGGGCATTAGCTGAGCCTACAGCAGGGAGGGCCAGGCTCTGAGGCATGTGTGGCAGGTGCTGTTTGGTTGAGGGAGACAGGAAAACAAAGAGCTTGTGAGGACCCCTGCCTTAGGAGCAAAAGTAGAGCAGGCATCTGCCTGCTAGATCAGGGGTCCTGGGTAGCCCATGATTCCACCTCAAGAACCACCTAGGCCATGGTAGGGAGCGGACTGAGCAGAGAAGGGCCAAGTCTCTTTTGGCCGCTACCTTGGGGCTCTGCTGCAGCAGCTGGCCCTGTGTGTCTTTGGGTAGGTGACAGTCTGCTCCCTTAGACCTTTTGAGTGCCCAGCAAGTACTCTTCTGGGTCCCTGGAAAAGACAGGAAAAAGCCCACTGAGAGCCCAGCACCCCTCGAGATGTCCCCTCCAGGCTAGGACTCTTCTGGAGGTTTCCTTGTGGATAGATCCCACGGGAGGGACCCGGAGTCCCCGGGACTGCCCCTGTCGGGGGTCATCTGAAAAACCAGACCAGACAGAGCTGGCGCTCCTTCCTGGAAGGCAGACTGAATTGCTTGTCCTTGGGGGCTCCCAGGCCTCCCAGGAGTCGGCAAAGGGCGGCTCAGGCGGGACAAGCGTTCTGAGGGCGCCGAGTCAGGGCGCGTCCAGGCGCCTCCCGGGTCACAGCCCAGGCTAGGTACGCTCTGGGTTCTCCGAGAGGGGTGGACCTCTGACGGGGAGAGCCCCGAATCGGCCAGGCAGTAATACTGCACGGGGTGTGTGTGACGGGGACAGCCTCTGGCTTGCAGGAGGTCCCTCCACAAGGGGCCCTCCTTGCCCCACTATCCACCGCATTGGGCGGGCGGAAGACAGAAACAACAGGCAGCGCCCCCAGCCCGGGGCCCAGACGCCAGGAGAACCCGGGCTGTACCAACGCGTGCGGGAGGGGGACCGCCTGGGCCGTACCACGCGTCCTGCCAGCGGGGGATGCCTCCCGACCAGGCCACCCCGCGACGCCCCGCCTGGCAGGTGGCAGCCCCTCCCCAGGCCGACGTGCAGAAAAGAACGCGCCGGCCTCGCCCCCGGAGGACCGCGCGGCGGTGGGCGGGGCGCGCTGCGCCCCCCTGGCGCCCACTGGCTGTGGCGCGGCAGGGCGGGCCCGGCCTGGCCGACCATTGGCTATAGGATAGGTGTTTTGCATATGGGGCGGGGCGGCGGGGCCCCGGCGGGGCTCCGCCGGGGGCTCGAGGGTAGCTGTGGCTGCCGCTGAAGTTGGTAGAGAGTCCGCGATCGCCCAGTGCCGGGGTCTCAGGTGACGCACGGGGGGGTCCCAGGCTGGAGGGCGGGGCTCACCTCGGAGGCTGCCCTCCCCTGGGGAATTTGGGTATTGGGCAAGGCAGAGGCAGCGTGGCTAGGATGCCCAAGTTGGAGGGGGCGGGGGGCGACCCCTCCACTGGCCCGCCCGCTGGACTGTCCCTCCAGGCGCAGGGCAGCCACTGCCCACCGCACACTGCGCTGCTCCGGACCCACTGTGCGTGTGACAGCGGCTGATCTGTCTCTGGGCAGCGCGAAACCCTGGCCCCCTCGGTGACCTCGGTCTAGCGGGCAGGCAGGCCTGGCCACATGAGGGTTGGAGGGTGCACACCTACACCCTGGGGGGAAAGGGCAGCTGGCCCTTAGGTCGGGACTGCGTTTACAGGCTTTTCTGTCAGAGCCCAGCAAGGACCGGTGGGGGAGGGAAGGGGGTCACTCAGGGGATTCTCCGAGTGTGGGAGACGGAAGATGGGGCCAGATACCCTCTTGGAGGGAACTTTCTTCTTCTTGTGTCCCAGGGTACCACGCTATGCTGAGTTCCCAGGAGCCTTCATCAAGCTGGGCAGCAGGGGGGTTGTGATCCTCGGCCCACAGGACCCAGGCCTACAGGAACTGCCTCTGGGGACTTCCTATGGAAAGGGAGTGCAGCTTTGATTCTTCTGCAAATTTCTGCCATTTCAGTGAGGCAATCAGGACTGTGGACTTCTTTGTGGGGCCCAGGGACCAGCCCCTCAGAGAGTCCCTCTCTGCTGGGTATGCTCAATCCACCCTGAAAATCTGGCTGAGGAGTGTCTAGAGCACCTGGTCTGGACAGCTGTCCTTTCCTCTGGGGGCCGTGATGGTTGATGGCTATGGCTGGAGCCAGGTCACCAGAGAAGGAGGAGTAGGCTTGGTCCAGACCTCACAGACTGTGATTGGCTTTGGAGGGCACTGTGCTGCTCCCAGTGTGGTGCCATGCCTTGAAGTCTCAGGAGGTGAAAGGAGGCTCTATGATCTTGGGCCAGGAAACTGCAGAGCTGACTTATTACCATGCAGCCACTTACCTCTTCACTGAGCCAGGAGTCAATACTACCATGACCCTCAGTAGCCAGGGGCCACTTCTGGTCTGGGGGTAAGCAGGAACCCTGAGGCCAGTAAGGCCTGGCTCTGCCCTCCTGCCAGACTGCCCAGGCATGAGCATGGTCTTGACTGTCTATTCTACAGGGACACCTGGTGGGTGCCTGCCTCTGCTGGTGTGGATCTTGCCCTGCCCGGAATGGATACTTGTAGGGAGCTTGACCCTTCTTCACTTTAGCATTGTCTTCAAAGTAAAAGTTTGAAACTCAAAACTAAACTTTTCAGCAACTCAAAAAGTTTTGCTTAGTGATCTGAAGCACTCAGACAACTGTTTTGGAGTGTAGGGTTTGGTCCACCTGGAATAGCCACCAAGGAAGGGGGCTAAACCCATTTCCCCATCCCAGAGCACAGCACCTGTCTGGTAGTTTCGAGGAGTTAGCAGCTTTTATAGGGCCAGGAGCTGCAGGCAATGGACAGGGCCTGATAATAACTTCAGGAAAGACAGGTGTCCTTGGAAGAGTACCGGAAACTGATGGTGTACACCGGCTTTGTGCCTGCTTCCCCTCAGGGCTAGGGTACACAGCTTAGACATGGGAGAACATGACCTAGCCCCCCACCCCCAGCTCCCTGTGTATGGGGTGGTCTCTGGTTGACACCTGGCCTTCCCTCCTGTTGATCTGTGGGGTTAGTTTGGGAGATGAACCATGATGGCTTCAGACTGATACCCGGAAGTGCATGCAACCGTCCCGAGTGTATGCGTGTTTGCAGGGGGCTGGGGGGTGGGTGGGTAGCAGGTCCCAGGCTGCAGCTAGAGTGACCTTTGCACTCTGGGCATCACCCGCTGGGACCCTGTGTTTGGTCCCACAGGTCAGGCAGCAGCAGGCTCAGGTGGGAGAGCAGATAGGAGCAGTAGGCTGGGGATTCTGGCCTGCTGACACCAGGTTGGGAGCCTTCCAATTCCCAGCTCCCTGCCTCTGGCAGGTAATACCCAGTCCCACTTGCTCCCCACATCAGTGGGCTTCTGGTGGCCCTGACCTCTGTAAGGCCCTGAGTGCCTTATTTGTTACTCCAGCTCAAGACTTCCATGTCCCCTGCAGTCTGCCTTAGAGGAAATGGGGAGCACTGGACCCAGCTCAGAAGCCACCCCAGGAGAAAGCTGAGTCTATCCAAACATGTCCTCCCATCAGATCCAGCAAAAGACTCCTGTCAGCCAGTATCCCCATCCCATTCCCCAGTACTACCCAAGGCTTCCTGCATGACACCCTCAAGTTCTGCTTATCACAAATATCTCCAACCCCAAACAAAGCCCTGGGAACTGGGAGTGTGCCACACTCCCGAGGACCAGGACTCTGGGAGAGGCTACAGCCCGAGGACCTAGGCCGCAGCTGGGTTATAGAATCTGCCCTTCCCTAATTTTATAGCCACAGACTCACAGCAGAAGCTTCAAGCCCACCCTGGGAGCGGGATAAGCCTTGTCCATGTAATGCCCACACCCTCCCTGGGGCTGGCTAAGTTCCTCTGGCCAATCCAGGAGTCCTGGACCTTCCTCCACGGGTTCTCCAGGAGGCAGTAAACTTGACAGGCAGGTCTGACACATCCTTACATCATGGGTTCCTACTACTGGTGGCAGCCAGGTGGAAGAGGGATCCAGACAGAAACCCAGGCCAGGGCTGAGCCAGCAAGCTCCATCGGGCATGGAATCACAAAGGTTCTCAGGGGCAGGCAGGGCAAAGCAGTCAGAATGTGGGCCCCAGGAGCCCCAGCCTTGAAACCTATTGAGCTTTGGTCCTGAAGCACTTTATCCAGGTAGCGTGGCATCTTCTGTAATGGCTCCTGTCTGCACCTCAAGTTCTAGACCCCACAGACATGATCCAACAGAGCTTCGGGACAAAATCAGGCCACTTTGGGCAGTTTATTGAGGTCTAAGCGTCAGGGTGGGGAGGCCATGCACACCCATTGTGAAGGACACTGCCTTTGGCAGCACACATCTACAAGCCGAACACATCATCCACACACATCTCCCAACCTCAACAAGTAGTAATGGACTCTGGGGCCTGGCCACTTCTTGCCAGTTTCTCCAGGGGGCCTGGCAGACTTGGCAAAGACAAGGACAACCCATCCCTAGCACTTCCGTCCCGTCCCTCATAGTAGAAACCCTGGGACACTGGGGCTTCCCCCTCCATGGGGAAGGAATCTTCTGTGACCACAGACTCTTGTTGTCCAATGGCTTGTGCTGGCTGATCTGGCTTGTCCTCAGCAGGCACCACTCTGGGACAGGGGCTGTTACCTCCAGGAACTCTGTCTCATGGGGACAACTGTGGGAGGATAATGGCTGAGGAGGCTGAGACCAGGGGAGGGCCCATCCTGCCAGAGTGGGGAATAGACATACCCTCAGGACTCAGGCTGGGCACTAGGACAGGGCCCTGGGCTGCTCCCTGGAGGTGCTCCTCTCTGGTTGGACACAGAAGATTCTGTGGAGAAATCAGGTCAGTTGGGAGGTGGGGTGGACCCCACTGCCCAGCCTCTTTTAGAACTGCTCTGACCTGTGTGCCAGAGGGACCTCTATCTGGGGGTAGTGGCAGTGCAGCCCCCGTCTGCTGGATGAACTGCTGCAGGTTACACTGCCGGAGCTCCCGGTTCAGCTCCTCCAGCTCCTGGGCCTGGGCCTGGGGGGACAAGGATCCTCAGGGGGCATAACTCTGGTGCCCCCACAGAGACTACCCTTTCTAGTCTGACTGATGCCAGACCCTCAAGTCCACACATTTGGGGGTGGGGAAATGACAGGGGCCAGGGACTCCTAGGCTCACCTGCAGAGCATGCTCCGCAGCCTCCAAAGCACGGCTCACCAGGGCCAGGCTGCCCTGCACCTCCACACTCTGCCGTTCCTGAATGGCCAGGTCCTGGCGCAGGCGTTCAGTTGCAGATGCTGTGGCCAATGGGGGCCCAGGGGCCTCTGCAGCCAACCGCAGCTCAACCTCCAGGGCACGGGCCTGAGCATCCAGAGCCTGTAGCTGGGCAGCATGCTCAGCAGTGGCTGCACTCAGTGCCTGAAGGCGAGCCTGGCCCTCTCGTTCCCGGGCTTGTTCCCTCCGCAGCTCCTGCTCCCAGAAGGCTTCATGGCCCAGCTCTTCAGCATTCCTCTGTACCCTGAGCTCCAGGCCCTGAAGGTCTGTGAAGCAGCCTGATGTGGGTGCTACAGGGACTGCAGGCTCAGGGGACGAAGGACGAGGGGCCAGTCTGGGGCACCCCGGGCCAAAGGTTAGTGCTTTGTGGGGTTCACGACCTGGTGTTGTCCGTGGCTTTGGGGGGAGGCTGGCACGAACTGGGCATCGCTCTGGGGGTGGACAGCTGTCTGAGGAGGGCCTCTCAGCCAGGCTGGGCCCTGTCCTCCTCAGAACAAACTGGACATCGCTGGCAAATTGTCCACAGGTGGCCTGGGCACCCACTGGACACTCCTGTGGCAGCAGCTGCCGTTCCTTCTCCCTAAGCCGCTGCACAAGCACAAAGCGGCCTGTCTGGCCTGGGAGGAAAGGGGAGGGTCAGTCTGTCTCCCTAGCCTCTGTCAACCTGGCTTGAGGAACTGGGGCAGGACAAGAGGAAACAAGAGCCAACCCCACCCTTCTTCAGGGGGAAATGGGGCTGGTCCACCGGCTCCAGCCCAGTCCCACCTTTTGGGCTGTTTGCCCCCAGAAGACTCACCAATTGCTTGGGCTAGTGCGATGACCACTTCCTGGCAGGTGGTCTGTTCTGAGACCCCACAGACCACCCTCTGGATGCCATCCACCCACACCTTCAGTTCCATGGCTGCTAGCCCGAAGAACATCCCTGTCCTGTAGGAAGAACACAGGATCAGGTCCTGCCTGACCACAGCCTGGACCGCCTCTCCTCCTCCTGGCCTTTCACTATAACTGGCTCAGAGCTGTGGCCCCTTGGTGTAGGGCCAGGCTCTTCTGTACCCAGCCCCACCCTCAGGCCTCGCATTCCTAGGGTGGCTGGGGGAACTAGTTTGGCTCTAGTGAGCACTTCAATACATCCCCACTTCCCAAGTATCCTCGTGCCCCGCCCCCACTCCCGGAACGAGGCGAATCATTAACCAGGTCCAGGATTTCCTGTCCCCCGTCACCTGGCTCAGAGGACACTGCCCCTTCCCTCCCGCGGTGGTCCCCAGGCACCCAAGAGCGCCCCCACGCACACATAACGCCGTCAGCTACCATGGGAACGCCTCCCCACGGAAGGGGCCGTCCCGGGGCCCAGAGAGGCTGAGAACCGTGACCCAGACTCGGCCTCGGTCCCACCGCCCCCCAGGACTCCCCCAGCAGCCCCTCTGGCCCAGCCCGCACGCTCCCCCGGAGGCCCCGCCCCTGCTGCGAGCGCCGGCCGCGCTGGAACCCGTCATCCGCGCTCCGAAGCGGGTGGGTGCAGGTGCGTCGCAGCGCTCTCAAGTCCTCTCCCCAAGCCCGCGGAAAACTCCTCAGCCAGAGCCGACGCCTCGGCCGGTCCGGGGCCAAGGGGAGGCTCGGGAACCCAGCGAGCTCACCTGGGCGCTCGCCGGCCTCGGGGATCTTGGTAGTTGGGCGCCGCCGCAACCTGCAGCCCCAGCGCCGCGGCGCGCCCCGGCCCCACCGCTTCAGGGGCTCGCAGCCCGAACGCCCCGCCCCGCCGTGCCCCCATTAGCTCCGCGGCGCGTGCCTCCCGCCCCGCGCCCACTCCTATTGGCTGCCTCCGCCCGTCCCGCCCTATTGGCTCACGGCCCCAGCGGCGCCCAGGTGTGGGCGGGGCGAGAGGTGGTACCCCGGCGCTCCCGCACCCTGCCCCACAAACCACGCGGAAGCGCGTCTGCCGCCGGGATCCGAGGGCGGTCCGTCGGGGCAGGTGTGAGGCCCAGCTCCCGGACCGACTTCCTCCTCGGCCTCCTGGTGTAGCAGGTTCTCTTCCCGGGAGCGGCGCCGGCCTGGGGTCGCACAGCTTTGGAAGGCGCCCCCGGGCAGAAGGGCCGGAGCCACTCCTTCCTTCCTTGACTCTCCTCAAGGGGTTTGGGCCACTCCGACCGTGCTCCCTTGGGGCCGGTGGCTCCTGGGATTTGGAGTTACGGGAGGGTGAGCCCGCGCGGGAACGAGGTGGAGACCCGAGGGCAAGACAGACGGGTGGGCTTTTTAGCTCTGGTGCGGGAGGAGGCCGCCCTGAGGCCGCCTGGGACAAAGGCTGGGGTCTCTTTGTTTGAGGCTCCTTTCCGGCCGGCCGCAGTGAGGCCCACTGCCCTCCTGAGCTGTGGGCGCCCAGGCCTTCCCCCCACAGTTAAGCAGGCTCGAAGCCGCTCTTCCATGGCTCCCTTGCTGTCCCGCTGGGTGAACCCATGCCAGGTGTTGGCCTGGGCAACTCCACCTCGTGGCCACCCACTCTGCCCCAGTCAGACAGTCGCTGCGTGGGGGCTTTACCTTTCCCTTCCTTGCTCAGCAGGGGAGGCCCCACCGGAGGGAAGGTTGAAGGTACTAGTGATGGGTGCCCCAGCCCTGGGCCTGACTTGTCCTGCGGGACGGGGTGTGTGTGTGTGTAGATGCTTGCGAAGCGGAGGCTTCCAGCTTGGGAGTTAGGGAAGTGTCAGAGGCTGGAGGGAGGTGTACCTCTGCAGGCTAGAGTTCTGTCACAGCCCCTCCTCTGGCTTTTCATCCCCCATCCTCAACTCCTTCACCTCCAAGTCAGCGGGATATATCACACCCAGACTGGTCTCCCCCCAGGGCACCAGAGTCCCCACTACTCACTAGTCACCACCAGCTAGGGAGGGGCTGCGGGGGTCCTATGTGGTCCCCCAGGCCTGCCCAGCTTAGCCTTTCACATTCCCCAGGTTGACCAGCCCAGAACTCAATGGAAGCCTTAGACCTGGTTCTCCCTGGAGGTTCCTGGTAACAGCCCCTCCCTTCTGAGTGCCAGTATCCATGGCAACAGTAGAGAATCCTCTCTCCCCAGGCCTGCTAGGAGCCCAGGCCTCAGGTGAGTGCTGGGCACGAGGCTCATGGTTGGGGACACAACTGAGGGTCACAGGCAAAGGACCAGAACCTTTGACTCTTGCTCTAGGCAAGGGAAACGGGAGGAACAGGGAATGTGGAAACGTTGTCTGGGAGTGACCTGCTCCCTGGCCTGAAACACATATTAGGATACCCACACGACTAGCAGTTCCTCATTCTGTGGGGTAGACACACATAGCCTCCTCAGAGTGTGAACATCTATGAACCAGCAGTGCTGGAGAGCCCTATAGGGTGCACACCTGGACACAAGCTATTACCTCTCCCAGCTCCTGAGAAACATCAAGAATGGCCCCGGAGTCTGGCCAGCAATCTGAAGAAAAGCAGGAGCCACGAACCCCAGCAGATGGAAAGCCAGTCAGCAGTGATTTGGGGCTTCCAACTGGCACACCTACAGACACAGTGGTTCCCCCATGCCCCCAGAACACCAAGACCCACTCCACATGGTTGGCCTCTGTCCACCTGCAGTAAGGAGGAAGGGAGGGATGGCCAGTTTTCTGGGCAGGAACAACGAGAGGGCCAGGCCTGATCAACAGGGGTACTGGCACTACAGGTTAGCCCCCGAAGCACTGGACCCCCGCACCTTGCGGCTGCTGTGGGAGCAGCGAGAACTAGAGATCCAAGCGCTTAGGTGGGCCATCCGAAATGGGCCACATGCCCGACACTGTCACATCCTGCAGGAGGTGTCAGGACTTCCATCTGAGAGGTCAGCAGCAAAGCCACCAGCCCAACCCAACTTCTGTCCCATCCTAATTCCTGGTTTCTGTCCTACACCAATTCCAACCACTACTTCAACTCTTACCTGGACCTTTGCCTCTGGCCCTAGTCCTTTCCTAGCTGATGCTCCACCCAAACCCTGAATGTTACTGTCCTATAAACATTTTTTTTAATTCTTTTTTTTTTTTTAAAGAGAGAGAGAGAGAGAGAGAATTTTAATATTTATTTTTTAGTTATCGATCGGCGGGCACAACATCTTTGTATGTGGTGCTGAGGATCGAACCCGGGCCGCACGCATGCCAGGCGAGCGCGCTACCGCTTGAGCCACATCCCCAGCCCTGTCCTATAAATTTAACAACCCTAATCTTGAGCCATTGACCCCTGTCCAGATGGGTCAGGACTTACCTACCCTGCTCTGGCTGGCTGCACTGTGTGCCCTCCGTATGATGGCGGTGGGACCCCTAATTTGCTGCTCACCTGACCTCACCCCAGCTGACCCAGAGGTGGGGCTACTGAAGTTGCCCCTCCTCCAGGAGCTTCCACAGTCCAGACAAGTTTCTACAGGAACAGGTGGAGAAGCTGACCCAGGAGCTGAAAGCACAGAAGGAACAGGCCCAGCTGGTGAGGGGGTGGGGTCAGGAAGTAGGCAGGGCATGGTCTGGGGGGGCTGGGCTGCAAGAGGCCCCTAACCTGGTGGCTCCTGAGCAGGAGAAGGAGCACTTAGAGGAGCAGCTGATGCAGACTGTCAGCATGCTGCAGCAACTAGAAGCCCAGCTGCAGGCCTTCCAGAAGTCCTGCCTCCTGCAGTTGGCCTGCTCCTCCTGGGTGGGTCCTGTACTCCGGTCCCAAACTGGCAGTGTGGAGGTGAGCCAGTGCCCAAGGCCCACAAGCCGTCCCTGGAACTTCCTAGGGTGGCCAGTATGGCTCTTTCAGGCAGGTGCCTCTGCTGGTGCTTCTGGCTTGCCTTGAAAGCCTGCCCCTTTCAGGCTACTTCTGCAGGGAAGAATCATGTGGCTTGCAGTTTTTCCCACCAAACCTGCCCTGGTGAGGTCAAAGAGGGAGGAGTACTGTGTGGAAGGGGTGATTTCCCCCAGCTCCTCATTTCATTTGGGGGATGGGTGCTGGGAATTGAATCCAGATTGGTGCATTCTAGGCAAGTGCTTTACCGCTTAGCTAATCCTCAGTCTCTGTGGTCCCTTCCTGCAGGTGGTTACTGCAGAGACTTTAAGGGATTTCAGTGACTTCTCTGAGAATGAGGCTCCCACTGCTGGAGAGGTGAGCAAGACCCCCCATGTGAAGACTCCACATGCCTGACCAGGATTCTGGAGCCCAGCAGGAGGGCAAAGCCTCAAGCTTTTACTTTCTGACCAGGGTTTCCGGTTGGAGGATATGGACTGGCACAGCATCGCCCTCCGGTACCCCAGTCTCTTCAGTGATTCCAGCACAAAGCAGAAGTAACTGCACTGGGCCCAACTCCCCAGGGGCCAGGGGAAATGGGGGGTGGTCTTGGCAGAAATGGACCTTTGGTGTCCCCAGACAAATCATGTAATCCCTCCAAGCCTCAGCTCTGATCTTAGAGTTAACTAGGGATGAAGGGAAGGGGCTCCTGGGTCATCACTGCCTGTCATGAGCTGGATCTGGGTCCTGGGCACCCAGAGCACCAGCTGAATTGCCTGCTGCTTTGGGAGGCCGGAAAAGGGTAGAGCCGGTGCCTGGGAGCCAGAGCATCCACTGACCAGAGCATGGCCTCAGGCAGCCCCAGCAGTCCCCATCACTGGAAAGAGGGGGCTCAGATTCCTCTGTCGAGCACCTGGAGAAACATCCCAAGAACCTGGAGTGGAGCTCCCTGCCCTGCATGGCCACCAGCAGCTCCGGAGGTGCTGGCTCTGACTCCAGCAGCTGCCAGCCAGTCGTGCCTTCTGGAGTGCAGAAGGCCTCAGGGTACCCGCCCCAGACAGAAGATTTGGCATCTTCAGAGCAGATCCCCACAATGGCTTGGAGCTTTGGCGGAGATTCGGAAGGTGGAGTGGGGTGCATCTCTTTCTCATCCTCCTATATCCCTCTCCCATCTTCCTCCAGATCCCTAAACCAGGTCCTTTAGTCCCTAGGGTCCAGCCATCTCCCCTGCCAGGGATCTGACCTCTGGTGCTGCTCCCTTCCCTCTTGGACCCCGCCTGCTGTAGGCCTGGTCTGGCCTCACATCCCCATGGGACCACCCGTGTGAGGGCTTCCCTCCCCCAAAGGGCTCCTTTCCCTAGATCTCCTGAAAACCCACTCACAACCGCCCAGCAAGACTCCCAAGGATCCCTGCACAGCCCCTGACCACCGGCGCATCAGTCACCAGCTGAGGTGAGGGGGACGCCCAGCCAGGACTTCTGGGCAGCTGTCCAGGTGGGCGGAGCCCGTTCATCAGGCCCTGCCTTGCACCCCTCCCCGCCCCAGCCCCACTGGCTGCTGCCTGAAGATCGTGGCAGTCAGCCCACGAGAGAAGTTCGTCCGCATCCTTAATGAGTCGCTGGAACAGACAGTGGACCTGGACGGCTTCTTGCTGCAGCAGCTGGAGCGCGGCTTCCCGGTGTGCCTGTACCGCTTCCCGCCGGGCACACTGCTGGCGCCGCAGCACCACATCACGGTGGGACCTTCTGTCCGTGAGCCCACCTGACCCTGTCATTGCCTGCGGCGCCCCTCAACCAGTGCCCTCTGCCATTCCCAGGTGTGGGGCCAGGGGACCAGCAGCACCAAGAAGCAGCTGCCCTTGTCCTTGGGCCAGGACGCTGGCCTGTTCCACTCCAGCCTGGGCTGCTTGACGCTCCTCCTGAATCCCGAGGGCCAGGTCCGTGCCGGCCCAGGCCCAGGAGGGGCTCGGGTGGGCCCTGGCGGGTGAGGGTGACAGAGCTGCCCCTGCTGGCCCCGCAGGTCCTCAGTGAGCACCAGACTCCACACCGTGTGACTTCAGGCTCAAGGATCTTCACTGACAACACTGACTGGTCCATTGACCGCTTCCCACTCTCGAAGGCCCGGCCTTGCCCCGGCACAAGTGGACCCCAGAGCCGGCCCCAACCCCCGGGGAAAAGCCGGGTGCGGGAGACCGGCGCCCGGCGGCGGAGGCCTGGGTGGGCACCGCGAGAGTCCCTCCATCCTGTCCCAGCAAGACCCATCGCGACCCCCTTCAGGAGACCCCCACCCCACCTTCTGCCTTCTAGGCCTGGCCTCCACTAGAACCACTTCCTGGACTAGTCCTCTCCATGATCAACACCTACCTCACCAGCCCCCACCCAGGACCCCTGCACACCCCTGCAAGCCCCCAGGTTTGGAATCCCTCTAATGAGCCTCTTCCTGGCAGGCTGTGGCCTCACACCCCCTTGCCTCCCAGGATGCGGGATATCTTGCCACTCCTAAGCACCTGTCGGCCTTTCCACCTGCCAGAGGTGCCCACGAGGCCAGAGGACAGCCACTCTGAGACTCTGGAGCTCCTGCCTCCCATTATCCCTGGTGAGCAAGCCCAGAGGGAGGGGTGAGTGGGCAGCGGGTGGGTTGGGCTGACCCCATAGCCATTGTCCCAAACAGAGGCTGGGCTGTGTCCCCAGGACTGCCCCACCAGGAAGGAGTGCAAGGTCCGGGTGAGTGCGTGCCCTGCTGTCCCTGGCAGACACTGGTTCCCACTGGCATGCCAGCTATCCCTCCCCACCCACACCTCCACCCACAGCTTTCAGGCCCTGATGCTCCCCAGGTGTGCCGGAAAAATGTGGACCGAAGCTGCCCCATGGTGACCCTCTCAGTGCAGAGCACAGCTGAGAGTAGATATGGCTTCCGTTTCCTCAGCTGTCCCCCCATCACTGTGGACACATGCCGACGGGTGTAAGGCAGCAGGGCCAGGCAGCAGTGCCAGCTGCATAATTTATTGAACCAATGTTGCCTACAAAGTAAACTGCGTTTCTGTAAACCTGAAAGTCGAAAATGATTCTCTTGTTTTTTGGGGCATCCTGCCCCCAGAGGAGGGACCTGCACCTCCCAGCTTCTCAAGGGAAACCCCACAAATCCACCAGGGATGGGAGGCCTGGCTTTGCCCATGGCAGCCTAGGGCAAGCAGGTAGGACCCTGGGCTGCATCAGTGGAGAGAGTGGTTCGCAGCCCTGAGGCTCCTGGAGAGCCCAGCTCCAGGTCCTGCCACCGAGCCCAGTCTGCCTCTTACCAGGCCTGCCCCTTTGACCATTTCTCCTGGGAAGGCTAGGCCCCATGGAAGGGTGGGCAGCTGAGCAGTGGTGGGGAGCTTGGGCTCTCCCTACCTGGACCTAATGTCTGTTCTGGCCTCTGATACCTGCTGACTGGTCCCAACTTCAGGTTCCTCTGCACCAAAAGGGGCCTCTTCAGGGCCAAACCCACCCTCCAGCCCCACACCTGCCTAGTTGCTCCAGGGTCTGTGAAGACAGAGTCCTTCTGGGGCTCCCATGACCTCACTGGCACCCCTTGGCCCCAGTCCCGGTGAACCTGGCAGTTGGTGGGGGCTTACACTAAGGGAGGGAGTGGGTGGGGGTGATAGAGTTCAGGTGGAGCAGGCAGCAGAGGCCTGGATGTCTGGCTGCTGGGTCTCCTGTTGGCTTTGGGTCTGGGTACCCCTGGGCTCAAGCACTGAGGCCTGAGGTTACCTCCAGGGCTCCCACACAGGCTGTCCAGTGCTCTGAGCCTTCGCCCTCTGAAAGACAGGACTGCAGAGCCCCTGGGGGAGCTGCTTCCAGAGTCAGGTGGCATTGGGCACTTGGGAGCAGAAGGGATCAGGTGAAAGCCCACGGTTCTGGAATGCTCTAGAAAGCCAGAAACAAGGCAGCATGTCAGCGAGGCCCTGTCAGATAAGTAGGCTAACCTGTCTGTGGTCCTGCAGTCTAGAGGTAGGTAGGTGGTGGCCTGCTGGGGGAGGTGGCACCACAGGCTGCAATGCCCACCGTGGCCCCCGCAGGCGGCAGCACCCCTCCTCCCATGCCACCCCTCCTGCCCTATTTCCTGTGCTCCTCAGGGAAGCTCTGTCCCCCAGCCCTTGCTTAGACCAGCCTCTAAGGCAGGCACAGAGGCCACAAAGCCTGGACTCTGGCTTTGGGTCATCTGGGTCTAATTCCTGAGGCTCGGCTCACAGGCTAATGACCTCAGGCCAGTTCCTAATCTTCTGTTGTAGCGTGAGGCAGGTGTCAAGGGTCACCCAGTGCCCACCTGGACCTGGCACTGTCCCATATTGCCTCTACTTCATACTCCAGCTACCCTTCCTTCTGGCCACCCTGCTTGCCTTCCTTAAAGCCCTGCCGTCCTTGTCCCCTGGGTGGTCAGCTGTGGTTCCCTCCTGGCTATCCCAGGCACCCTGCCTGGGTATCAACCCCAGCCCATGGAGGGCAGCCTGTCCCCAACCCTGAGAGTTGCTCTGCTGACTTTTAAGTCTCTGCTCCTGTTGCCCCTGCCTGTCCCTCCTTAGGTCTGCCTGCTGATGTGGGTTTAGGGCCTTTCTGCCTTGGTCTTGGGCACTCTGAATCCAGGGTCCCTCTGCCAGAGCACTGCCTGGCTCGACTCGGCATGTCCTCAGCCCAGCGTGGGTCCTGTCTGGGGTGAGGTGGGGGTCCTTCCCTGCCTTGGTCTCCCACAGGGCCTGGGGGCCTCTCTCCCACTGCCGGCCATGAGAACTGGGCATGTCCAGTGGCACATCTGCTTGTAGATGGCCCTGGCTCATCTGTGTCCCCACCTAGTATGCCTCCTTCTTTGGTGGGGACTCCTTTGGACTTGGTCCACACCCCTTACGGAAGGACTTTCTCTCATCCAGCCCAGGCAGCCTTGAGGTCCAGTGGCCTCCCAGAGCCCAGCTGAGGAATGGGCCATACCTACACAGGCTGATCCTGAGGTTTGGGGCTCCTGTCCCCAGGTGGGCAGCACCTGACAAGTGGATCACCCACCTGTGGGGAAAGTACCTGAGGCCAGGCTCATGGGACTAGGGACAGTCTTGGGTCCAATCTGGTCCTCTTGCTCTTCAGGGGCCCTCCATGGGTCCTGGGGGGCTGGAGCCCCTTCCTGCTGGGACTCCGTCTGCCTGTGGGGCTGGGGACTGAGGGAGGGAGAGAGGGAAGCTACAGCCCCTCTTGGGCCCAATTCCAGATGGGTTCTGTGACCAACTCAGATCATCTGGGGTCCAGTGACTGCACAGTCAAGGCATCCAAGCCCAAGCCCAGGCCCAAGCCCAGGCCCAAGCCCAAGCCCAAGCCCCCACAACAGAAAGGGTGCACAGTTGAGAGGACTGGGCAGGGGAGGAGCACTTACCACAGGCCAAGCTCCCTCCAGGCCTGAAGCCCCACCATGGTTAGGAGGTCACAGGTGTCTGCAGGGCCAGGCCCTGGGGTGGAGGGGCTGGTGGCCAGATGTGACTTGAATGGAGGTAGCTGTTCCAAGGGTGCCCAGTCCTGAGGAAGAAAAGAGCTGGTTTGGGAACCCTGGCCTAGGACTGGCAGTAGCCAGGGATATTACACACCAGGAGCCCTGGACCCTGGTGCCCAGTGCAGGAGGGGCTCTGTGTGATGGTCCATTGTGTGGGGGACGGACTCTGGATGCTGCTACATGGTGGGACGGTCCCCACCCACTTTTAAGGGTGGAAGGTGTACCTGGTTCTGACGCCTACGTTCCCACAGGCCTTTGGTGGGGTTCCCGCAGAGGACTTGGCCGGCACCTGGAGGAGAGGGCATGTGATGGGTCTGCTTTGGGATCAGGGGGATGTGGGGTCAGGCCAAGGTAGGTCAGGTACCATGAGTGAGGTTGCTGGTGTGGTCTTCTGGGGCCATGTCCTTGGGAAGCAGGCGTTCAGGCAGGACGCCCCCAGGGACCAGCAGGGACAGGGCCCAGGGCTGGGTCTCAGGTAGGGAGAATGCTGGATCAAGTCTCTGGATAATGGCTCCATGGGAAACATCTGCCCGAGGTCAGAAACAGAGGTCACTAGGGCCCATGCCAGCTGGCCAGCCCCAGCCCACAGAACACAGCTCTCACCCCTAAGAATCTCTAAGCCCTAAGGCTGGCCTCTGATGGTCCCTTCCTTCAAACTCAGACCCTCCTCCCTCTCTGATAAATAGAGAGGCCTGCTGGTGTTGACCAAAGGGACAGCATCCTGGCCTGGAGGCCCATGTGCATGTGCTGGGGGCCAGGGGTTAAGGCTGGGGGAGGGCACAAGGTGTAGCTGTCCACCTCTGAGAGGCCTGGGGTCTAGGGGAGGCCTCTCCTGGAGTGGGGTACTGTGGCACAGGGCAAGGTTTCCAGGGGGTATCTGCTCTACCTTGTCGGGGGAGGAAACTGTCCAGCACTCGGCCTTCCTTGATGGCCTCCTTCACTATGAGCCAGTCCTGGCTCAGCTCCTGGGTGGCAGGCAGGTCAGTGTGCATGGTGGACACCTCATCTAGCACCTGTAGCTGGGGGATGAGCTTCCTCACCTCCACCCTGTAGTTGTAATCCTGGGGTGCCTACAGTATAGAGGGAGGGGACCTCAGGCGTGGGTCCATAGGCCCTTTAGGCCACTTGTGTCCTAGAGCCCCAGATCCCTGTGGGGCAGGACGGAGGGGGCAGGGTGACCCTGCTGGACCCTAGGGACAACAGGGACTGAGTTCTTGCCTATCCAGGACGAGACTTCACTCTCCAGACCCATGCCAGAGTCCAGCAATGCTTTCTGGCCCACCAAGCTGCGCTGGGCTCAGGTTTGCGATTCAGTTGAGCAGCCACTGTGCACTGGCTGGATTCTGGTCCCAGCCAGTAGCACCATCACGTGGCAGTCGTTGGGATAGGCAGGATGGGGTCAGGGCCTAAGGGTCCAGTGCTCCCCAGGCCTGTGGTGTGTATGTGGCAGGCTCAGGTGGGCCTGTGGGGGGCAGTGGTCTGGGTGGCTCCTTGTGACCTGTGTACGTACCCCACAGGCTGTGGGCATGGGTTGGGTGGCACGGCACATGCACGTGTGATCCTCGTGGGGTCTGGTGGAATGGCTCAGGAGGTAGCCTGGCCGCACTCAGGCCTCCAGTGATAGAAAAGGTGGAGCTCATGGTAAAGAAGCCCTGGGATGCAGTGGACACAGAGGCCCTTGGCCCGTGGGCCCCTCCCAGCACGCACACCTTGTTGGAGTGTCCAGGGGCTGGCTGCAGGCACACCGGGTTGCCCTCCAGGGTGAGTGTGGTGAGCTGCGGGCACAGCCGCAGGCTGCACACCTGCCCCAGGTCCTCCACGCTGTTGCCTTCCAGGTCCAGCACCTCCAGCTGCTCCAGCAGGCACAGCGGGCTCAGGTCCGAGATGTCATTGTAGGAGACGTAGAGTTCCTGGGTTGGCGTGGGGACTTCAGCTGGGTCTGACCCAGGCCCAACCCTACCCCAGATGCTGCAGACCCACCTTTAGCACGGGGAAGGACCCAATGCCATCCAGGTCTGTCAGGCCACAGCGAGCTAGCCACAGCACCTGCAGGTGGCTCAAAGAGGTGCCGAGGTCTCTGCAGAAGGCAAGGCAGGACGGTCAGTCTGTCCTGGACTGGAGGGCCTTGTCTTTGGCCAGAGAAGGCCTTTACCCAGCCCAACCCCCAGTTTGGCTCCCCCTAAGCACAGGAACAGTTGTGACTGAGGAAGGGGCTCCAGAGTCCCCCTCCCTGTCTGCCCCTTCTGGTCTCTGGCGTGGTCAGAATGTCCCCCACCTGCTCTGACCACTGGAGGGTCTGGGCCTGGCCCAAGGGAGTTGCCTCCACCCTGGACAGCTTGACCCAGCCCTACCTGTGCCTGCTGCCATCCCTTCCTGTCCAGCCTCTGCTGCAGCCCCAGGGCCTCCCTGCGTCCCTGCAGCACATCACAGGGGCCCACATGCCACCTGGAGCCACACTTGCTGCTCTGCCCAAGGGCACGCTCTTCCTCCAGGGTCTGCAGTGCCGGTCTGTTCCCTTCCTGTCCATGAAAAGGCCTCCTCAGTGTGCAGCTCTCTGTGAACAAGCGAGACCCTTCTGCACCTAGGCAGCTGCGTGCCTCTTCCTCCAGCTCCTGGCTCCCCTTGGTGAGGTCTCGCCCACCCTGTGTCCCGTCAGGGCTTTTTACTTTTCCTGCAGGGTTATATTTCCTGATATCCACACTTGCTCTGTTCCCTTTCAGTTGTAAATTCATCGTTGGTCCTGTCTTTTGCTTTAAATGGCTTTTCCATCACCTCTTCCCTTGCTGGCATTTGTGCCAGCTGCCTCCTTCAGGAGGCTCAGACTCCACAGCTCTAACTCCTGGCAGGTTCCCTCCTGGCAGCCTGCCCTGCAGGGGCCTAGTGGGAGGGGTCTCCTCTCACCCTCTTTGGCTTCAGGGGTTTCCATGGGGAAATCTGAGGAAAGACTCACTTTTGTCCTTACACGCAACTTGACCTCTGTTTTTCTTATCTGCCCAAATTCCTGCCTTTGCCTGGAAGTCCAGTAATTTCATTTAGGATGCTTCTCAGAGCCAGTGCTGGACATGTCCCTCCTCTCCAACTGCAGATGAAAGACTGCTTTTACTTCTGACAAGTGTCCTGAATTCCTGACATGATTTTTTCTGTTTTCTTGTTTCAGTTCATCTCTGCAGGAATTCACCTGTGCATGAATCTTCTCTATCTCCCTCTCTCGATCCTTCTGAACTCCATTCATCGACAGTGAACTGCATTGCCCACCTGTACATCTTCCAGGTTACAAGCCTTTCCTGAGGTGGGGCTGGTTGTCCAGATCCCTGGGAGCTCTATGGCTTGGGTCCACCCCTTCAAGCCTGCAGTGACCTGTGGTTCAGAGCATTCTGGTGGGTGGCTCTGGGGGACCTTGTTTTTTTTTCTGGTGGTCACATGACTTCTGTTGTCATAAAGGAATGAGCATCAGGGAACAACTTGGATCCAATAATAGGAAAATTATGAGATACTTCAAACTAATGACAAGAAGTAAAACATAGGCCATTTGTGGGTCCTGCCCAAGGTAGCAAGTGAAGAGAAATCCAGGTCTTTGAATGGATTTATCAAAAAGCCAGGAGGGTTAGAGCAATTGAGCCAAGCCTTTGCTCAGAGCACTAGAGACAGAAGGACCTAGGAAGGAAGGTCTGATGGAGTGAGGCTGGACCAGCCCCAGCCCCAGCCCCAGCCCCAGGAGCCCCAGGAGCCAAGGAGACACAGAGACAAGGGACAACGGGCAACCCAAAGCAGGTTCTCCTGACAGACCTCTACAAATGACCAACAATAAGAAAAAATAAATCCAGACAGTTTAAAAAGAAGCATGATGACAGCCCCAGCCAGAATGTGAGACAGCAGAGGCCACATGAAAAGGCATGTCCAGCAGCTCTGAGCACTAGAAAAGCAGCAGTGATAGAGAACAGGATTACACCAATGTCATTTAGGAATCTCTAGCTCTGAACCAATTTTAAAAGTATATTAAAAGCATCCTGGAATAGATAATTTCCATATTTTAAGATAATTTTTCATTCAAGAAGTTTCAAAAAATAGAGGAATTGGCTGGGTGTGATGGTGCACACCTATAATCCCAGGGACTCAGAAGGCTGAGGCAGGAGGATCACAAGTTTGAGGCCAGCCTCAACAACTTAGCGAGACCCTGCCTCAAACTAAAGGGGGACTGGGAATGCAGCTTAGTGGTAGAAGACTTGCGTAGTATGCATGAGGCCCTGGGTTTAATCCAGTAATAAAATATAGTAGAGCAACTTTAATAAGAACAAAAAAAAAAACGGAAGAGACACTTCATGAGTCAGTTCTTGATTCCAGAACCAGAAAAGTACAGTAGTAGGAAATAAAAGAACCAATACTTATGGAAATAGATGTGAAACTTCTCAGTCAATGTCCTTTTAACATTACAGTTAATTTAAAACAACTCAGCACAGTCCAGTAGTGTCCGTGTGGGCGCCAGGATAAATCACCACCACTACATCTACTAAGAGAACTCGGGGTACCCGTGGCCTGGGGGGCAGTTTCACCTGGGGTCATGTGCCCCCTGCCACACTTATTAGATATGGAAAATGAAAAAACCCAAACTAGTGAGGCCTGGGAGAAGGAATTGAAAAAGAAAGGCAAACATTGATAACTTTTGTCTCTTCTTTTTTTTTTTTTTAAAGAGAGAGAGAGAGAGAGAATTTTAATATTTATTTTTTAGTTATCGGCGGACACAACATCTTTGTTGGTATGTGGTGCTGGGGATGGAACCCGGGCCGCACGCATGCCAGGCGAGCGCGCTACCGCTGAGCCACATCCCCAGCCCCACTTTTGTCTCTTCTAAGAGCCATCCGGGAGAAGTGTTCCTTCAAACCTAGAGTGACAGTCTCTAGAAACACTCATCTCTTCCAAGATAACTCCTCTCCAGGTGCTGGCCGCCAACCCCCAAACCCCAATTCCCGAGTGCCCAGACTGACCCGCTGAATAAATCACCCGTGACCTGTACGAGCCCAGTCCCCCTTTGTTCAGAGGCTCATTCTCCACCAGGAGAGTGGGTCCACTAGAACCGTGACTCCATTCCTGAATGAAGGTTTTTGGCTGCTCTGTGAAGGTTGCCCAGTGCTAACAACCCTGAGCCAGCCAGGACCTGCTGGAGACGTGACGACGTGACGATGGAGCCAGAGGTTGGCTTACGTTCCCACTGCATAAGGAAGAGGGGCCGAGAAGCCGAGAAGCCGAGAAGCCGAGACAGCCCTTGCAGCCCGGGCGGAGCCAGTGCCCCACACCTCCACACCTTCAGCTCTGTGCCCAGAGCTCAGCGTCCGGCCTCCAGCCCACTGTGTCGTTCTCTGGCTTGTGGTCCTTTCTCACAGCAACACTAGTCCACCAGGGTTAAGAAGCCTCTTCCCCATGAGGGGACAAGCACAGTGACAGGCTACACCTCCTGTGGAGGGGAGCCAAACCTCTGGCTGGACTGAACTGTGACTGGTGGCACCCCCTCACTGCAGAGCCCAGACGCCTTGCCTCCCCAGGCAGGCTGCTGTGCACAGGTGGAGAGCACCCTGACCCACAGGCTTCCCAGCAGAGGCTTCAAATGCTTTCCAAAATACAGGAAAAGCACGTGAGTGGAGAAGCGTCCGTGTGTTGGATGTATAACCCCCATGTTAGCATGCAGATCTTCTTAAATTCCAATAAAAATTCTAGAGAGATTAGTGTGTGCATGGGTGTGTGTGTGTGTGTAAGCTCAAGGGCCTGACTGTAAAATTCAAGTGCAAGAATAAGTATTCAGGACTAGAAGGGCAGTGAGGATGAGGTTTGGCATGTATCCGGAGGACAGTGTGGCGTTGGGAGTGGAGTGGCAGCTGGCACCTCATGCAGGTGTTTGCATACACACACGGCCTGACCAGCACCAGACAGGACTCTAGTTAGGGAAGGACAGGTGGCCTGGCAGACGGACCCACCACACAGTGAAAGCAAGCTGGTCCCTACCTCCTGCCACCATCAGTGGTGACTTTGCAATTCACTGGGTTAAAGGCCTGAAAGGCAGAGTGAGACCACACAGCGGACAGAAGAAAAAGCAGGATTTCTGCAGCCTGGGGTGTGCAAGACCAGAGCTCTGGCCAGAATTGACAGATTGGGACAAATCAAAATGAAGGCTGAGGGAAAAGTCTTACAGAGTCTAAAGTGCACCCAGAATACACAAAGAACTCCCATAAATCAATAAGGAAGGACAGAATTCACCCAAAAAAGCGAGCGCAGGGTAAGTGAAGGGAGGCCCGACTTCTCCAGCGAGGAGAGATGCGAGAGCCACGGGGTGCAGGGAACTTGCCCAGGTCACCTGTGGAGCTCCTGAACATGGTCTTGGCTTCTCGCCTGGGAGCGCACAGTGGCAGCTGTGTGCCCGAGCCCTGCCAACACTCTGTTCTCTCTGCTGAGCCAGAGGCTGGGTCACGGCAGCCCACGGGTCGAGGACCCTTGTCTTCATGCCTGTGATGTTCCTGGGGCTGAATTCTCTCAACTTCTGAGGAACTGACAACTGCTACACTACAATCATCTCCCGCTGCCAGGCGCAATGTCTACGCCTGTCACCGCAGCAACTCAGAAGACTGAGGAGGCAGGAGGATCCAGGATTGAGGCCAAGCCTGGGCAACGTAGTGAGACCATGTCCCAAAATAGAAAATGAAAAGTGCTGGGGCAGGGCTCAATGGTAGCCTAGCCTGCGTGCGCCCTGGGTTTTGTCCCTAGCTCTGGAAAAACAACAACAACAACAAAAAACCCAGCCTGTTTTCCAGCCCTTATAATACTGACATGGGGTGTTTACAATAGCTGCAGTTGGCTGAGCTACAATAGCTAAGTTATACGCTTATGTTTCATCTGCATCACACCCAGGAGAGTGTCCTATTTAATCAGTTTTGTTTGAGAAATTCCTCTTCATTTTCAACCTGTAGAAGTTGGTAAGCACCATTTGGCCAAGTTTCAAGATCTGATAAAGGGTCACTACGTGTTTTTTTCCCTTCCCTCTTTTCTCTCTCTTTTTCAGGACTGGCAATTGAGTTCAGGGCTGCTCTACCAAGGAGCTGCACGCCAGACCTTTTATTTTGGGACCGGGTCTTCCTGAGTGGCCCAGGAGGGCCCTGAACTTGTGACCCTCCTGCTCTGACTCCTGAGTGGCTGGGATGATAAGCATGGCCACTGTGCCTGGACCTGGTCACTACACTTTTCACTACAGTTATCAAAGAACAGAATGCACTGTCATAGAATTGAAGTCTGGAACCCCTTGGACTGTCCCGTTTGTTCCTGTGGGATCACAGATCCCTTAGTTTTCAGTCACTGGCGCTGTCTTTCCTGGTTTCCATCTTTGTTGGTTTTCTGTTTCTGAGGTGTGCTGGGGGAGGGTTGCCTGTGTCTCTCCTGTTCCGTGGTGCTGGTGCTGGCTCTATGGGCCATGGCTAGGGCCACAGCTTCTGATTCTTTCCCTGTTTCAGATATCTGCATGTTTTGTTAAATTCTATTTGATGTCTATTTGCTAAACAGCAGTATAAATAAATAAAATTTAAAAAAATTAAGAAGCAACAGTGAGGTTGCATAATAAATACCTTTATCATCTCAACTAGAAATAACTGGATATGGCATGTGGAGCCAATTCGGAGACGTGGAGAACTTTCCAGAATTTTGGCTGAAACTCCCCTGCCTTAAGTTGCTGGGCTCAGGCACACAAGACAGGCAGCATTTTCACAAAAACTCCTTGGCTCAGACCCCAAAACAATGCCAGATATTTCTCTGGTCTGTTCTTTCCAGTTCAATGAGATAAAAAACTGAAAGCTTGTCTCTTTTTGAATGCCATCCTTTGAGCCAACTCTTCTGGAGCTCTGGTGTGTGCCGGGCCCACCTCAGGAGTGGCGCACTCTGCGTGGTCTGTGGCCTGGCCCTCGGGGAGGGTGGCTGCAGGCTCTGCCCACCTGCTCTCCCTGCCAGGCTCACCAGCTGCCTGCCCTGCTCCTGCCCTCACAGTGCGGCTGACAGCCAGGGCTGAGGCCAGGGGTCAGGATCCCAGGCCCCTCGAGTCTGGGTTGCTTTGAGGTGTCTGTCAAGGTCTCCTTTCAGGGTTGCTGAGCACCTTGGGGCTCGTCAGCCCCAGGACCCAGTATCCTCACCCTGACCCAGGCCTGGAGCTCTGGGTGTGCGCCACATGCCCACGGAGCAGGTGCCTCCCACCAATGGGGGTGAGAAGAGTCAGGTGTGCCAGCCCGGACCCACGGGGCTGAGGCATGAGGGCCAAGAGCCAGAGGCCACAGGACCCCAGGGGGCACAGGGTTCAGACTCATCTTCTCAACAGGGACCCCTCAGTAAAGACCCTGCCCCTCGGGAGACACCCCCACCTTGGAGGGAGCCCACACCCCAAAGAATGTCCCATCACCCTTCCTTGTGCCCCAGGGAGTTAGCAGCCTGTCTCCCTGGGCAGCCAGCAGCTTGAGGCTGAGCTCTGGGCCACTTGTCCTTGATCCAGCCCTTAAATCACCACCCACCCCACTGCCTCGGCAGGACCCTGGCTCAGGCCCTTCACTCACCTGAGGGAGCTCAGGCGGCTGCCGTTCAACTTCAGCTGGTCCAGGTTGGGCAGGTGGACTCCTGTGTGTCACAGGAGGAGCGCTGGGCCTGGCCCTCACCCTGCCCACCCTCACTCACGCCTCCTCCCAGACACAGCACCCCTCAGCCCCGTTGCTCCCCAATGCTGTAGGACCAGCCTCTGGGCAGAGCATCTCACCACACTGTGGGGGTGGTACTGTTGACCAGCTGTCTCCCTGCATCCTGGATGGGCAGGCAGGGTGGCTCCTCTAGCTGTCAGTGGGCCCTATTCTGTGGGGCCTGCTTCAGGTGATCCGAGCACTCTGTTCCCCAACCACTGAGGGGCCACAATCCCACACAGCCTAGCCAGAATAAAGCACATGCCTCACTAAGTGGCTTAGAGCCTAAGTTGCTGAGGCTGGCTTTGAACTTGCGACCCTCCTGCCTCAGCTCCCTGAGCTGCTGGGATCACAGGCCTGCTCCACCTCACCCAGCATAAATCTGGAATTATTTCAAAATAAGTTTTGGGAGCACCTGCCACCAAGGTGTGGTATCTGGTGGGCACATTTTAACCTTCACTACTTGGCGATGCTGGCATGGGTGTGGGAGCAGAGTCCTTCTGAGGGCAGTGTGGAAACATGAACCACAGCCTAAACTTCTGCCCCTGCCTGGCTCAGATCTGGGTCCGTCCAAGGTGTCTGCCCACATCACCTTCACAGCCAGAAGGACGTTTCACAGAGGGGCTGGCCTGGACCACGGTGGGCAGGGCAGGCCCCGGACAGGCAGTGCTTACCGAAGTTTCCCAGGCTGCTCTCACGGGTGTCCACACACATTTCCAGCACCCGCACCAGCTGGAGGTTGTCCACCTGGGCCAGGACCCGCTGCAGATACCAACAGGGGCGTCACTTCCTTCCAGTTTCCTTCACACCTTTGGCAGTGGGGCTCTGTGAGGCCCACGGGAGCAGGTGACATGTACGGCCCTGAATCACCACATTAATCCGGGCCAACGATGGCCCGGCTGGCAGAGTACAAGTAGATGTGACCTGAGTAGTGGTGGTGACTGGGGTTGGTTGGAGGCCACTGCCAGAGAAGGGCCTGTTCTCGGGGTGAGGCTGTAAAGGAGACCTTGCAAACAGACCCAAAGCACAGGCACCAGGAGCTAGCTCTGCCAGGCACGCTGGCTACAATTTGTGGGCAAGCTGGCATGCTCTGAGCCACATCCTGGGCCCCTGCCGGTCACTCTGTGCTGGGTCTCCTCGACAAGGTATCTCCTGTGTGTGCAATATAAGTGTGGCCTGCAAGATCCTGGGCCCCCACTTGCTGTGGGGTTAGTGGGAACCTCAGGGACGAGGTAGACCTGTAGGTCACTTTGAAGGATGGCCTGGGTGTCGGGGGATGCTTACCCCTGAGGGAGTCCCCTCCCCCAAGGTAGCCAATGATGCATAGGAGGTCCTGTATAGGGAGACACAGTGTTTCCCAGGAGGACTCTGCAGATCTTCTAGAACTCAGGGTTAGGGTGCAACAGTGAGTCCTCACACAAGGTTTTGGGAGAAGACTCCATCTGATGCCCAGGCACAGTCAGTGCACTCGCATGGCCCCCACCTCATCCTAAAGGTCTGGTGGGTTGGGAAGGGGCATGAGAGCCCTGGCCCTGGGAAAGCAGGCCACAGACCATCTCCAGACGGCCCAAGGGAGGCACTCCAGTGGGGGCACTCATGTCCAGCCAGCTGCCTGCAGGCACAGCCCCCTTCTAGGCCTGAGTCTCTGCACCTTGCTCTTCTGTGAGCCCACTCTGATGGCCTGCCTGTCTTGCCACCAGAGCACCCACTGGTGGAGTGAGGAGCCTCCTCTGGTTCCAGGACAGTGGTCTCAACAAGCACTTACCGAATCCTGGCCTGTCAGGACCTGGGAACATCTGCCATCTAGGGCCAGTGGTGCTTTGGGGGCTGGTAGGTCCCAAGATTAGAAAGGTAGAGGGCCCCTAGCTGTGATGGCTGGGCTGAGGGCAGGCTGGGTATCAGCAGAAAAGGGGCTCAGGTTGTCACCTTATGCAGGCCCCTGTGGCCAGAGCTCCTGGCCTCTGACACTTACCAGTCGAGCAGGGGACAGATGCTCCAACAGTTGCTCCCTGCAGCTGTCCCCATGGCTGCCCAGGGACCTGCTCTGTGGGCAGGGGTTGTGCAGGCCCTGCCAACTCAGCTCTCGTACATGGACACTGGCTGTGTGTGGCCGAGGCCCCTGGGATCCATCCCAGGCTGGGTCCATCCACATCCAACCTGCTGGGAGAGGCAGAGGGCAGGGCCTCCAACCTTCTGCTCCTGCTCCTACCTGAGGCTGAGTGAGACGCCTGCATAACCAGGGTCCCAGCCTGGCCTTGCCTAAGGGGCTTGGCTTAGCTTTACCCCACCTGGTAGCCTCACAGTCCCTCCCTTAGCTTTGACTTAGGCCTCTTGCCCAGGCCCGTGCTCTCAGGGTCCATGAAATGAGTGTTGGCCCCATGAGGGCTGTGAGCCTCAAGGAACTGGACCTGCTGGCCAGCAGCAAGCTGTTGCTCACAGGCTCCTCAGGCTGCCCCAGGCCCTGGGCTGTGGGTCCTTCTTCATCTGATGGTCTCTGAGCCTGGCCCAGGACCAGGGTCTCAGGTATCCCCCATTACCCTTGCGCTGGCTGACCCCCACCGACAGGCAGTTGCTTTCTGCTGTGGGCCAAACACCTGGGAGGGGGAGTGGCATGTGTCCCTAGGTAACACCTGTGAAACAGTTGGGTGGGCTCTTGTCCAAGCCACTGTGCCCATCTGGACTGGGCCAAAGACAGAGCACCCAGAAATAAGCAGGGTCAAAGGTGATATGGGCTATCAATTGGGCCTGGCCCTTAGGCCCTTTGCCAGGCTCACCAGGTGTTCTCCTTAAACATACAGAAGACTATGCCTGGCCCCAGACTCTGGACTCAGATCTCTGGGGTGAAGCCAGAACCCCACTCAGAATGTTCAGTGTCCTTCTCCCTGGCCACCTTTTTGTCCTGCCATCTAGGCTTGACGGACCCCTCACTCCTGCACTCCCTGCCTGCCCTTCCTAAATGTGTTTCTCTGATGACCCTTCCATGGCCCTCCTAATTTAATGTTTGTTCAGGTGAGTGCATGCCTCGCCCATAAGATGTGGACCCCACGTAGGCTGGACACTCTCCTGCTGTGTCCACAGGGCACAGAAGAGGGCACTAAAATCTCTGTGGAAGGAACAGTAAACAAGGCTTGAAACATTCTGACCACAGCTTTTATCTATTAACTTTCTATGGACACTTAAGATTCATACTCTCCTTTGTGTCTGCAAGTATACCCCGAAGCAGGGTAGTAGTGGTCAGCTGGGCTTTGATAGCAGTAATGGAAGGCAGTGTTAGCCTCTGGGACAAGACATCTGGGCTCTGTGGGCATCAGTGGCCCAGTCTGCAGTGACTCATAGACCCATAAAACAGTGGTAGGGACTCTGCAGCCATAACATGTGCTTATGCACTTTTTGGAAATTAAAGAATCTCCCCTGTTACCTATCTCTAGCCTGAGCAAGCCCCAGCCTGCAGGAGGAGCCCCACTTCGCCCCATAAGGTGTTGTGGCCTGCACCCTGGGCCGGCCAGCTGTAGGCGGAGGCTCTATGCCTGAGAGCAGCTAGCCCAGGGTCCTGCCCAAAGCTAGGCCTGGAGGGCTGAGTACCAGCGCCTTGGAATCCAAGGCCTGGTGGTTGAAGGTTGTGGCACCAAAACCCCTATGATACTCCCAGCCCAGTCACTGTCCCCAGAGTCAATGCACTGACCTGAACCTGCTCTACTGGTCCTGCCTGTGCCCAGCCTGCCCTGTCGCTCTGAAACTCCAGGCCCTGCAAGTTAGAAACCTGGGGCTTCTCAGTCTTCACATCCCAGCCAAGTGCCAGATCCTGACTCATCAGCTCTGAGGCCCCTTCACCCCTCCATCTTGGGGGGGCGGGTCTCATGGCAGAGTAGAGTAGGTCCCACCAGAGCAGAGTAAGTCCCTGCCCCTGCAAAATTTCTGTCTAGGGGCAGGGATTGTGGCCCTTCTTGTCCCTGACCAGCGGTCCTCTGTCCTAGCAGAGCCAGGGGTGGTGGGCGACGTGGCCAGGAGGCCATATTTGATATCTGGGGCAGTGGCTGGATCCCCCACTGGCTCAGTAACTTGGTCATCTTCCGCCACCTGGCCCAGGTTCCCCCTGGCATGAGGAACATGGCAAGGTTGCAACCAGCTCTCACCTTAAGGGTGGGCAGGGTGCCCGGCCCTGGGGGCGCGGCCCTGGGCCCCTCTGCCGCCGCGCTCTTGACTCCCGGGTGTTCTTTCCGCTGCGGGGTTGCGGGCCCGGGAGCCATGGCAACGGGGCGGGGCCTCATCTTCGGACCCAAAGATTCACGAGCCGGTTCGGCGGCTGAGCCCCGCCCCCTAGCAACCGTTGCCGGGTACGCGACCCGGACCCCGCGTGGCCTGGGCGGGCTGGCGCCGAGATTCACGCTCTCTGGCAGGGTGGGATACCTTGAGGCCGCCAGGCACTGATCCGGGAAGTGCGGCCGAGCCGCGGCGGCGGGAGAGGGTCAGCGAGCCTGCCGGCTAGGGACGCCCGGCCCACAGTCCCCAGCCGCCTCCACGTGAGCGGGGTTTGGACCCCGGCGGCAGCCTGGGGCCGCGGGTAGCGCCGCTACCAGGTTGGCGTAGGCCTCTGAGTCACACCTCTCGGTTTTCCTAGGGATACCATGTGGAAATTCATATATATATTAAACGTCTTTTGCACCGGGCGCGGTGGTGCACACCTGCAATCTGAGCGGTTCGGGAGGCAGAGACAGGAGAATCTCGAGTTCAAAGCCAGCCTCAGCACGGGCCAGGCGAGGCACCAAGCAACTCAGTGAGATCCTGACTCTAAATAAAATACAAAATAGGGCTAGGGATGTGGCTCAGTGGCCAATGAGCGCTCGCGAGTTCAATCCCCGGTACGAAGCGCGCACACACACACACACACGTCTTCGGCGTCTCGACAAGTGCACCTCTGTGTCTGCGTTGGGGGGCAGACCTCATTTCGCCTCCTCACGGTGACTTTAGAGTTGGGCTGGCGGGTCAGTTCGTCAAAGGGGCCACACTGAGAGGCTGCAGGGTGGAACCTGGGGCGCGGGGGGCTCTGCTCAGTTGCGGGTGAGGGCCTCAGCATCACAGGGAGGGGTAGGATAGCAGACCCGCGGCCACCTGGGGGCACCGGGCAAACCCAGCCTTCCTCGAATCCAAGCCCGGGGCGTCCGCGGTGCCGGCCCTTCCTGAGGCTCAGCTCCACCTCTCCCCGACTCCCGGACTCTCCTTCCGCCTTCGGGCGCCGAGGCCTCTGGGTGGCAAACACTCCGGTGTCGTGGAGGCTCCCAGGCAAGGTCTTCCCAGCAATTGCCGCCTGTCCCCGGAATCGTCCCGCGTGGCACCGGCGCCCGGAACTCAGGCCCGCGCCTCCGGGAGCTCAGCCCCAGGGCCCCTCTGGGACACCGCCCTCCCAGACTCTCCCGGAAGCCCCGCCGCCCGCGGTTCCTGACAGACGGGAGGCTCAGCCAACCGCAGCGGGGCGGGGCGGGGCGGCCCTGGGGCGGGGCGCGACCGAGAGCAACCAATGGTCAGCCGCGCTAGGCTGACGGACGGACCCGGGCGGTGGGGAGGGCGGGGCGAGCGCAGGCCTGCCTCAGTCCCGCCGCCCGCGCCCGGCGCCCGCAGCCTCAGCCGCACCCGCCGCGGACGGAGCCCATGCGCGGGCCCAGCTGGCGCCCGCCCGCGCCCCCGCCCCGCCCCGGCCCCAGCCCCGACCCCCGGGGCAGTTGCGCCAGTGAGCGGTGAGTGCGGCGTGGGCTCAGGTGGACGCGGGTGGTGGGTGCGGACGGCGGGTGCCTAGGGTCCGCGGCCCTGGCTGGGTCCAGGCCGCCCTGGGGCCGCGCGCTGCGCCAGGCGCCGCCCGGCCCACGGGAACGCCGCGCCTGTAGCCATCTCGAGCGGGCCCCGGGGCCGAAGGGACATCCCCCGGGCCTTGGCCCCAGACCCGCTGTCCCACTGCCCTGGTGCTTCCCTTGGGTCTATTCCCCCAATCGCTTGCTTCTCAGAACCCCTGCCCTTTTTCTTGGGACCCCTGTTCTGGTTGTAGGATTGCGCCCAATCCTGGTGGGCTCTTCCCCTGCCGCTGGGCAGCATCTGGCATGCAGTAGGCGCTCAGTAAATACTTGTCGGATGCACCAACATGCCGCGGGCCGGAGGAGCCCGTTGTCGGCTGGCACTGACCTGCCTGGGCACGCTGCGGCCAGCCGTGGCAGGACCTGTTCTAGGGGGTGGCCTCAGCCCTCAGGCGCCTCCAGTTTAGCTTTCTGCCTACCCAGCAACTTCTAATTTGGGTGCGTGGTTGGGAGAAGCTCTCAGCTGTCAGCCCTGCCTTGGGGACCTGCTCCCGGCTTCCTCACTCGGCCATTTAGGGTGTTGGGGGGGAGGCAGGAGCTCTTTCATCCCAGTTGGAGGTGCCACACTTGAGGGGTTGGGCCATTGACCTGGCTGCCCCTGCCTGCTGGGTACTGGGGGTCCTATCCCTTCAGATGCCCCTCCCAACAGCTTCATGCAGCCTGGGCCTGGCTGAGCATGGTCCTCCTTGGCAGGTGGGGCAGGAGCTCCTGCAGTGCCTGGAGTGGCAGCCCCTGAGGAGCAATGACGGAGTATAAGCTTGTGGTGGTGGGCGCTGGAGGCGTGGGGAAAAGTGCGCTGACCATCCAGCTGATCCAGAACCACTTTGTGGACGAGTACGACCCCACCATAGAGGTGAGCCCGGATCACTCAGCTGGCCCTGGCAGCAGCCATGGGCAAACCCAGGACAGGCCCTGGGCAGCTAAGTTTGGACACAGCCAGGACTGGGCCGGCTCTAGGCCCCAGCCCTGCAGGTGGCATGGGCCTGTCTCCCAGCTGCTGCAGCCTTGGTACCAGGGGCACAAGAGGTGCAAAGGAGGGGCTGACCCTGCCAACCCCAGGCCAGCAGGAGTGCAGGTCCCTGAGCCTCATCCTCCCGCAGGACTCCTACCGGAAGCAAGTGGTCATTGATGGGGAGACATGCCTGCTGGACATCTTGGACACAGCGGGCCAGGAAGAATACAGTGCCATGCGGGACCAGTACATGCGCACTGGGGAGGGCTTCCTCTGTGTGTTTGCCATCAACAACACCAAGTCCTTTGAGGACATCCATCAGTATAGGTGAGCCACCTGTGGCCAGCCCAGGAGCCCATGGCATGGGTGGGGCAGGGAGGCTCTCTGTATCCAGACAGGGTCTCCTGCCCTCTGTATGTCCTGGATGCAGCCACGTTTGTATCCCACCCACTGGCTCACACCTAACCCCTCTCAGGGAGCAGATTAAGCGGGTGAAGGACTCGGATGATGTGCCCATGGTGCTGGTGGGGAACAAATGTGACCTGGCCGCACGTACTGTGGAGTCTCGGCAGGCCCAGGATCTTGCCCGAAGCTATGGCATTCCCTACATTGAGACATCAGCCAAGACCCGGCAGGTGAGCAGCTCCCCACCTTGTGGCTAGCCAGGGACTTGCCCCGCTCGGCCCCAGCCAGGGAACAGTGCTTATTGCCCCTCTCCCTCAACACAGGGCAGCCGCTCTGGCTTTGGCTCCAGCTCCGGGACCCTCTGGGACCCCCGGGACCCATGTGACCCAGCGGCCCCCACGCTGTAAGTCTCCCCAGACGGCAGGGCAGTGACGGAGGAGAGGGATAGGGTCTGGGCTCATGCCCTGCAGTCCTGGGCTGACACAGCTTCAGGGGAGGTGGAGGTCCATGGAGAGAGCTGCCCTGAGCCAGGCCAGAGCGGTGACCCTGGGGCCCAGTTCCTTCTGTCCCAAGAGCACTCAATGGTCACCTGTTAGTCCTGAGTCCTGAGTGAGGCTACTGGGGACATTGGCCATAGCTCAGATAAGAATTGGGTTAGGGTGTTCAAGCCTCGAGCCAGATTGGGGATGTAGGAGGGTCCTGGGCCACTCTGAGCTTTGGGGACTATTTAAAAGTGAAGGCTTGTGGCTTCTAGGCGAATAGGGCCTAACTCTGTATGGCTTGGAGGACTGAGGAAGCGGACAGTGAATCTTGGACTGGGATGCTGTTTGAGGTCAAGGCAGGAAGTCCCTTACCTAAGCAGGCGTCTCTGGTTCTCCTTCCAGCCAGGTCCCCAGGCAGACCCTCCCCCAGTCCTTCTGTTTCCAGGGTCTCAGGTCTCCTCCTGGCCAGGCCCCCAGAGAGCTCCCACCCAGTCCCTCTTTTCCCCAGGGTCTCAGGTCTCCTCCCAGCCAGCTCCCCAGGCAGGGTCCCCACCCAGTCCCTCTTTTCCCCGGGAGTCTCAGGTCTCCTCCTGGCCAGGCCCCCAGAGAGCCCCCACCCAGTCCCTCTTTTCCCCAGGGTCTCAGGTTCCCTCCCGGCCAGCTCCCCAGGCAGGGTCCCCACCCAGTCCCTCTTTTCCCCGGGGGTCTCAGGTCTCCTCCTGGCCAGGCCCCCTGGCCCCTGATCTAGTCCCTCTATTCCCAGGGTGTGGAGGATGCCTTCTACACACTGGTGCGGGAGATTCGGCAGCACAAACTGCGGAAGCTGAACCCACCCGATGAGAGTGGCCCTGGCTGTATGAGCTGCAAGTGTGTGCTGTCCTGAGGCCAGGTGAGGCAGGGCCAGGCGAGCTCCTGGGGTGCTGCCCGCCTCCACTCTGATGGCCCCGGGCTCCCCGATCCTGCCAGTCCCCCTGCCTAGGGCGTCCTTGGTGCCCCGCCCGGCCCAAGCTCAGGATGAGGAGGTGCCGGATGCGGGGAGGAGGTGCAGACGGAAGGAGGAAGGAGGAAGGAAGGAAGGAAGTGCTGCTGGCACCCAGCCAGCCCAGGGATGGTGGACAGAGGTGACCGAAGACCCTCTCATGGACATTTTGCAGACTGTCGTGGACTGTCCTGAATGCCACCGGTACCCCAGTGTCCAAGTCCCCTCCGAGTCTCTCCAGGCCCCGCTGGGCACAGGTTGATCACAGTAAATTATTTGGTGGTCTTGACTCTGGCGTCTGGCTGGGGCAGGAGGCTGCTGTGCTTGACCTCATGGAAGGATGTGGGCACTTGGTTCTGTCCATTCCAGCCGTGCTGCAGTCTGTGATAGTCTGTGAGGGAAGCTGGTGGAGGCTACCCGCAGCCTGGGACTTGCTCTCTCTCCTCTGCCTGCCACTGTGTCTGCCTCCTGCAGAGAACGCGGGGCACCAGGGGACCTGGGGATCTTCACTAAAGGCTCTCTGTGGTCCTTTAACTAACAGGGGGTCCTGGAGGTCAGTGGGCATCTCCATCCCCAGAACGGAGGCCTTGGTAGGGAACTCTGAGTCTAGACTTACTTGGGAACTTAAACTCTAAGTAAGTTTTCCCAAGTTTTTGGGTCCTTGAAACACAGCTACTGAGGACAGCTGTGGATTAAGGGACCTGGCACCATGGCGCCTACCTGCACAGCCTCCTGCAGTCCTGTGACTTGGGACAGTGGTTCTCAGATTCTGAAAACCATGTCCCAGTGCTGTGTGCACAGCCTCAGGCCTCTGCCTCCTTTGGGAGCTGCCCCATCTGCTCTTGCCCTCACTCTGAAGTGGACAGTTCTTCTCGAGCCACGTATGGTCACCAGTGTGGCCTTGAGGGACACCTGAAGATCGAGGTAGCCACACACTGCTCCAGGAGGACTTGCCCTTCCTTGGACTGTGTCCCAGCCATGGTCATAGTCATGGGAGTTCTGTCCTCTGTGTCCCCATTCTGGCTGCTGCTAGGGGCCCAGAGTGGCCCTGGTGTCCCTCCCAGGGCCTGGGTTGAGGCTGGTTGGGCCCTTGGGGGTCTTGGGGTTTGGGTATGTGAGGGTTTCTACCCAGGGGAGTGGGATGCAAGCCTGCAACTGGTGGATAGGCAGTGAGACCCTGCACTCGCCTTCCCCTCCCTCTCGCCTCCCTGTCCACGTGGAGTGAGGCCCTAGGTCTGAAGTGGTGGCCGGGGGTTCAGGGCAGCTTGCCAGGTGCTGCCCGGTTCCTTCATTGTGCTCCCAGGTTGGATGCAGGACACCATGTGGGGGACGTCTTTTGCCCCTTCTTTGGGTCCTGGGTATGCTGGGCAGGGCCTGCTTACAGGGCCCCAGTGGGGTTGTAGGGCCTATGCGGTGGTTCTGGGGGTGGACAGGGCAGGTTGGAACTAAGGATGTGGGAACCGTGAGCCTGAAGCTAAGGTCTGTGGGGAGAGTCCAGAGTAGCTGTCTTGTGAGGGAAGCTAGGGGCAGAGGCTACTCCCTAGATGACAGTAAGTAGTAGCCTGTCCTGCCTGGGGATACCTGACACTGAGCCTAGGCCACCAGAGAGGCCCGTGGCCTTGGCCTCTGTGGAAAGCCCCTGGTGCTGCTGGTCCTCAGCTCAGGGACAGCTGCCCTGGGGGAGCCTGAGAGAAGACCAGTGGGATTGCCCCCAGTGTTTCCTGGCACTGAGCTGGTAGCTGGGCAGGATCTTGATGCTAAGGATGACAGCAGGGGCCTGGTTGCCCTGGAGTCAGGGAACTGACTCCAGACCCAGATCTGCTTCTCCACTGAGCTCCTCTGACCCTTGCAGGGCCAGGCCCTCTGGATCTGGGTCCTGGAGTCCTGTGGTCCCTGGTACCTGTGCTGGTCAGACACAGGATATCTGAGTACGGAGGTGGGCGCAGTCAGGACCGGGGATTCGGGTTGGTGCAGGGCTCCCTGCTTCCCACCCTCACCACAGAACTATTGGCTGGGCTTCTGCCCTGATTCAGAACTCTTCAGGATTGCCCTGACCACCTGCCTCCTAACATGGGGTCTCGCCCCATGAAGGTGAGCACCATGGGCTCTGAGCCTCTCTGCCCTGCAGGGCCACCAACTCCATGCCAAGAGTCTGTCTGTCTGAGCTCTGGCTCTGCCTCTGGGCCTGGGAATGCTGTCTCTGCCCCCTGCCCACATCTTGTCTGAGCTGGGGATGGTGTCCAGGTGCTGGGCTTGCTGACCCCCTTGGAGGGTGCTTTGGAGCAGGTGGGGCCAGTGCTGCTCCCTGGGGGTCCGTGGCTCCTGTGCCTATCAGGCCTCTGAGGGCGAGAGGACGCCTCTCCTGCCCCCAAGGTCAGGCCCTGCCACAAGGCCCAGTCCACCTGATGTCTGCAGACTTCCGGGAGCAGAGGAGGAGTGGGTCAGGGCCAGGCCATGGATCTGGCACTCCACATCTGGCAGGGAACCTGGGGCAGGAGCCCACCCCGGGGGGCAGGTCATAGTCCCCTTTGTTCTTCCTAGCTGTGCTGCTGAGCACAGGGTCCAGTCCCACACCGCTGTGTCCTGCAGGAGCTTTGCAGGCTGTCCAGGGGTGGCTTCAGGAGGCCTTTAAGATGTCGGGATGGACCTTGGGCTGGAGGGTCTCTGGGAGGGGTCAGTGCCCATAACCTGTTCATGACCCAGGCCCCTCCTGTGGGGTGGCTGCTGGGTCCTGCCACGTTCATCCCTGGGGTCCAGTGGTGTATGGGCCAGGGACAGGAGCCCTGGCCAAGGGAGCACTCTCCTGTGGGCCTTTTTCCTGTGTGGTGTGTGCAGTGGGGTCAGTATTTGGGATAATCCCCAGTGGCCTTCCCAGCCCACCTCATCTGGCCTGGCCCTCCTTCCATGACTGGCTCATCAGGGCCAGAGTGGCAGGCTGTGGGGTGGGCGTGACTGCTGCCCTCAGGCTGGCTAGGGTCTGTCCTGGATGCCCCCTGGGGTCCTGTGGTCCTCCAGGGCCACATGCGTGGCTGTGGCCTCACCCTGGCTCTTCAGCCAGCCCATGTCCTAGAATCTCAGGGTGGCCTGAGGGTCTACAGGGAAAGAAGGCATTGGAGGACTGCCTGTCCAGGCTGGGGCCAGTGGCCTGAGTGCAGCCCCAGAGCTCAGCCTTTAGGGTCTCCTACAGCAACTCCTCATGGGTGGACCCCTCTCAGTGGTGACATGACTCCCTGCAGCAACAGCTCCATGGGGCTGGGCTTCCCTGGCTCTCCCAGGCCCGGCCCCTCTGCCCAGCACAGACCCCCACGGCTCCTGGGGTAGGGTCCCCAGCCTGGGTCCCTGCCCATCCTTACCCAGTTGCTGAAGCACGGAAGGACCCCCTTGACAGTGGGCACCCCTCCTTGTCCTGACAACCCCCCTGGGTTGGCCTGAAAACCCCCCATTTGGGTCCTTCTTTGGCCCCCCCCATAGGGTCATGGCCCTGGTCCCCACGCCTCAGTCCCTTCCAGGTGTGGGAGAGGGAAACCAAACTCCTGTGTCCCCACAGACTGATGCCCCAGGAGAGGCCGAGGCTGGGACTGGCTCCTCATCAGCCCCAGAGAGGCCTGGCCTCCCTCTCCCCTGCCCACGGGGCCCAGGGCCAGGAGGAGGTGAGGGGCCTGTGCACTCAGGTGCTGCTTCAGCTTTAGGACCCTCTCCTTCCATGTGCTGATGACGCCTCAGCAGGGGCTGAAGCCCTGAAGGTCGAACCCTGAAAGCCCCCAGACCCCAACAGGCAGCCTGCTCCCAGGGCTGGAGTGTGCTGCTGCAGGGTTGCAAGGCAGGTGTGCCCAGGGGCCCAGGGCTTCCCCTGCCCCACCTGGCACCCACTGAGCACCCTTAGCTTTTGGGGAGATGAGGGGTACCCAGCCAGGCCCTGGCTGGACTCACTGCCCAGCTGTGTCCTGGGCCAGGTTCCAGAAGGGCAGGGCTGTCTTCTAGGCGAGGGCCATGGGAGGACTTTGAGGAGCTAATTTGGGACCTGTGTGGCATCAGTAGGTGATGGGGTACACAGTGGCTTCCTGGGCTCAGGGTCAGGTCAAGGGTGAGGCCATGCTGTCATCTGGGCTGACAGCAGGTGGGAGGGCAGCTGGGCAGAAGAATCGGCAGGAGGTGAGGACTGCCCCTGAGGACGAGCCCCAAGGGCCCCTCCTGATGTGAACATAGGTGTCTGAGGCTTGGGGGTCTTCTGCCAGCCCTGGGATCCTGTGGAGCCCCCTGCAAGGGGCAGTCCTGAGGTGCAGAGTGAGTCTGGAGGGAAGGGACTGTGGCTTCACCAGCCACTATGTCAGCCACTATGACTGACACCTGGCCTCTTGTGCAAGGCCCTGTGGGCAGCTATCCACTCACCGTGCAAGGCAGGCTACTCACTGGTCCACGGCTGGCATCTTCTTCATCGAGGACCATCTGTAGGCAGTGGCCACCTGGCTTATGCCCAGACAATGACTCCCACTTGCAGCAGCCAGTCACATTCCAGGAAGTTGCCTAAGGGGCTGAGGCCCTCTGGGGAAGGGCCAGAAGCCCTGGGGACTGGGAGTGCAGCCTCTGTTCCCTGCTCTGGCACTTCCAGGGCCGTGTGGCCAGTGGGCATCTGGGTGCTTAAGGAGCTCCTGGAAAGACAGCTCATGTCCAGGCTTCTGGGACTGGCAGGGTCCCAGAGGTGAGGAGGCTGTGGTTCCAGGCTGTGGTCCCAGGACACTTGGGTTTCTTCCACAGGATCTGGGACTGGGGTCCTGGATGGACCTACGGATGGACTGGCCGGGGTCCTGGATGGCCTACGGGCTGCCTGAGACCTTGCTAGAAGGGATTCCCTGAACATGCAGGGGGAGCAGCCAGCCTGGGAGCTGCCCCCCAGGCTCCTGCTGTTCTCCAGGGTCTTGACACATGGGCACTTCTTTCCCTGTAAGCTGCGTACAGACATGCACCTCTGGGACCCAGACTTGCCTTAGGACAGCTGTCAGGCACCTCAGCAGCCTGCACACTCCTGGATGGAAAGCGTCCTGCAGCAGACCAAGCTGTGGGGCTCTGGAGCCACCCCCACAGGGACCTGTCAGGTCCTGGTGAGACCAGGGGCTGAGACCTCTGCCCTTTTTTATCCCGGCCCTAGATTGCAGCTGGCTCCTTGCTAGTCTTCTGTAGCAGCAGTGAGCTGGAGTCCTAGCTGGGTTGTCCTGGTTGGTCATGAATGCTGACCATTAAAGAAGCAGTGGCACCCAGTAGTACACCAGCAGCTGTGGTCATGCAGTGTGGCCTCCAGGTGCAAGGCAGCACTGCTGGGTCGGGCTGCCACCTTGGAGCAGGGAGGTGCTGTCTGAGCTCAGATGGCCTTTGACAGATCCTGACGGTGAAACCCAGTCAGGGCTGGGTGGTAAAGTAAGTGCCCAGCTCCTCAGGACACTTGGGCTTCTTCCACGTTTGGGGGTATAATGCAGCCTTTTCAGGTGTGCAGGTGGATGGGTTGAGGTTTTTTGGTTTGCACACTTGAAGTTTCAATCTCTGGGTGGACGTTCATGGACTTGAACTAATGAATCGTCCTTCCCATCACGTGTTTGGTGGGGCAAGAAACTACCTGATGGCCTCCTAAGGCGCCTGTGGGGTGATGGCCTTCCACCCTAGATGGACTGAGCTCAGGCAGGAGGGTCCCTCAGGCCCACCTCAGGCCCATCCCACTGAAGCATGCCCCCTACCCTGTTAAAGGCACAGACACACTGGGGTCCTAACCCGAGGAGGGTGCAGGGCTATGTGTGGCATTTCCCCTGATTCTCAGTCTTCACGTTCTAGGTGTCCAGCCAGAGGGACCCTACCTGACCACACCTCTGACAGGTTCCTGGTAGACTCAAGGAGATATCTATGGAGAGAATGATATTTCCTGAAACAGGCCCAGGGTGACTCTAGGAGGAATACAAGTTAGAGGCCAGCCTTAACTGGAACATGAGGACTTGAAAGATTATAGCCCTTGGATCCTCAGGAGAAGTTGGGTCCACCCAAAACTGAGCCTTGTCTCCCCAAGTACAGTGGACACAGTCTCTGTCCTCCCTTCAGGCAGCCAGGAGGCATCCCCACCCTGACCCCAGGTGGCCCCAGCCTTGGCTTAGCTCCTTTCCCAGTGAAGGGTGGCAGGAACTGAGGGCTGGGCTGTGACCTGCGGGGACTAGTCAGTGCTAGGCCACAGGAAGTGGCAGTGCTCACCCAGACTGTAACCTGTAGTCACCAGGGACCTCACATGGATTTCACTGTCTCACAGCTCCTAGCTTTGCTCTAGTTTTTGTTTTTACTTTTTTTTTTTTTTTGTACTTGGGATTTTAAAATTTTATTTTAAATTTTTATTTTGAGGAGCTGGGATGTGGCTCAAGCAGTAGTGCGCTCGCCTGGCATGCATGGGGCTCTGGGTTCCATCCTCAGCACCACATAAAAATAAAAATAAAGATGTTGTGTCCACCGAAAACTAAAAAATAAATATTAGAAAATTCTCTCTTAAAAAAAAATAAATAGAATTTTATTTTGAGATGGGGTTTCCCTAAATTGCTAAGGTTGGCCTCCAACTTGTATTCCTCCTTCCTCAGCCTCTTGAGCGGCCCCATTAGAGACATGCCACGGGGCCCTGCAGGTGCACAGTGTCTCTGATTCCCTGTCACTCTCTCCCTCTGACTCACGGGCCAGCTAAAGATGAACTTGTTAACTTCCAAATGCTTAGGGATTTTTGGGGGGGAGCGGGTCACTAGGGATTGAACCCAGAAGCACTCTATTGTTGAGCTGCATCCCCAGACCTTTTTCTTTTTCTTTCTTTCTTTATTTTATTTTAGGTATTTTCTTTTTTTTTTTTTTAAGAGAGAGTGAGAGAGAGAGAGAGAGAATTTTTTTTTAATATTTATTTTTTAATTCTCGGCGGACACAACATCTTTGTTGGTATGTGGTGCTGAGGATCGAACCCGGGTCGCACGCGTGCCAGACGGGCGCGCTACCGCTTGAGCCACATCCCCAGCCCCTTTCTTTCTTTTTTTTGAGACAGGGACATCTCCTTAAGTTTCTCCCAAACTTGTGACTCTCCTGCTGCCTGCCTCAGTCTTCTGAGTGGCTGGGATTACAGGCGTGGGCCACTGCGCCTGGCTACGTTTAGGGAAATTTATGTTATTTTTCTGTTAGTGATCTCTGGCTTAATATTATTATGTCATATGATGTACCTAATATTTCCTTCCCATCTGTCAAGGTGATACTTATGACCTGAGATGTGGTCTACCCTGGTGAATGTTTCATGCACTAAAAGAGTGTGTATTGCACTCTGCCAGGTGAAGGGTTGACAAATGCCAATCAGCAGGTGAGGTGGCACACACTTGTACTTCTACTGACTTGGGAGGCCAAGGCAGGAGGCTTGCAAGTTAGAGGCCAGCCTGGGCAATTGAGAGAGAGAGAAAGATCCTGTCTTTTTGTTGTTCTTGTTCAATTTAATTTTTTTAGTTTTAGATGCACACCATACCTTTGTTTTATGTGGTGCTGAGGATTGAATCCTTGCCTCACATGTGCTAGGCAAGTGCTCTACCACTAAGCCGCAACCCCAGCCTGAGATTCTGTCTTAAAATAAAAAAATAAAAAGGTCCAGATGCCGTGGTGCATGCCTGTAATCCTAGTGGCTCAGGAGGCTGAGGCAGAAGGATTGTGAGTTCAAACCCAGCCTCAGCAATTTAGCAAGGCTCTAAGCAACTCAGTTAGACTTTGTCTTTGTCTCTAATAAAATACCAAATGGGCTTGGGATATAGCTCAGTGGTTAGGGGCCCCTATATTTAATCCCTGGTACCAAAAAATAAAATAAAAAGGGCTAGAGGTGAGGCTTAGTGGTAGAGCACCCCTGTTCAATCTCAATAGTTCAATAACAACAAAACAAAAACCCCTCAAGTCTACGTGAGTTAAAATCCAGACTACAAATCACATTTAAAAAACCAGTAAGGGGCTGGGGATGTGGCTCAAGCGGTAGCGCGCTCGCCTGGCATGTGGGTGACCCGGGTTCGATCCTCAGCACCACATACAAACAAAGATGTTGTGTCCGCCGAGAACTAAAAAAAAAAAAAAAAAAATTAAAATATTCTCTCTCTCTCTCTCTCCTCTCTCACTCTCTCTTTAAAAAAAATATTAAAAAAAATAATAAATAAATAAAAAACCAGTAAGGAGGGATTTCCTAAAGAAGCCAATGAAAATGATCAAAGAATATGAACAGGCACCTCAAAAAAATATGGTTAACCTACGTGTGAAAATAGACTACTCACTAGCACTGGGCAAAATGCCAACTTGTACCACAATGAGCCATTACTATGTTCCTAAGACTGAGGCAGAGAGCTGTAGCAATGGCGACTCTCATGACCTGCGGTTGGGAGGGCAAATCCTCACACCATTTGGGAAGTGACTGGATGAAGGTGCTCATGCCATGACCCAGCAAGGCCTTTCCCTTCTGTCCAGGTACAGAGAAACAGTGTATCTATCTGCAGCAGTGCTATTTGCAGTAAGTAGAAAAAAAAAATCAGACACGGGGAGCATGAATCAGTGTTGGCTGTTCACACGACTGAGCACAGTGTTCAAATGAATAAATGACATTTTATCCACATGGACAAATCGTGCCCCGAACTTTGTTGACCAGAAGAAACAACCAGCAGGAGGACACGCTCAGTTCACCACTTATAAACTGTGCGGCCTGTGTGGTGACCAGGCCTGTGCTCCCTTCGTTCCAGGCCAGCCTCAGCAAATTATGAGACCCTGTCTCAAAAAATAAAAAGGGCTGGGGGTGAGGGTCAGTGGTAGAATGGCCACTGGTAGGACTGGTCTGATTTGGGAATGCTCATATACACAATAGAGTCTTAGAGGATGTATAAGAGTGAGGGCCATTAATACAGGTCAGGGCCCACTTCTGAGGGAGGACTACCCAGTAGGGGAGAGGGCCTGCGAGGGCTTTGGACATGCTTTTAAGGTAGGGGATTAGTCATGGCGCTAGTTATTTTTTTTTAATTCTTGTATGTTTGAATGTTCAGTAATGAAACTCACGTGCATCTGCCCATATACCAAAATCTCAGGAACATGAACTGTAATAGGGTGAGGGTGGCGTCTTCCTTTCTTGTACTAGTGTTTTCTGACATTTCTTCTGGAGCGTATCATTCTTCTGTGGCAAAATGCTATAAAAGGGTTTCAGTGAGAGGGATGTATTGTCTGTCCTGGAGATGCGCAGGGAGGGACCGCCCCTCTGTGCCCAGGACCGCTCTCCTCCGGTTCTGAAAGCGTCCCCCTCGCGTGCGGCCCGCGTCCAGCAGAGGGCGCCAGAGAGGCCTGCCCCAGGCCATCCTGGTCCAGGCTCTCTCATCCCTGCAGCAGAGGCCTGTTCAATTTTTCTCCTGGAGCCTACCTTCATCTCTGCTCACGAATGCATATTTCCCCCAAATCATGAGAATAGATTCACTAAGTTAAAATAATGATTTCCAATGTGTACACACATGCCAGGAAAAGCCCACAGCTGCGAGGTTCCCACAAGGCAGCCATGTGACTTTGGGCACTGGAAACAGCTGGTCTGAATACCCACCGAGGACTTAGAATAAAAATAGACATAGGAAATGTCTGGTTAATAATCCAAGAAATTCTGATTGTATGTTCAAATAATATTTTGGACATACTGGCTTAAAATATACCATTGAAATTAATTTCATTTGTTTCTTTTAAAAAATTCATCATACATTTTCTTATTGGACACTATCACATCACATACTCGGCCCACACTGCATTTCTACTGGACAGCCCTGGTCTGGAAAGAATGTTAGCAACAGCAAGATGCCAGTGAGGTTTCCCCATAGGGTGTAGAATCACAGCTTGTTTTGATATTACTGTTTGGCTTTCCCGTATTTTCAATTGTTCTAGTTTGAATTTGTAATACTTGTAAAATAGAATGAAAATGTTAAGGGGCTGGGGATGTGGCTCAAGCGGTAGCACGCTCGCCTGGCATGTGCGCGGCCCGGGTTCGATCCTCAGCACCACATACAAACAAAGATGTTGTGTCCGCCGATAACTAAAAAATAAATATTAAAAATTCTCTCTCTCTCTCTCTCTCCCCCCTCTATAAAAAAAAAAAAGAAAATGTTAAGGAAACTACTTCCAGCCTTCTTTTTTAACATTTTTTTTAAATAGTTGTAGAAAAATAACACGTTTGTTTTATTTATTTCTATGTGGTGCTGAAGACCGAACCCACGGCCTTGTGCATGCTAGTCATGCACTCTACCACTGAGCCACAACCCCAGCCACGCCCAACCTGCTTGGAAGTGAGCTATTTGGGTGTCACTGGCCTGGGTTTTGCTGCACTGGGAGTGGGACAGAGTGCGAGGAGGTTCAGACCACCATGTAACATGGGAGAAGGGAACTGAAGCTCCCAACCCCAGTTCTTGGGTTCCCATGGGAGAAGCCAAGCAGGAGGACTCTGCCTAAGTGCAGAGCAGCTAGGGAGCACTCTGGGGGAGGGGGAGGGACCCATCAGAGGACAACCAAGGAGAAGTGCGGCTTCCAGACCGATGCTGTTCCACCTTTGCCAGGAGAACTGCAGTCGTCTTTACCAAGCAGATGCTTATCTGCTGCTTCAGGAGGGGAGTTTCTGACCTTATTTTGTCTGGAACTGTCATGGCAGCCATTCTATTCAGGGGGTTTCATCTACAAGTCAATCTTGTGTTAATCTGGGCTCTGGGGTCAATGTCTGGGCACACTTAGTGCACCTGCACTATGGCTGCTGGTTGTGGTGGCATACCCCTGTAATACCAGAGACTCAGAAGACTGAGGCGGAAGGATCACAAGTTGAGGCCAGCCTCAGCAATTTAGTGACGTCCCAAGGAACTTAGTGAGACACTATCTCAAAAAATAAAAAGGGCTGGAAGTGGCTCAGTGGGAAACGCCCCTTGGTTCAATCCCTGGTACCAAACCAAACCAACCCACCAACCAACCTGAGGCCATAAGTCCTAACTGTACAATGACCTCAGTAGACCCTGCCAGGAATTAGCTTTACTTATCTTTTTTCCATGGCATATTTCTTAATTGACTCCCTTTATTTCCACTTGCTTATTCTCAGGGTTAATACATGTGTTATTTTTCTACAAGTTATTTGATTTCTCATTTGCCTTAAAACTAATTTAAAGAATCCTGTGACTCTGCCACGTTACTGGCTTGCATTCCACTGCTCATTACTAGACCTCACAACGGAACTTCCAGAACCTCTCCTCACTTTCCTCTGGCTTAGTTGATGCCATAAATTAAAAAGCAAGCAAACCTTGACAGCACAGTTTTTCCAGCTCCACAAGCTGTTGCAATGTCAGTGGCGATTTTCAGTCTGTCAAAATTCCTTTTTCCCCTGGGGCATTTCCTGTCTCCTAGCCCAGCCCAGCAGGCCACTGGGAACTGTAGCTCCACTCCCACCTGCAAAATCCCCAGCTTTGTGCACCCTTCTGTATGCATTCCCTTCAACTCACAGGTATTTTTAAAGAAGCAATGACAAAAGTAGGACAGGAAAAGGATCCCCACACTCAGCAGCCTCTGGCCCACTCTGCCTGGAGCCTCACCTCCTTTGGTGTCTCATGAACACTTAGAGGGGTTTCTGCCCTTAGCCCTAACTCTATTCCCTGTTACCCCTAGGCAGACACCATAATAATACTGGTCCCGGAGCTAAGGAACAGGTCCTTGTTCTTGGTGTTGAAGATAAACACCTGAGGAACGCAGGCAAGCTAGCAAGTATGGTTTATTTAAGAAAGTGATGGAGACAGACTTCTGTGGAAAGAAGGGCCCCAGAGCTGGGAGTCCACAGGAGGGGATGGTCTTGCTTTTTTATAGACCCCAGAACCCCTCTTTTAGTCATTGCCTTCTCTTTCTTCTCTGACTCTGTGCCTGGGAACTGGGAGGATGGAGTTAATAGCCAGGAGCTATTGAGAGGTTAGCAGTGTGATAACCAGTCTCATCCTCTCTGTCCCCTCATTCATCATCTATGCAGACTGCCCGACCTTTGCCCCTGCCTCAGCTTGCTAAGGAATGTGACATATCCTGTCTACTCAGGACAGACTGGCTGCAGGACGATTGCTTTTTGGCAAAGAAAGCCTGTGGGGTTCAGTATATGGACTAATTTTATAGAATTATTCTCTTAACTTCGTGTGTCCACCATCCTCATCTATTTGTCCCCTTCCAATAACACGAAGGGATGCCATAGCAAAACCATCTCAAAGCTCTCTATTTCAAGAAACATGTATCTTGAGGGGCTGGGGGTGTCGCCCCCTCCCCCCCTGCGACAATGGTACGCAGGAGACCAGCCTCTCATCTCCGAGGCACCAGCTGTCGGGACCGCCCTCTGACAGAGCTGGTGAAGCACATTAGACCAGCTAGTGTCTCCAGGGCTGAGCGAGAGGGTAAGTATCGCGACCTCGCCTGCCACCCAACCTGGCCCACAATCACACTGAGTCGGGAGATGAGTCAACCATGAAGGTGCAACAATCTCAACTTTATTGTGTCAGGGACAAGGTTACGTAGTGATAGAAGGAGTAAGAAGAGACAGTAGCAAAAACCAATAAGGAGCAGTTCCGGCACTGTCACTAAGGGGCCTAGGCAGATTTCAGATTAAACCATTAGTTGGGACTAAAGTCAAAAGACAGCGCCCGCCAGTCCAGCCAGGTCACGCATATGGAAATGCTGACCCCTGAGGCTGCCTCAGCCAACACCCAATAATGGCCGCGGTTCCAAGGTCCCAACAGCGGGCAGGAGAGAGGGGCTAGACGGGAAGAGGCAGGGATGAGGAATTAAAACTGCTCCGCTGTCAAGGCTGGATCAGGAAGACTAAGTGCTTGGCTCAGCCAGGACCCACCAGAAGGGGCAAGAGTGGTCCCCTCTGGGGGATGGAGGAGGGGAGGTGGAACTGCTTCTGTGTCTTCCGAATTCCACACGGATGAACGGGTCAGCTGAGATTAAAGAACGAACTTGTCAGGAACCCCCAGTGGCCCCTGTGGCTTTAGCGACTCTCCCTACTGCTGGACTTCTCAGCAGGTCCTTCCTGTCCCCATGGGTGTCACCAAAAGAAGCTAGACAGCTTCTGGGCGACATTTGAAATGGCTTCTTCCCATTATGAGAATCCCCACCAACCCACCGGAGACTCTGACATCACCTAGGGCGGTATTCACTAACTTTAGGGACCGAGGGTGGAATCCCGGGGTGCTCTACCGCAGAGCTTCATCCCAAGTCCTAACTTTTTTTTTTTTTTTTTTTGGTACCAGGGATTGAACTCGGGAGCCCTCGACCACTGAGCCACATCCCCAGCCCTATTTTTGCATTTTATTTAGAAACCGGGCCTCACTCAGTTGCTTCGTGCCCTCCATTGCTGAGGCTGGCTTTGAACGTGCGATCCTCCGGTCTCGGCCTCCCAAGCTGCGGGGATGGCAGGCGTGGCCACCGCGCCGGGCCCCAGCCCGGACTTTTTTCTGAGACGGGCGGGATCTGGCTGCGTGGCGGAGCTGGCCCTCCCCAGCCGACGTGACGACAGGCGGCGCCACCCCGCCACCGAGCCGGGGGAACCAGGACCTCCGGGCAGTTTTCCGGAAAGTAATTCTGGTGGAGGCGGGCCCAGCAGTCGCGCCTGCGGCATCCGTCCGGGGTCCCAGGTGAATGCGGAAATCCCCCACACGACACAGCCAAACAGCGCCGGCCACATCTCCCTCGGTTCCACTCTCCCCGGCCTCCTCGGCACTTCCTTCGGTGCAGCGCCCGGCGGCTACCCAGAACGCGAACCGCCGGCCGAGGCCCCGCCCCTAGGCTCGGCCCCGCCCCTAGACCTGGCCCCGCCCCTAGTCTTGGCCCCGCCCCCTAGGCTTGGCCCACTTCTACCGCGAGGCCGGCCGCCGCCCTGAGCGGCTCGGCCCTGCCCCCGAGGCTCGGCTCCGCCCCTCCAGCCAGCTGCGCGGTCCCCGGGAGACCTCGCCCCAGTCGGCCGTCCCGCCTGCTCCAGTCAGAGTCGGCGGTGTCGCTCTCAGCCCCGGCAGCCCGCGGTCGTCTCCAGGTCAGTCCCCACGCGCTGCGTCACCCCGAGGCCAGTGTGACGCCCGGCTAGCTCAGGCGGCCCTTCCCCGCGCCGGCCTCAGTCGGGCGCCCTGTGGATGCGCGCCGGGCGCCACTGCGGTCCTAGCGACCCGGCGCGACTCGCACTCCCCGGGCGGAGCGGCGGGGAGGAGGGGCCGGGCGACGGTTTCCGGCGGTTTCCGGCGGTTTCCGGCGCGCCCCAGGAGCTGGTCGCGCCGGTGCGTACCGCGGGGCACGCTGGGAGCCCGGGCGGGGTGGCGGGCGCGCCTGCGTGGTGCGCCTCTTGGCGGTGGGGACCTCGTGACGGTTGGTGTCTCCCAGCCACGCCCGCAGGCCTGGCGCCGCCTGTCCGTCTCCCCTCCGTTGAGCGACCCGTGATTTTATTCTCTCGAAAGAAGCGGCATTTCTGGTTTCTCGCTCCCCGAGAACTGCAGGGTCGTGACGGGGCTCGGGTGGCGCCGCCTCGCACGGTGGGGACTCGGGGGGCAGCTCAGGTGCGGAGGAGAGGCAGGTAACCGAGACCGCCCTCTTGGGGCCGCGGGGAGGCTGTGGCCTGAAAGAAGCTGAGGCCCCAGGCACTTTGTGCCAGCAGGTGTCCGCGTCTGGGCCGCGACAGCTGGTGGGGCTAGAAAGCTTGGAAATCTCCAGATAACGTGACCACCTGTACAGTTCGGTTGAATCAGTTGGATACAAACAGACTAATTGCACATAATGCGGCCATTGGAAGTACTTTTTATTTTTTGGTGCTGTGAATTTAACCCAGGAGCGCTTACATCTGAGCTACATCCCCAACCCTTTTTATTTTTTATTTTGAGACAGTTGCTGAGGCTGGCCTCGAACTTGTAATCCTCCTGCCTCAGCCTCCCAAGTCGCTGGGATTATAGGCATGCATCACAATGCTGGACAGTACATAACGTTTTTCACTTTTTTTTTTGTACCCAGGATGGAGCCCAGGGGTGCTTACCACTGAGCCACAACCCCCAGCCCGTTTTTGTATTTTATTTAGAGACAGGATGTCCTTGAGTTGCTGAGGCTGGCTTTGAATTAACTATCCTCCTGCCTTAGCCTCCCGAGCCCCTGGGATTACAGGTCTGTGGCCACCACTTCTGAGTAGAGATTATTGTAGAAATTGCAACAAGTGTTAGTTTCCTAGCTGCTATGATAAAGTTGCCACATATTTGTTACTTTATAGTTCTGGAGGTCAGAAGTTCAGAATGTACTAGGGGCTTAAAATCAAGGTGTGTGTGTATGCGGGGGGAGATGTTCTGATTCCTTGTGTAAGCTTCAAAGGAGAATCAGTTTGTTGGCCTTAATCAGTGTCTTAAGAATCTGCCTCCCTCCAGTTTTAAACCCCAGTTTGTAGTGCCCTTGTGATCACTCTGGGCCACTCAGATAAATCAAGGCAATATCCCCCTCTCAACATCAGCCTTAAAATTGCTGCACCTCTTTAACCCCAGCATCTCTGGATACTGAGGCAGGAGGATCACAAGTTCAAGGCCAGCCTAGACAGTTTAGCAAGAGCCTCTCTCAAAATAAAAAGGGCTTCATGTGGCTAGGTGGTTCAGTCCCCAGTCCTGTCCCACACACAAAAAACCAGAAGTTGGTTGGACACAGTGCGCCCAGAGGCTCACTGAGTCCTCCACTCGCCCATTTCCTCACTCTCAGGCTACAGAAGCCCCTGCTAGAAGCCAGCAGTACCTTGTTTTCCTGCATCAAGGGGGAGAGGTGCTCCCTGTCTTCACTGATGGTCCTGAGCACCTGGCAGGTGCTGGACACACCCTGGGCCTGCTCTCTGGGGGGATCCTGGAAGGGTGTGTGTGCTCTCTGCCCAGCCTCCTGCTTTGCCTGGAACCCAGTTGGTGGGCCTTGTTTCTGGACACCCAGAGAACTATAGCAACATGTGTTGGCTGGCCTAGCCAAAAAATTTTCTCCCCAGTTGAGTAGCTTTTCACCTTATAACCCCAAAGAACTGGCCCTCCCAGTCCTCTGGTTAGTTCCTGGCTCCTGATTCCTGGGACTCTGTGCTGCCCTGGAACCATAAAGTTAGTTGAGATCTGCAGTGAGCATGGAGCCTAATGACTGAAACAGAACTCCAGTCCACCGCTTCTCCATCAGCTCCCTTGTCAGCTCGCTCCTTCTTTCAGACCTGCCTGGGCTGGCCTGGAAGCCTTCCCTGGCCTTTTCGTGGTACCAGATTGCCTTATTAAACTCCTTGAGGACTGAGAGACCTGGAACAGTGCCTTCCACACTGTAGATGCTCAGTGAAAAGTTGGATGGATGAATGCCTGTGCTTTCTAACAAGTGTGCAGGCATCTGAGGAGAGGGCCTGCTTCCCTAAGCTGTTCATGCCCACATGAGTTTTTTCAAACATCACAAGTGTTTTGCATGTTTAAAAAACTGTACCTCGCTGGGCACTGTGGTACAGGCCTGTAATCCCAGCAACTCAGGAGACTGAGATCCTCAGCAATTTAGCAAGATGCTCTGAACTGGGAATGTAGGTGAGTGGTAAAAGGCCCCTGGGTTCAATATCCAGTACCCCCCAAAAAGTAAAAGCCAAGCCAGTGTACCCTTGTGGCTCTCCCCAGGCCAGTCAGAACTGTTTTAACTGGCAAGAGTTTGGGAGTATGTTACAAAATTATTAAGAGACTTAGATTGGGTCTGTGTTTGCATCCCAGCCCTTTCCCATGCTGAGGATGGAACCCAGGACCTTTGAATGGTAGTACTCTACCAGGAGGTTTGGTGACATACCCTGGGCTTCCTAGGGGACCCAGGCAGGACCGGTTTTGCTCATGTGCTCTGAGCAGCAAGCGGGGTTCAGTCAGGGCTCCTCATTGAGATGCTGGGTGACCAAGGTGTCCCCTGCCCTTGCTTCAGTTTCCCCTGTTGCAGGCCTGTGTGCCACGACCCATAAGGGCAACCCCCCAAGTTGGCTCCAAGGTGCTCCTCCTTGCTCCAGCCTGATCCAGCTCCAGGGAAGGGGCAGGACAAGGCCAGTTGTGCCAGACACTGGTGGCAGAGGGGAAGACACTCGGGAACCCTACAGACCACATCATCCTGTAGTCACAGCCTTTGGGAAGGGCGCTAGGCTCTGCCTCTTGGGGAGAGAGCCCCTCAAGAGAAGCCCTTGCCCCACCCTTGCCTGCACTGGAAGCCCACCCAGCACGAGTCGCTTCTTCCAGGACCCCTCTGCTGCTCCAGCTGGCCTGCTTGGCAGAGCTCAGGGGGTGTGTGGTCCACAGGGCGACTTCCTCTTCCCCCTCTTCCCCAGACGTGTGGGTGCTGAGGTGCCATGTCCTCTAGGCTTCAGGAACACCCTTCAGTCAGTGATACCCTGGTTTTTTCAGGCTGTGACCTGCCTCTGTTCCAGCCTGGGCAGGGCCTGGGAGGGGCAGAGGAGGTGCCCTGGCCTGTCCTGGAGTCATGGAAGCTGTGGTCCTAGGGCTGCTCGGGAGGCTTCACCCACTGCTGTGTTTGGGCAGCTTCCATCCTGGACCCTGCATCTTGGAGGGCTCTGGCTTTGTGGACAGCTTGGCAGTGCCCTGTGGCACTGCCAACCCTGCCTGTTCTGAGAGTTCAGGAAGCCAGCTGAGCCCCCTTCTGGGGTTTCCACCCCCCTCCCACCATCCTTGCTCAGGTGAATAAGAGGCAGGGGCTTCCCAGCCCACACTTGCTGTCCTGCTTCTCCTGAGCAGGAGGTGCCAACTGTGGCTGTAGGCTGAGAGGAGAAACTGACATCTGTATCCCACTGCCGCGTCCCCAAGCTCTGCTGCTTGGGGTGACCTTTGCCAAGAGATACACATCTGCTCCTGGAGAATGAGCAGGTGGAAATTTTGAGGGAAGAAGGCGGAGAAAGCACCTGCCGGAGAGGCTGGAGCCCTTCTGGAAATGTCCACCTTCAGGGTTCTGTGTGGACTCTTCCTGCTAACAGGATCTCTGGTCTGCCAGGCCTTGGGAATCTTCGAAGGGTTCTCTTTCCTCTTTCTTTTGCCCAGACGACACTGCAGCCCACCATGAGTCTTGACATCCACTGTGAGCAGCTGAGTGATGCCAGGTGGACAGAGCTCCTCCCCCTGATCCAGCAGTATCAAGTGGTCAGGTATGGGCAGCCGCGGTGGGGTGGCGCTACGGACAGCCGCCTGCTTGGTGGCGATGCACTTGGGCATGCTGTGCTTGGGAGGCTGCTATTCATGGAGGCGAAGGTGCTTGATAGTTCTGAGAGGTGTGAAATGCTGTCCTGTGGGTTTTCCAGCCCTGGGCATCAGCTCAGTGGTACAGCACTTGCCTAGCACGTGGGTTCTGTCCCAGCACCACAAAGAAAGAAAAAGAAGAAAAAGTTTTTCTACAGGAACCCTCACAGGCTTGAGTGGATGGCAGGTGCGGTGTGCGTTGGGGGCAGTGGCTGATGCACTAGGCGGCCGGGAACCTGGGCTCTAGGCCCCTCTCCGTCCTCAGGCCAGGCGCAGTGAGGCTTGGTGGCTGTGCTGCCCCTGTCACTCTCTGTCCTCAGCTTCCACTCACCCAGGTGCCTCAGGCTCACAGTTGAGACAGGCACCCGCTTGGTCCGTTTGTAGCTGTTATCAGAGATGGTTTTAGATAGCCTTCTGCCTGCTTCCCCGATGACCTCGTCTCATGGAGACTGTCACACTGCCCAGCATGTCCCACCAAGGACAAGCCCAGGCACCAGCTTTGTACCTGCATCCTTTTCCCTCTGGGTTGCCCAGGATCCCACATGCCTTTGTCTCCTGAGGCCCTACCCTCCTTTGTGCTGGTGTCCTGCCTTGTGAGCCCCAGAGTCATGCAGGCACCCTCTGGCTTGTCTGTAGGCTTCTCGTGGTGGACCAACTTCTCATGGTGGTCACACATTGGCAAGACACAGGAAAGCTGTGGGCCCTGCTGCTCATTGTGTCACCTCTGGTTGCGCAGAGCAGAGTTCTGCCCAGACCCACTTCTCTCGGGTCCACAGGTGGCCCTGTTACCTTGCTGCAGCCCTTACATCTGCCAGCTGTTATTTTGGGGAATAAATTGGGGTGGTCTTGGCATTGTGCCCATGCCATGGGCTTTGCTTAGCCCCTCAGTTGGCCTTGCTGTCCCTCTGGCCTCCCAGAGGGGGATTCCAGGGTTGGTCCCTGCAGAAGGTGTGGGGGCCACAGCATGCCCAGTATCTATGATCATTCCTATTTTTAGTTCCTTTTCGTACTGGGGAGTGGGCCCAGTGGTACTCCCATCATTGATCTGCACCCCCAGCCCTTTTTATTTTTATTTTATTTTTTTGGTTCAGGGGATCGAACTCGGGCACTTGACCACTGAGCCACATCCCCAGCTCTGTTGTAGTTTATTTAGAGACAGAGTCTCACTGAGTTGCTTAGTGCCTTGCTTTTGCTGAGGCTGCTTTGAACTAGAGATCCTCCTGCCTCCTGAGCCGCTGGGGTACAGGCGTGTGCAACTGTGTCTGGCCCTTTTTTACTTGTTATTGAAGACAGTATATCTCACTCAGTTGCCTGGTTGCTGTCTGCCTCAGCCTCCGAGTTGTTGGGGTCCTGGCATGTGCAGCCATACCCGCCCACTGCTATTTCGGGTTCCCTTTTTTTTATTTCCTTCCTTCCATCGAACCCAGAGGTGTTCTGGCATTAAGTGAACATTCCTACCTGCCCCTTTACATTTTATCTTCAGAAGGTCTTGCTAAGTTGCTGAGGTTAGTCTCCAGCTTGCTTCTGCCAACCTAGCCTTCTGAGTGGCTTTGGTGACGAGTGTGTGCCACCATGCCTGGCTGTTTCATGTTTAAACATTCTGGCTGTGACTTTTTTTTTTTTTTTTTTTTTGGTGCTGGGGATTGAACTCAGGAGCACTCGACCACTGAGCCACATCCCCAGCCCTATTTTGTATTATTTGGAGACAGGGTCTCACTGAGTTGCCTAGGGCCTTTGCTGTTGCTGAGGCTGGCTTCGAACTTGTGATCCTCTTGCCTCGGTTACCTGAGCACTGGGATTACAGGCATGCGCCACCGCGCCCGGCCTTGACTACCTTTTGGCTTCTTGGCCACTGGTAGCTCTCAGCCTGTGGCATGAGATGGTCTTTGGGCCTGAGGCTGGCTCCACCCCATGTGACCCAGGGATCCCATTCACAGGCTGGATGACTGTGGCCTCACTGAGGTGCGGTGCCAGGACATTAGCTCTGCACTTCGGGTCAACCCTTCCCTGACAGAGCTCAGCCTGCGCACCAATGAGTTGGGTGACGCCGGGGTGCATCTAGTTCTCCAGGGCCTGCAGAGCCCCGTCTGCAAGATCCAGAAGCTGAGGTGAGGCCAGGGCACAGCTCAGCCCACGTAGGGTGGGGCCTGGGGTGGGCATCCAGGTGGTGGGGTATGGAGAGCCACCAGAGGCCCCAACAAGCACTCCCAGCTCTAGCCAGAGGCACACGAGAGAGATGGCTGCCTGATGCTGGGACAGGTTGCCCTGGGCTCCTGCCAGGCCCAGGTCCTCCGTGATGGTCTGGCACACCTGTATTGGGGGTCCCTGCAGCACTTCTGTGCCCTGCCTCCCTCAAGGTGCTGCTGGGACTTGGCAGGCATGGGGCCTGAGGGTTCATGGGGGCCGCTGACAGTGGTGTATTCCAGCCTCCAGAACTGCTGCCTGACGGAGGCTGGCTGTGGGGTCCTGCCTGGCGTGCTGCGCTCCCTGTCCACCCTGCGAGAACTGCATCTCAACGACAACCCTCTGGGGGACGCAGGCCTGCGGCTGCTCTGTGAAGGACTCCTGGACCCCCAGTGCCATCTTGAGAAGCTGCAGTGAGTGTGTGCCCTGCCTGGCCCTGCACCCCCAGCCAGGCGTGTCCCAAGCCCTGGCAGCCTGTCCTGGCTGAGCCCCGCCTGTGTGGTGGCCTCAGGAGGCTTCAAGGCAGGACTTGGGCTCCAGGGGCTTGTGGTGCCCCTCTTCTCGGATGTCGGCTCTTCTTTGAAAGGGGCAGGCAGATTCCTGCCAAGTCTGGGGATGAGGTCCTCTTCAGTGTGACCATGGCCACGCAGGTAGCCCTGCCTATCGGGGATGATTTCTTCCTGGAGCCTGGGAGATCCCTGAGTTTGAAGTGGTCATGAGGACTTTTCCCAAAGGAGAGTGGTATGCACACAGGCTAGAGGCACTGGGCACCCACTGTTCCCGAACAGCAGCTAGAGAAAAGTCCTCAGCACCCCAGCCCGGTGCCAAGGGGGAAGGCTGAGGGGGGGATGGGGGACAAGACACCAGCACCCTTGTGCCTCGCTAACACACTGCCCCTGGGCCGCCCGTGGCTCTGAGGAGGGTGGACTGAGACCCTGCGTGTGTACAGGCTGGAGTACTGCAACCTCACGGCCGCCAGCTGTGAACCTCTGGCCACGGTGCTCAGGGCCAAGCCCGACTTCAAGGAGCTCACAGTGAGCAACAATGACCTGCAGGAGGCTGGCATCCAGACGCTCTGCCAAGGCCTGAAGGATTCTGCCTGCCAGCTGGAGATGCTCAAGTATGCAAGGCGCTGGGCTCAGCTTGTTTGGGCTGGGTGGGGCCGGACTTCGGGGCTCCCCTCAGGCATGTACCCTGTCCCCAGGTTGGAGAACTGCGGTGTCACAGCGGCCAACTGCAAGGCTCTGAGTGCTGTTGTGGCTTCCAAGGCTTCGCTGCAGGAGCTGGACCTGGGCTGCAACAAGCTGGGTGACGAGGGCATCGCAGAACTGTGCCCAGCGCTGCTGCGTGCCAGCAGCAGGCTTAGGACCCTCTGGTGAGCAGGCTGCCCCGTCTCCCTCTGAGGGGCGGTTGGCCGCTCACTGGGGCCATAAGCTGGTGGGTGAGATCCGTCCTTCACGGCATGGATGCCCCTCTAGGCTCTGGGAGTGTGACATCACCGCAGAGGGCTGCAAGGACCTCTGCCGTGTCCTCAAGGCCAAGCAGAGCCTCAAGGAGCTCAGCCTGGCTGAAAACCAGCTGGGGGACGAGGGCGCCCGGCTGCTGTGCGAGAGCCTGCTGGAGCCTGGCTGCCAACTGGAGTCGCTGTGGTGAGCACGAACGCGCCCTGGGCCGGGACAGTGGGGGCCTGAGCTGAGCAAGGTGTGGGGAGAGGCCTGTGGCTCCAGGGAGTGGGGTGACATGCATGGGACAGTGCTGGGACCGAGGTGTGGATACACATCTGGGAGGACCAGGCAGGAGAGTGGGGGTGAGCCGCCCAGAAAATGGGTGGTGTTTGGGGGGACATCTCTGCTGGAGTGCACATGGGAGAGATTCCAGGGGAAGGGGCTCTGGAGAGTGGCCTTGGGCCAGCCCCAGCCAGCCAGGCCTTGTCCCTTCCATTTCCACAGGGTCAAGACCTGCGGCCTCACAGCTGCCTGCTGCCCCTACTTCCGCTCGGTGCTGGCCCAGAACAAGTCCCTCCTGGAGCTGCAGATCAGCAGCAACCAGCTGGGCGATGCAGGTGTGCAGGAGCTCTGCCAGGGCCTGAGCCAGCCGGGCGCCGTGCTGCGGGTCCTCTGGTGAGTGCCAGTGCATGCACCAGGCTGTGGGTGCAGCTCTGGCTGGCTTGGTTCTCCCCCTGATCCTGACCGTCAGAGGTCCTGCTCATGGAGTCCCATGGCTGCCTGGGGCTCCGGCCCAGCCATCTGGTAATGCTGGAAGCCTTGTCCACCCTCTGCAGGACCCCCTGGGGTCATCTTCCCAGGCTCCCTCCATTTGGTTGAGCGCATTTCAGCAGCTTCTCAAGAAAGGGTCCTGTGGAAGCAGCCTGAGGAGCCCATGTGCCCTGCTCTGGTCACTCTGCTGAGGTTCTAGGCAGCGTGTTTCTCAGTCACTCTGGCTCTCAGGACAGGCACTGCTGTCCTACTTTCCCTGCAGATTGCCTTTTCTTCACGGCAAGCTTTGAGATCAGAGCCTGTTCTGGAGTTGGATGTCCTTGGTCCTGGAGGGGCGCTGTGTGTTGCTGATCTCTCTCCTCTAATTCCTTCTCTTTGGAGTGCCTGGCAGTCATCCCTTAGGTCTCTAGGGCTAATGTTCCCATTCCCTGTAATATTTTCTTTCTAGTTTTCTTATTTTGGGAGTTTTCTCTTTTTCTAGCTGAGGGATTGGACCTGGTGCTCACAAACTAAGCTACACCCCAGCCCTCTGTATTACCTGCTAAGTTGTGGAGTCTGGCCTCGGACATGCCATTGTCCTGCCTCAGCCTCCAGAGTGGCTGGGATTGTGGGCATGTGGCTCTACAAAGACTTGGGTTTCTGCTTTTAGGTTTCTGTTTGTTGCTGATTTTCTGTTTGTGCTTCCTGTGGGCAGCTCTCCTTGGGTGCTGGTGGGTGGGATGGGCAGCCTGAACAGCAGTCCTTCAGTCACCTGCCCAGGGGATGCCATCCTGGAGCCAGGTGGAGAGGAGCTTGGTCTTGTGCTGGGAGACATGGGCCTGCCTTGGCTGTTGGCAAGTGGGGTCCCATCTGGTTCCTTGATTTGATTAGGTTTGTCAGGGCCCCTCCCTGGGGCATCCGTGTTTCTGGGGTGGGTGCTAGGTCTGTCCCACTGCATCCCGTTTCTTTGAACCTACAAGCCTCTGTCCACCCATCACCTTGTCCCGTTCTCCTGTGCAGCCCCCTGGCCTTGGTACTGACTCCTCTGACCCAGTGGGCTCTGATGCCAAGGTGCCAATGCGCATCTCTCCATCCTTGATTGGGGCATCTACCCAGGACCTGCTCAAGGCTGGGACTTGGGAACAACCTCACCCAGAGTCCTGGTCTGTGGGCCAGGGCCTCCAGTGCCCTCTTGTGGGCCATGGCACACTGGGCATGCCTGTCCTGAACGCTGCCTGTGCCCCTGCTCAGGCTGGGCGAGTGCAACGTGACCGACAGTGGCTGTGACACCCTTGCTACGGCTCTGCTTGTCAACCGCAGCCTGCGGGAGCTGGACCTGAGCAACAACTGCGTGGGGGACCCTGGCATACAGCGGCTAGTGGAGAGTCTCCGGCAGCCTGGCTGTGTCTTGGAACAGCTGGTGTAAGTGGCCAAGTGCTAGGGGCACCGGGGCTCAGGAGCAGCGGGGGAAGGCCGGGCGGTGGGTGCTCTGGCTCACTCCCTCCTTTCTGCCCACGTGCAGCCTGTATGACATCTACTGGACTGAGGAGATGGAAGAGCAGCTGCGGACCCTGGAGGAACACAAGCCGTCCCTGAGGGTCATCTCCTGAGTTCCTGCTTGCGGTTTCTGAAATCTACCTGGACACCGCATCCTCAGTCCATGCTGTGGCTCTTACTCCTGGTGTCCCGGCTTTGACTGGGAAGAAATGCCCTAACCCACTACTTCAGCAAGAGAGCTTGAGACCCTGCATAGTTATTAAAGCACTTGTTGGCAGGAGGATCCTTGTCCTTCCTTGTGGCTTGCAGCTGCTGAGAATGCCCTGTTCACACACAGTGCCCTGAGCAGGGCACAGGCTGCCAAAGGACCCCACGGGCTAGGTAGCCAGGCCAGGCCAGGCCCCTCACCCTTGCCTCACCGTGTCTGTTGTCAACAAGAAGCCCGAGTCCTGCCCACACTGAGGGCATCTGGCACGGGCACTGTTGAGATCCCAGGGGGGCTAGGAGTGCTCAGTGGAAGAGCAAAGCCCTGCAGGGGTCAGACCTTGGGTTTGATCTCTAGTGTTACCGAAGAAAGAAGGAAATAAGTCCCAAGAGAAAGAAGTCCCTCAAGATGCCAAGCAGTGGCACAGGCCCTGAGGCCAGCCTCGGCAACTTACCAAGACCCTCTTCCCCAAAAGGCCTGGGGATGCAGCTCAGTGGTAGCACACTCCTGGTACCAAAAGAAATTCACCCTCCCAGCTGAAGGAATCCTAGGAGCTTTCTCAGTGGATTAAAGTCGTTACCTGGGGGAGCCGGCTGGAAACAGGCGTGTGCAGGGCCAGAGGTGGCAGAGCAGAGCAGCTCTGCCTCCAGCATCACTTCTGCCTGGTCTGTGGCCGTGTGAGTGTGGGGGGAATCTCCAGCTTGGGCAGCTCGAGGCAGCGCCCATGCTGGTGTCCATCAGATTGTGCAACTCACAAGAGCAGCACCATACAGAAAACAGGAGTGGATGTGTCCCCAAGGAGCCAAACAGGACAAAGCCTCTTGCCTCACACAAGGCTTCAGGTGTGGCTGCTAGCTGCACAGACCAGCTCCTGGCACCCACAGCCATTCCTGCAATGCACCTTTTCATGTGCTCCGTTTTTAGTTTTTAAAGTTGTGGTTTGTCTTCACATCACTTCAATATGTAGGTACAGACTGTATTTCCCTAATTTTGACTCCATGCAGACACACTTCCACAACATTGACTGTGTAAGCATTGTGTGTTGCCAAAATAAAAGCAAAGAGTTCTTTCTGAACTTCTAGGCTCTTTGGGCAACTGCATGTACAGTGGATTTCCACTATGGTTTGTGAATGATTTGGTTAACAGGAGGCTGAGGCAGGAAGATGGCAAATTTGAGGCCAGCCTCAGCAACTTACCAAGAACCTGCCTCTTAAATAATTTAAAAAAGGGCTGCAACATACTTCAGTGGTAGGAGCATTCACCTCACATGTGCAAGACCCTAGGTTCAAGCTCCAGTATCCCCCCCCCCAAAAAAAAATCCCCTTTAAAATGTAAACAAAGGCCAGGTGCAGTGATGCATGCCTGTAATCCCAGCAACTTGGGAGACAGGAGGCCAGCCTCAGCAATTTAGTGAGACCCTGTCTTAAAATGAAAACATGATGGGGATGTAGCTCAGTGGTAGAGTATACCTGGGTCAAGCCCCTAGTACTGAAGAAGGAAAAAGAAGAAAAAGGCTTAAGATTTTTTCTTGGGGGCGGTGCACAGTTGTGCCCTTGAGGGCACTCTCACCAAACCACATCCCCTCTTTCTTTTGTATTTTCTTTAGAAACAGGGCTTCATTGAGTTGCTTAGCACCTCGCTTTTACTGAGGCTGGCTTTGATCTTCCCGCCCCAGGCTTCTGGGATTCCACCGTGTGCCACTGCACCTGGTTTACTTTCAGTATTTTGATCTTTTGGGATCTAATACCTCAGGAGTCTGCTCTTCAGGATTATGGCTCAAGCCTGCTCTCAGATGCTGGTGGTCTACTTGGCTCTGCTGTGGGCTGGGAACCCTTGCAGGGTTTCTGTAAGGGGCTGCCCCCTGGGCTAGGCCTCGGAACTGCTGGCCCTGATGTCCCCACTGAGCCTGACCCCACTTGACCCGATGCCCAGATTGTCAGCTCTCACTGCTGCCTCCTGGGTAGGACAGTGGGGGCCACCCTCAATGCCAGCTGGCCAGAGGTGACCCAACCTGACCATGTTGAGACAGGGAGACTGCTCATGTGGTCTGTGGGACACTTGACTGGGAAGCAATCTGGGATTGCTACTCTAAAACCCTTTAAGGGGCCCGGGATCTGACTCCCCCAGACATCAGGGCTCCTGGAGAGATGTGGCCGCAGCCTCCTGCAGCCCTGACAGTGAAGAGGTGCAGAGCTGGGGGGCTGTCCAGGGCAGCGGTCAACACTGGTGCAGGGAGCATCGGGGGACGGAGGTCTATCACAGGTCCCGGTGGGAAGGAGCATCAGTGCACAGGGATCCCCAGGGACCCAGTGTGTGTGTGGGGGTCCTTGCAGTGGAAACTCAGCTCTCAGGAACCTCAAGCGACATGCTTGAGCAGAAGGTGGCAGTGGCAGTGTCCCTGGGAGGTCGCTGTACAGGCCTGAGACAACATGAGGTCCAGTGGCACCCGCTGGGCCACTCTAGAAGGCCTGTCCTCTAGTGTCTAGGGTGCGGCCTGTGTGCATGCTATTCTGCCTGCACAGCTTCTGGAGGGTTGAAATTTTCCCAAAAACGGTGAGCAAAGACTCAAAAGGCCTTGGAAACCAGGGCACTGGATGGTGCACACTAAGCTCATGCTTGACCACAGTCCCTGCCTCCTGGAGGCAGGTCCTGCTGTGCAGCCTGCCAGGCACCTCGCAGTGCCCACTACAGAAGAGGCTGGGTGGGGGTCTCAGTGTCCTGTGGAGAATGGGGCAGGCCGGGCACTGCTCAGTGGCAGAGCATTTGGTGTAGGGGGTGTGAGGTTCTGGGTTCTGTCCCCAGCACAGCAAGAAATAGCTTCAAATGTTTTAGACACCAGCCTGAGAGGATAGCTGCTCCGTCTTCTGCAGCCACTCCCCAGTAGTCACCAGCCCTGCCCCTATGACACACACAGCTGCTGGACTCTCCAGATCCCCAGGAGGGCTGTGCCCGCAGGCCCTGCACCCTCTGGGTTAGCAGGGAGGAGGCACGGGCTTCCACCTCCACGGTCACTTTATTTGTTCTGTTTGCTCGCAGAGACAACACCCCCCCCCAAAAAAAAAAAGTGCCTGGGGCCTCAGAGCCTCACACTGGCAGGTGAAGCCTGAGGGGCCAGTCCCGCGACCTCTGACCCTGTCATGTCCTGCTGAGAGTTGGGATGGGGCGAAGGCTCAGAGGAAGCACTCGATGCTGCTGTCTGTCCACGACTTGGTCATCCTGTGTTGGTGGACCCCTCTCTCTCCCCTGGGTCACCAGGAGGATGGGCAGCCCTGCCCATACTCAGTGAGTGGACACAGGTCCCCAAGTGGCCTGTGCTGGGCTGTGCTGCCAGGCACAAGTGTGTCAAGCCAGAGCCCTGGAAGACCAGGCAGCAGGGGAAGGGCGGGACCCCCTGCCCAGAGCAAGCCCTGGGGGAGCCCAGGACCCCAGTGCAGAGTGGACCGAATGGCCCTCGGTCCTCCTCCCCTGGAGGGCGAGGCCCTGGGCAGGCAGGCACTCAGGAGGTGGTGGAGGGCCCCTCCTTCCCAGCCAGAACCCTCTGCTCAGAGGCCTCTTCCTGGGCAGCTCCTGATCCAGGCAGGTCATCGTCTGTCCCTGGGTGCCCGTCCCCGTGGCCAACAGCCCTGCCCTGGTCACTCTGCTGCTTCTGCCGCCGGGTCTCCTTGTACCTTAAGGTGATGTCCCTGGGGGACAACAGAGGCCAGGTCACCACTGCTGGCACACCAACACCCAGAGCAGGCCTCACAGACCCCCAGGCAGCCTTCGCCAGGAGGAAGCCACATGGGACACAACTCTCGGAGGGGCTGGGTGGGGGCCATGGCACGGCAGGCCAGGCCACCTGGATCCTTGGGAGCCAGACCTACCACATGAGGATGGATCTACAGTGATGGGGGGGCCCATGGAGTTTGCCCCAGAGCCATCTTCTCCAGATGACTTGAGGAATGGGCAGGCACAGACCCTGGCCACCTCAGCAAAGCCAGAGGTGACAGACACCACCCATAGCCAACCCCAGTGGCCCTGGAGCCAGGCAGACAGCCCATGCCGCTGCTCACCGTAGGAAGAAGCGCCAGACGGTCCAGGTGAGCACCAGGACGGAGCCCAGCGTCCAGCACTGGGAGATGTAGAAGGGCAGGGACAGGGTCAGTGTGTGTGGGTCGTACTTCACCACGATCAGCAGCTCTGTGGCTGTGATGGCTGCCGCCAGCCAAGCCTGCTGGCCCAGCTTCTTATGGGGCTTCCTGTGGAGAAGATGGCAGCTGGCCAGGCCTGCCCAGGCATCAGGCCTCCCCCACCCCAGGGGTGCCTCCCGGCCTCGGCCCGGCAGGCGGCCCTCACAGGTCATCCATGAAATCGTAGATCTCACGCATGGCCACGCCACCCACGTTCACGAAGAAGACCAGTCGTAGCAGAACCAGGTAGTGCTCGGGGGGCATCCACAGCACGAACTTCAAGTAGAAGGTGTTCAGCTCTGCCAGCAGGAACTGGGGGACAGGGAGGGTCAGCCTGCGCAGGACACTGGCCATGCACACCCTCAGGCAGCCCAGCCTTACCACCAGGATGATGCCACACACGGCCAGCCAGCGGCGCAGGCTGGAGGCAGGCTTCCACTCGAAGCGGACCCAGCTGTAGGGCGTGAACTGGAAGGCAATCCTCTTCATCTTGCCCCTGGGGACCAGAGTGGCCAGCCTAAGGATACGGCCCAGGCCGCTGCCGGCCCAGGCCGCTGCCTCTGCACCCAGAGCTGCTCCACACCCTCTGCCCAGCCCCACCCCTCAGAGGGGCTGTCCCCTGCTCCAGGCACTCAGGCTGCAGGGGAGCCTCTGCTCCCGCTGTTCCCCAAGTCTTTGGTTTCCTTTTTCTTTTTTGGAGTCAGGGTCTCGCTGTGTTGCCCAGGCTGGCGTGAACTGGCTCAGGTGGTCCTCCCGCCTCGGGGACTTCACGTGCACCACCATGCCTGCTTTGACTCTTTTGAAAATCTCACAGTAAAAATGACAGAACACAGCAACTGCTTCCTGAGGATGGCAGCAGGTCCAGGAGGCAGACACTACCCCCCACCGCTCCTGAGCTGCACGCAGTCAGGCCTGGGCCTCAGGCCCACAATCCCCCGCCCCCTCCCTGGCTCCTAAGATGTACTTATAGGTTGGAATGTTCCAGAGGCCCTGCCACTTGTAGGTCTTCATGGACAGCCACTCCAGGGTCTTCATGCCGCAGTAGATGCCCAGCCCATTACAGACAAGCACATCCATGATCCACTGGGCAGGAACCAGGAGAGGTGATGCTGTGTGCCTGGGCTCGTCCAGAGGAGGCCAGGGCAACCTGGCCCCACCCCAGGACAGGCCCAGCACCCAGGCCCCCACACCCATGTGGTCCCCCAGCCCACACGGGGACCCCTGCACCCTCATGGTCCATCAGTGCCCCCCTTTCCCTGCGCCCCCACGTGGTCCACCAGCTCACCCCGCCAGCCCTAACCACACTGTCCACCCTGCCCACCCCCCGAACCTACGTGGTCCCACCAGCACTCGCTGAAGTTGGGCAGCTGGTGCTCCAGGCTGTACTCCAGGAACTCAAACATTACGCTGATGATCATGCACATCCACCAGTCGCGGATCATGAGAGTCTGTGGGAGGCAGCCTGCACTGGTCATTCCATGTCCCTCGGCACAAGAACTTGCCCGCTGGAGGGAGGCCCTCAGCCCCAGGTGGGCATGATGGGCGGGTCCCTCCAGCAGCCTCAGTCTTAGATTTTCAGCCCACACGGAGGCGCCCACACATCCAGCACCGAGCTCCCAAGGCAGGTGCAGCTGGGACACTTTAGGCTGCAAGCAGTGCACTGGCAGCCAGCCTGGGCTGGGGCCTCTGGCCTTCCCTAGCTGCCCCCCGCCTCCCCCAACAATGCTGGCCACAGGGCAGACCCAGGTGGCAAGGTTAGGGGTCCCAGGGGTTTGCAGACCTCTCTGAAATACTCTGTAGCCAGGACTTGCCCACCCGCCCACTCGGATGTTCCTCCCTGTGGCCAGAAGCTGCCAGAACACAGCTCAGGTCTGAGAGCCAGGGTGTCGGTGCCACAGGAGATCACTTACCTTCAGGTACCAGCCAATAAAGTGGGCAGGAACGAAGCCATCCAGCTTGTCCTGTGGGCAACATGGGCAGTCATCGGCACAGACCTCACCAGCAGCAGGTCATGGCCTGGGGCCAGCCCCCACCCAGCCCCAGGGGCCGACTCTACTAAGCAGCGCCTGCCAGCTCCAGAGCGTGAGACCAGGTCTGCCACACATGCTATTGTGGTGGCCTGTGGACCACACAGCCCCTGCTGGCGGAGCCCAGCCCTGGACAGCGTGCCTTACCCAGATGTTGTGGAAGGGGTCGGTCTTGTTGTCTGGGTCGTAGATGAGGCAGTTCCCCCCGTAGTCCCTCTCTGGCAGCGGGACTCCCAACCTGGGGTCAACATACTTCAGAAACTGCCTGCCGTCCTGGACTGTCTGCAAGGCCAACAGGGACTGTGACATGTGACCCACGACTCCGACAGCATGCTAGAAGAGTGGCCTGTGCCAGCGGCCCTCCCGTCCCAGCAGTGGCTAGAGATCAGGGAGCCTGAGCTCCAGTGAACTGGCAGAGAGCACAGGTGGCCCCATCTCTCACCTGTGCTCCCGGGTCTGGTCTGACAAGGTAGCACTGCCTGCTGCTCCTCCCCACCCTGTCCAGGGCCAGTAACCGCAGAAGCCACCCTGGCTGGGGACATTCTGGCTTCACACAGCATCAGGACAAGAGCATTCGCAGACACGGATGCCAACGTTAGCAGATACTGTTAGCCTTGAAACAAAGTGCTCTTTGGGGACCAGCCCCAACAGAGCAGGCCCTGGAGCAGGCCACTGGCCAAGGACAAGGAGGTGGCTGAAGGCCTAAGACCAAGTGATAAAACAGAAACCCAAGAAGGGTGGCGAAGCAGGAACACACAGGTGCCTGGCCGCAGGACCTGGCTGTGCCTAGGACAGGAGGCACACAGGAGGAGGCTGTCCAGCACTGTGGCAGCCTTCTGTGACAGAGGGCAACGGTGCTGGGTGCAGCTGCTGTGGGCTTTGTCCAGCAGGGTGGACCCCTGATCCCTAGTCAGGGCCACGTGTCCCTGTGCTGTCACAGGAGACACTGTGCAGCAGCCATGCTGCTAAGTCACATGCCTTGGGAACCAGCGGGACCAGGGAGGCAGACATGCCAAGGCAGGGCTCCGAAGACCAGCTCCAGTGACTGTCCAGCTGGGCCAGGGCCTTCCTTCCTTGAGGAAGACAGTTCCAAGCCCAGCTCAGTCTAGACTGATGGGGTGCCAGGCTATGGGCAAGGTCAGGGCCACTGTGCTCCCATGGAAGCCAGAGACCCCCTGACTCCATGGCCCTCCCTCAGAGGGCAGGGTGTGGCAGGCAGGGAGGCTGGCGGGCCACAAGCTCAGCTGTGTTCACAGGTCTGTGTGTAGACGCAGCCGCACACACACCTGTGCTCTGCAGCAGGCCTGGCCCTGTGAGGGGCAAACTCAGAGCCCTGACCCGTCACCAGGACCATCCTCCCGAGAGGAAGGGCAACTCTAGGGGTGCCCAGGATGCTCCTGAGGTTCCCGCAGTAACAGCACTGGGGAGTGCTCCAGAAAGCAAAGCCAGAAACAAGGAACCCTTAGAGATGGGTGTGTGGAGCAACGGAGGAACAAGGGAGCTGCCGGTGGCCTAGAGTTTGCACAACAAAACGCAGCAGCATTGAATGTGCCCAGAATCAAAGTGAGCACCTTCAGCTCACGCTGACGTGAATAAGAGACTGGACAGTCAGCACAGGGTGGAGGAGGGACAAGTCTCCCCACACAGGACTCCTCTACCCGAGAGGAGCCGGGTCCCCACTTCACTTCAGACGGAGCAGTAGAGAGAGGGGAGGGGAGAAAAGCGGCTGCCCAGCCGGACACTGTGAGACTGCCTCCTGGTGGCCAGGTGCAACCACCCTGAGGAAATCATCGGACACCCGAGGAGCCCAGATGTGAGGTCAGAAGATGCTCCAGGGATGTGCAGCCACAGCATTCATGGATGAGTGCCTGGGCAGGGGGGTCAGAGTGCAGGCCACACGTGGCTAGGAGGACAGGGCTCCCAGGTCAGGGGCAGGCAAAGGTCCACACTCTTGGCTCCTGCTGGCACCTGCCGCAGGAGCTCCATCCAGGGCAGTTAGCAAGAAGCGGGGGTCTAAGGCACCCAACTGAAGGAAGAGTGCGCCCATCTGTGTGCAGGCAACAGGAGCCAGAAGACCCCAGGATGCAGAGCTGACAAACGTGCTCAGTGGGCACGGGGCAAAGGCAAGCTGAGCTTGGACACCAGTCGTGAGCAGCCCGACGTGGAGCCGAGGAAACGTTTCCACTCAATGTCATCGAAATTAACAAAATACCCGGGAATTCATTTTTTAAAATTTCTATTTTTAAAAAAATGAATTATTATTGTTTGTGGTCCTGAGGATTGAACCAGGGACTCACACATGCTATGCAAGCACTCTACCACTAAGTTACAACTCAAATCCTACAGTTTTTTCCCCCACTGGCATCAGGGTCGAACCCAGGGGCACTTAGCCACTGAGTCACATCCCCAAAGTTTTTAGATATTTTATTCTGAAACAGCATTTTGCTGAGTTGCTTAGGGTATCACTAAGATGCTGAGCCTTGCTTTGAATTTGTGATCTCCTGCCTCGGCCTCCCAAGTTGCTGGGATTACAGCCACTGCACTTGGCCTAAGGATACATTTAACAAAGAGTACAAAACTTGTATTCTGTATTCTGAAAATTACAAACATGGTTGAAGACATTAAAAATGATCCAAATAACTGGAAAGACAACCCACGTTGGTGGATCAAAAGATTAATAACCTTAAGATGATGATATTCTAAAACTGCTGTATGGCTTTGATGCAGTCCCTAGCAATGCCTCACCTGCCGGGCAGGGAGTGACTCAGCATCTGCCGAGCATGTGTGAGGCTCCGGGTCCATCTCCTTGTCTGCTCTCTACAGAACTGGAAAGGTGGTCCTCGCATTCACTTGGAAGCCGGAGGCCGATACTCAGATGACCCTAGAAGGGAGGGACGCAGCCCATCCCCACGCCCTGTGCTGCTGACACTCGCCTGCCCTCTCAGAGCCGCCAGATCCTGAAAGGCAGGGAAAGTCTGGGGTGCCTATGAGGTGGCCAACTGTGTGCTGTGGGGTCCCGAGCAAGGCCTGGGGCAGCTGGATGGGGTCTGGCTCAGAGTCACGTCACACTGAGATATCACTGCATGCCAGCTAGGTGGCCACACGTTCCCACAGATCCATTCTGCACAGCATGCAAGATGACACTGGAGGGCAGCTGGCACGTCTCGAAATGCCAAATGCACACCACGGCCAGCCTGCAACCGGTGAGCACCCTTGCCTATCTGCCAGAGATATGGGAACCTGTATCTCCACGAAGCCGGGACGCGTGTCTTGAAGCAGCTTGACCCTGAGCCCCTTCGCCTGCACTGGTGGACAGGCTGTGCTCACCCACACAGTGGCATGCCCCGGCCATGAATGGGGTGGTGCTGCCCACACCAGGTGGACCTCACAGGTATAGACAGGGCAGGGTGGAGAGACTGTCAAGGGGGCCTAGGCTTGGGGGACATGGGACTGTCTTCTGTCCTGAGGTGTACAACCCGTGACATGCGCCATAGGCCTGCTCCAGACGGTCACCCTGGCCACACATGGATGGAGTCCTGGCCCTGCCAGCAGGAGAGTGCTCCATGGAGGGAAGACGGCACCAATAGCAGAAGGTGGCGGAGGGGCCTGGCGCACAGGCACGGCCACCGTCCCCAAACTCAGAACCAGACGTGCTGTCTTCCCCCAAATCTGAGGCCTGTGCCCACACCTGGGTCCCTCTGGAGGTCCCTTGCAGCCTGCACCCACTTCTGTTGGGTCGCCTACCTGCCTGCAAGTGCTCTGGGGTGGCAAAGGGTGCAAAGCCTCCTCTGTCCTCTGTCCCCATAGTCTAGCCGACAAGAAAAGACACTTACCTGGAAGAGGATGAAGATGAGAAACAGCTCGTAGACCACACTAACACAGAGCCAAAACCGCCAGTAGGCTGTGGAGACGAGAAGCAGGTGCGTCAGGGACCAGCTCTGTACCCAGGCCCACCCAGCCCCATGGGGTCTGCGTGCAGCTTCTGTCCCTGCTAGGGGTTCATGAAGCAAGGTCAAACCCAGCCGAGTGAGCCACTGCTCTCTGACGCACGGGACTTTCCTCTCCTTCACTGTCTTCCTCCTCGTCTCACCACAGCGTCTCAGCAGGCCCACGGCTGCTGTCCTGCACCTGCTGGGCATACTTCCAACTGCACACTCAGTCCGCAGCAGGTTCTGACGACACACCTTGCATCCCACTAAAACACCTTTTAATTCCAACAGGCTTAGCTTCCTTGCAAATGTGGACTTTTATTTATTGTACATTTAAGGGGATCACTGCTCCTAGTGTGAAACCTGCCACCTTGCAGGTCTTGGGGCCCACACTACAAGTGCTCTCCTGGGAGGGTTTGTGCCATGACCTACATGGGAGAGAGATGGCCCTGCCCAGGAGGCAGCAGCAGGTGGATGCGGGAAACACCTGAGGCCTGAGGACGACTGTGGGCAGCAGGAAGCTGTGTGTGGAGGCTCTTGGGGACACCCAGGACACGTGTGTGGTCCTGGGACAGGAGATGGACGAGTGGGCTGCGAGCACTTTAGCCTGGAGGGTGGGAGGAACCTGCGGGCTGCTGAGCTGCCATAGCTGCTTGAGGGCTTGTGGTGCAAGCAGTCCAGGCCCAGAGGCCACAGGAGGACCATACCCTCGGAGCTGTGGACTCACTCGAGAGGCCTGACCCTTGAGGCCACATGCCAGAGATGCCTCATGTCACCAGGCCTTCTGTGACCTCCTCTCTGCCACTGTGTATCCCTGATTGTCCATGATCCCCTTCTCAGGAGGGCCCAAGTCGGACCCTCTCTGATCCCTTTAGTCTACCTTTAAATCCGCACCTAAACACCCAGCAGCCCTTCCACTTCCCCTCCTCTCTCCTGGAACGACTTCTGGCGTTTGTGAGTCCCTGTCCCCACCCACTGGAATGTCCCACTGAGAAGGAAGAGCAGGGTGCCAGGCATCTGTGCACTCCAGCTTCAGGAGTTGCTGTGGTGGCATGCAAGCAGGAGCCAGGAGGGGCTGCTGCAGCTTGGCGGTGGAGAGGCTTGGCACACACCAGGTCTTGGGTCCTACTCCCAGCACCACAGAAAACAAAAACCCAGGAAGCGGAGGCTCCTCCAATGGGCCGGGACCGCTTCAGAGGGCCTCACTTGGAATTGCAGCCAATTAAAGTAGCTCCCCAGACGGGTGAGCTGCAACCTCTTTTTGCTGCTCTAATGAGGCCTGGTTGCTAAGGGCCACAGAGGCAAGGCCTGACCAGGTGTCCCTGCAGCAAGCCCTGGGGGAGACAGGCAGAGCCACACAGGGAGCACCTCCCGACAGCTGCCTGCAGGTCCTCCCACGCCCCCCCAGGGACTCTCATCTACTTCTCACACACTGGGATGGTCAGGAGGGGGTCCCTGTCCACCATCAAGTAAGACCTGAGGAGGACGGTGGTGGCTCCAGGACAGGCTTCCCATGTGAGCAAAGCAAAGACTGACGAAGAAACCTGGAGCTCTGAAGAGCAACAAGGCACAGCTCAAAATAAACACTCAGACCAAGCACAGCCCCTGGGGGGGGGGGGGGAGGCGAACACCCAGGTGTGGGAGGTGGGGTGATGCTCACGTCGCCCCAGGGAACCTGGTGGGGCTTCCATAACCTTGCAGACAGGCACGGCAGGGCAGCGGGTGGCAGCAGCTCCTGCTCTGGGCCTCAGGTCCTGAGCACCTCCCTGCTGCTCAGACCAGGGCCACATGCTGGGCAGGGTGCTGCGGAGGGTGTGCTGTGCCTGCAGGAGTGTAAGCGTGTGGGGCTTCCCTCAGCGCTCCTGAGCACCAGCCTGGCAGGCACGTGGCCACGCTGCCTCTCACTGGGTGCCCGCAGCTGTGCAGCCATCTCGCTGTCCCAGGGCTCTGGTCTGAGTGCCTTCTGAAGAAGACTGGGTGGGTCAGAAGCTGAGCTAGTAGACCCCAGCGAACCTGGGCAGCCTCCCCAGCCTCCCCCAGTGCCGCCCACCAGGCAGGAGGTCCTGGGTGCCAGGGCAGGCAGGAGCAGCCTGCTCATGCCCTCGGGACTCACTCACCCTCAGGCAGACGTGACCCTTCTGGAAGGCACGTGTCCTAGCCCTGCACCTCCACCCCCAGGATGTCTTATTAAAAAACACTCAGGTAGATACACAACAGGCAAGTGCAAGATTCACCACTAACTAATGTACCACAAAAACTAAAAAACAGCCAGGCGTGGGGCGCACCCATAGTTCCAGCTACTTGAGAGGCTGAGGCAGGAGGGTCACTTGAGCCTGAGGGTTTGAGAATAGCCTGGGCAACATATGAACATCCCATCTCAAAGACAAAACTAATCATCAAAACAAAACAAAAACTCCACATATAGTACGATTCCAATTTTTGAGGCTACATACACAAATACATCAAAATTTAATTGTGACTATTTTTAAAAAACACTTAAAAATATCTTTGTATTTTCCACAGTTCTGCCTGCTGTTGAGACAGACTCGTGTCTAGTTGCTACACTTGAGCTTTGAGGGAACTGGCCCACCCTGAGGGCTGAGCTGGCTTCCCAGGCAGCGGGGGCAGAGCCGGTGACGGTGCCCTCCCGCTCTCATCTGGGGTTGGGGGCACTATGGTCCAGGAGCTTGTTAGAACTCAGGGTGGGGATGAGGGAGACGGTGAGCCCCCAGCAAGGGTGGTCCCCCAGGTCTCCTGCCTGAGCCACAGACCTTCCCTGCAATCCTGGGTACACCACCATCTGCAGAAAGCTGTGGGAGAGCCAAGTAGAGTGAGGAGGAGGCAAGAGGGCCTGGGGGCTGAAGAGGAGGAAGGTGGAGGACTCTGCAGTCCAGGCCTCTCCTGGCAGAGAGCAGTGGCCGCAGGGAGGAGCAAGGCAGAGGGGAGGACAGGACATTCACACCCAGCAGCACAGGCACAGCTGCTCGAGACAGGAGTGCATGTGCACACACGGAGGAGGAGGGGCAGTTACCTGGATGAGGTCTGGAAAATGGCCCATCTTTGGCTTGTGTGACTCCAAAACATAAGAAAACCAAAATACTGGCCACAATACCTCTGCAAACAAAGAACAAACAGCCCCTCAGTGTGTGCAGACTTCTCTCAGGTGGGGTGGAACGTGGCTGGGACCAGGGGACACCCAAAGGGCAGGGCTGAGGGAGGAGCTGGGCTGGAGCTGGACTACCTCCCCACCCAGCAGCTGCCTCTGTAGACACCTCTGGTGTCCTCTCTGGGACACGTGCCTCAGGCATTGTGCCACCACATGAAGTCCCAACTCCACAATTCATGATCAGGGCACACTGGTGCTCCCAGAGGCCAAGAGCCAGAGGCCCAGCTCTTGCCTGTTGGGGTATCTCCTTCAACACCAGGCTCACCAGCTGTCTGTGGAAGTGCCACACCTACAAATATATCCAACTCAATGTACAGGTGCATGGTGGTGGCACAGCCCAGGGGGGAGCCAGGGGCCTCAGGGTGGGTGCCCACCTTGGCAAGGCTCCCCGGGACAGCCTCTAGCCCAGAGGCCCACTACCCCTGCTGGAAAAATGGCCCAGGCCAGTGGATGTGCAGATGGCCCATCTGTTCTACAGCAGGCCTGCCCTGGCTGAAGGTCCCTCCCACTCCATCTCACCAGGACATCTGAGGGCACACAGAACTCCTGGACATCCCCACACCAAGCCCTGCTTCCACACCCCTTCTGCCAGGACAGGAGCCTCAGGCAGGGTGGAGACTTGCAGGGCACCTGAAAGGTCTACCCAACAGGCACAGTCCCTGCGCTGCTGGGGAGAAGAACACTGACCAAGAGAGGTGGCTAACAGGCACCCCAGACAAACCTGTGACACCCGCCAGGGGGCACCACCCAAGGGGTCTCCAGGTGGGCCTGCAGAGCCGCCCAGGCCACGTATGTGAGGAGGACTTTTTAAGGTTCTTCTGCAGGAGTATTCAAGGACTCTGGAAGTCCATCGCAGTGGGCAAAGGAAGTAATTTAAAAGGAAAACAATATCCTACATTTTTCAATTTTTTTTTTTTTTTTTTGTTCTAGGGATTAAACCCAGGGAGCTTAACACGGAGCCACATCCCCAGCCCTTTTTATATTTTATTAAGAGACAGGATCTCACCAAGTTGCTTAGGGCCTTGCTAAGTTGCTGAGGCTGGCTTTGAACTCATGATCCTCTGCCTCAGCCTCCTGAGTTGCTGGGACTACAGATGTGCACCACTGTCAAATAATTTTTTTTTTTTAGCTGTAGTTGGACACAATATCTTTATTTATTTGTTTATTTTTATGTGGTGCTAAGGATCGAACCCAGGATGAGTGCTCTACCGCTGAGCCACATCCCCAGCCCCTCATTAAATTTTAATCCCATAAAGTACATGCTCTGATCACATGTTCTGGGCTCCCCACTGTCCTTCCCGCCTGGATTCCTCACTGGGTCCCCTGATGCCTGTCTCAGCTCTGCAGGCTCTCTTGCTGTGACAGGGTCCTGCCCTCCCCTTACTTCTGGGACAGTGGCCTCAGAGCCCTCTGCTGTTTCCTCGTGGCAGGTGGGGGCTGCAGGGCGTGGGGAGACCTTGGGTGTGACTGGGCCGAGGTGGGGCGGCCAGGGCCTCTTGTGCAGCACCCACCTCCTTCCCCTCCTGACCTGTCTCAGCACTCACTGGGGACCTGCACTGGGGCATTTGTCCCTCCTCCACCATTCACTTTCAGGCCCCGGGACCCAGGGGTGCTCTGCACTGAGTTATATCCCGGTCCTTTTCACTTTCTGAGATGGGATCTCACTAAATTGCCAAGGCAAGCTTTGAACTGGCCACCCTCCTGTCTCAGCTTGCAGGGTGCTGGGATGACAGGTGTGGCCACCGCACCCGGGGGCTTACTGGTTTATTTAATCACACATCAGCATGAACCACAGACATCTATTCCAACACCACTTGATGAGTTTTTGCTCCCATTGTTCCCTCTTTTGAGCATGGGGGGGTCTTTTTTTTTTTTTTAAGAGAGAGAGAGAGAGAGAGAGAGAGAGCGAGAGAGAGAGAGAGCGCGCTTTCAACATTTATTTCTTAGATTTTGGCGGACACAACATCTTTGTTGGTATGTGGTGCTGAGGATCGAACCCAGGCCGCACGCATGCCAGGCGAGCGCGCCACCGCTGGAGCCACATCCCCAGCTCCATGGGGGGTCTTTTGGTGGGCTCCTGTGTTACTCCAACAGGACCCACTGCTGGGTTTTGCTTTGCTTTGTGCTCCTGCTTCCTGGCACCATGGGAAGTTCTGGGAACATCTCGGGCACTCCCTGGAGCCTGGTCCTTTACTGAGGGTGCCAGAAGCTGATAAGCACTGGTGTGCTGGCTCTGCTAGGGGAGGCTGGCTCTAGGCCTCAGCGCACACCCGCACACTCACTGGGACACACCTGTGTCTGCACATACAATCATCCTGGGTGTCCACGGGAGGCAGTGTCAGGATCCCCAGGAGATACCAGAATCCCTTATGGAAAAGGGCACAGTGTTTGTAGAGAACCCTAAAATCACCCACAGATGGCCTACATGGCCTGCTCCTACAGAACTTGTAAATAGTTGCTACACTGTATCAGTCAGAGGACAAAGATGAGAAATCTCCGTGTTCAGAACAGATGTGAGTTTTTCCTCAATGGAAGGTGTGTTGAATCCTCAGATATGGAACCCATGGACACAGAAAGCCAAAATATCGTTCCTATTTCTATCTGTAACTATTCGTCCCTGTTTCAAGCTAACCCTAAGCACCTCCTACCACACCATCATTCTAACCCCTGCACCTCCAGCCCGCCTGGCTTCAGCAACCTCAGCACGCAACAGCACAGGGCGGCTGGGGCCATGATGACTGCGTACCTCACAGCCATGGCGGCTCTCTTGCCTCTGCCTCGGCGCCTGCCATCCACAGCCTCTCGGCACCTGCCCAGTGCATCCGTGAGCGTCTGCCACAGTCTGCCTGCAATTCCCTGGACGCCTAAACTAGTTTGTAATCTGCACAGTTAGGGTTCACTCTCTGTTCTATGGGTCTGACAAATACGTCGTGCCAAACATCCACCAGTAGAGTACCAGAGGGAGTAGTCTCACTGCCATAAAAATGCCCTGTGGGTGTGGCTTGGTGGTAGTGCTTGCCTGGCATCTGCTGGACCTTGCGTTCATCCCTGGCACTGAAAAGGGTGAAAATAAAGTTACGTATGATTTCAGGGTGGCTGGTGAGGTCAAACTAGGCTACCCTGAGGTCCTTAGAAAGGAGAACACCCTGTGCGTGGCCTCGTCCTTCCCCTTCAAGAACCACTTCTCCTGCACTCCTCTCGTCGGGTCACGCAGCACCCTGCCTTTCCACCTGGCTCCTCTTGCTCAGGAATGGCCTGAGACCCGTCTTCCCAGCTGACAGCTGCCTCCATGCTGCAGAGAGCACAGCACCATCCAGGCCCACACTCTTTCCTCCATTCACTACTGAAGGGTGTTGTGGTCACTTCCAGTTTGGGGCAATATAAATAACGTTGCCATAAATATTCGCCTGCAGGTTTCTGTGTGGATGAAAGTTTTTAGCTCAATGGGACACCTGGGAGGGTGACTGCTGAGTTAGGTTCTCTGTGGCTCCCCTGCTGTGCACAAGCTGGCAGTGCCTGAGAGTTGAGACCTCCCAGCACCGTCATGGTCAGGTTACGGTCAGCCCTTCTAACGGGGTTCATTACTGTGCTGTCTTGTCAGCAATTTGCAATTCCCTGCGACACATGACACAGGCCATCACTTACATGGTATGTGCCTCATACATATCCTCCTTGGTGAGGTGTCTGTTGGAGTCTTTCACCCTGTTTTTATATTTTATTTTATTCTAAATTCGGGTCTCACTTTGTTGCCCAGGCTGGCTGCAAAATCATGGACTCAAGCGATCCTTCCACCACAGCCCCGGGAGCAGCGAGGATACAGGTGTGGGCGCATACCTGGCCTGCCCAGTGTTTAACTGTACTGCTTCTGTTCTTATTAGTCTGCTTTAGGAGTTTCCAACGTGCTTTGTTTTTTTGTTTTTTTTTTTTTTAATATTTATTTATTTATTAGTTATTGGTGGACACACAACATCTTTGTTTGTATGTGGTGCTGAGGATCGAACCCGGGCCGCATGAGGTAGCAAGGCGAGCGCGCTACCGCTTGAGCCACATCCCCAGCCCCTCCAACGTGCTTTGAATACAAGTCTCTGTCAGGTGCACGCTGTGCCAACTTTCTAATAGCCTGCCTCCCTACTCACTTCACCGTGTCTTTGGCAAACCCTGATTTTTCACTTTAATGGTCCACGGATGGCTGATATCCATCATGGCCACTCATGGACACTGGCATCTACTGAGGTTCACCAACATCCACTGTTAATCACGATGCTGACTGATGTCTATGGACACTCGCTGAGGTCCACTGGTGACCTACTTACACAGGCATCTCAAGACTTAGGGGCACAAGGCACTGTCTCCCTAAAATGTCCCACAGACTGGGGGTGCTGCCCCCTAAGACGTCCCATGGACCTGGGCGCCCTGTCTCCCCAACAACGTCTCATAGCTGTGCATCTTACACTGGCTGACCTGTAACCCAATCTGAAAATGTCTGTGAAGAGCGCAGGTCAGAGTCTGTGGTGTCCTCTGCAGCAGATGTACAGCTGCTGCAGTGCCAATCGTGCAAGACCACCCTCTCTGTGCGCTGCTCTGTGTGGGTCTGCTGCTGAGCCCTCTGCTGTCCAGGGCCTGCTCTGTCCGCTCTGTCCAGTCCCGACCCGCAACTGGCTGAGCAGGAGGTGCGGGAGCATGTCAATCTCAGGTTCTGCCCCGCTTCAGGACTGTGAAGTGCTGTCCCTGTGTCATCCATGTGAAGAGCAATCCACACTTTCAATGCATCTGCTAGTTATATGTACTTTGTACAATTAAAACGTATAAAGAAGTTTAACTTATTAAATTGTAGAAAATTAATTAAATGTGAGGGTGAGAAAATCTGGAATCTCTCCCAAGGTTCCCACATACAAATGGGCTGAAGCTCATGAGTGAGCAACCCACAGATATGGCCATACAACGTCACAGGCCACCATCCCCAGGAAGACACAGAGTCCATGAAGCAACTCCATTTTACCAAACCAGAACAAAGTGGGAAACCCAGCTGCCTATGCCAAGTGCAGTGCCCTGCCCCAGGGTCAGAGGCCACTAGGCTGAGGAAGTGTCCACATCTCCACACAGCAGAGGGCACACAGCAATGGGCACTGACCCACACTCACGGGGCTGTGTCATTTAATTACAGGACAGTAAAGTTGACTTGAAAAGAGAGACAACTGGGCACAGTGATACACAGGGAGGCGGACATGAGCCCAGGAGCTAGAGGCCAGCCTGGGCAGCACAGTGATATCCCACCTTAAAAACAAAACAGAAAACACCAAAACCCAAACCAACCAACAAAAACCCAACATGACCAGGTGCAATGGAGGCAGGAAGGGCACAAGTTCAAGTCCAGCCTGGAAACTTAGTGCAACCCTGGCTCAAGATCAAATATAAAAGGGTGGGGAGCCAGACGCCATGGCGCATGCCTGTAATCCCAGCGGCTGGGGAGGCTGGGGCAGGAGGATCGGGCGTTCAAAGCCAGCCTCAACAAAATCGAGGCACTAAGCAACTCAGTGAGACTCTGTCTCTAAATAAAATGCAAAATAGGGCTGGGGATGTGGCTCAGTGGCCAAGTGCCCTGAGTTCAATTCCTAGTAAACAACAACAAAGCAAAGCAAAGCGAAACAAAACAAAACACAAAAAACACAGTTGGGGGTATAGCTTAGTGGTGGAGCACCTGACTAGCACGTGTGAGACCCCAGGTTCAATCCCTAGGTATCACAAAAGAAAATGACCATGGGGGGAAAAAAACAAGCTGGGCACAGTGGCCAGCTACTTAGGAGGTAGAGGCAGGGGTACTTCAAGTTCAAGGCCAGCCTTGGCAATTTAGCAAGACCCTGCCTCAAAACAAAAAAGAAAGAAAAGGCTAGGGATATCGTTCAGTGGTAAAATGCCCCTGGGTTCAATCCCCAGTACCACCAAAAACAACAACAAAAAAATGTGAGTCCTAGGTTCCATGCCCAGTACAGTAAAAGTAATATGAAACCTATCTTCAAGGACACCAAAAAAACTCATGTGCCATGTGTGGTGACACATGGCTGTAATTCCAGCAAGACCCTGTCTCAACAACAACAAAAAGCCTAAGGACGTGGATCAGTGGTAAAGTGACCCTAAGTTTAACTCTGGATCCCCAAAACAAAAACAACTCTAATATAATTAAAACGAGCGTTTGCTCGTAGCCTCTAAGAGGCCCGAAAGGGTCTAGGCAGCAAGAATGCACCAGTCTGATGGATATGGGGCTCCTGGTGTGAAGCATGGGGTCCAGAGAGGGCGCAAGTGGACCAGGACAGGCACACGCACTGCAGCCTTCCAGAGGAGGCTGCAGAGCCATGGACAGCAAAGGCAAATGGTATGCCTGGGTATCCCAGGCAGAAGCCAAGAGCAGGTCCAGGCAACACCAGCCAAATTATGGGCCATGAGGGACAGTTCCTTGGTGCCTAAGAGGGACGAGGGGACAGAGTGTTCCCCCATACAGAACTTGAGAGAAAAAGTGCTCAGGAGTCCCTGGGATTCACATACCCTGCCCTCTCTCTCAGTAAGCTACGCGGGGCTCCCCTAGGAGGGGGCAAGTGCTCGGTGAAGAGGCCCCTGTAGGTCTGAGCTCTGGGACTCTCTGGGTCTGGGCTGTTCACAGCAGGAACCAGGAATTGGTGGGCAGAGCCTGGGGGCAGTGCAGCTCTGTGACTCACCTGACAGGGGTCTGGTGACACAGGCCTACTCTTCATGGGCAGGGGCTCACTCCTCCCTGTGACAATTCTTGCCCAGTGACAACAGGACGACTCATCTCTGGTTAATTTTACTTCCCATATAGAGGAACCCCTTCTGTTTTTTCAGTGCTGGAGAATGAACCAGAGGCCCTCCTCCCCTACTGCCCCAGGGAATACTTCTCAAGGTATGGCCAAGTCCTGCTTCCTGAGGCTCTCTTCCCATGTGTCCAACAGACACCACAGACCCCCGCCCCCGCCAATGCCCAGGCACTGTCAGATGAACCCACAGAAAAGACCCAGTTCCACTTGGAGATTCCCTCTGGGCAGATGCAGGCTGCTGCCGACAGCCTCACAGCCCCACAGGCAGCCCCTTTACAGGCACCAGTGCAGAACCAAGGCCCAGCCCAGAGGCTCCTGGGCTCGCTCTCTCCTGCTGTCTCCAACTTCCCAGGAAACACAAGCTTGCAGGCTCTACCTGCAAATGAGGCAGGGGGCTGCCTGAGGCCCAGGTGGTCCTGCAGATGAGGAGAGGCGCCAACAAGGCACACAAAGGGCCAGAGAGAGGCTGGTGGGCCTGGGAGCAAGCTGACACCTAAGGCTTGGAGAACAGAAGAAGAGTTAGCCAAGCTGACTGGGAGGAAAACCCAGAGGAGGAGTGAGGCAGGAGTGGGCAGGATGCCAGGCAGGGAGAGACCTGCCTGTGCAGTGAAGGCTAGGGGTCTTGGGGGCTGGCTGCTCCCAGGCCCAGCAGCTGCACAGCAACTTCTCAGCAGAGTGCCTGGCTGCACCCAAGGACATGAGCCCCATTATGAGGTCTACGGTGGGTAGCTCCAGTGTCCTGGACAGACAGGCTGAGCACCCAGGTGTACCATAGCTTCCCACGCTCATGGTGAGCAACGTGGCATGGATATGGTCACCTAGCAGGGCCTGGCAACATCTATGGGGGCGTACTATACATACCATCTGTCTACCTAATTCTCACGGCAGATACTAACACCCACATGTTTCAAAAGCAACAAAGCACTACCAAGAACTGTGACCGTGAGACCCCACAAGCCCAAGGCCCCCAACCAGGGCTGACTCATGGCCCCAGCTCAAATGGTCATGAGCACCTCCCTCTGCTTCTGTCCCCATCAGGCCCATCTGGCTTCCTGGGGCTGTCCTACTGCACAAGTGGGGTTTGGGCCTCAAAGGGAACAGCAGCTTTGCACCAGCCTGAGGCTCCCAGGAGCAAGAGCCGAGTACACCTAGTGCAGAGAGTGAAGACTAAGGACTCACCCCACTCGCTGAGACTAGGTCAGTCTCGGAGTGCAGGCACGGGATGCAAGCAAAGCCTTGTGACCAGTCTGCCTGGGAGGATCCTGAGAAATGAGGCCACAGGTGGCCACTGGGCATCCACCTGGTATGTCAAAGTCATTTAAATATTTAAAAAGTGTTAGTTTCAACACCACCGGAGAACTGTGCCAACTAGGGGGCAGCCACAGACTCTGCAGCCCACCCTGGAGCCTGTGGTAGCACAAACTGCAAGTGACTTAGGAGGTGACATGAATTCTGGGAAACTGGTGGCCAGTTCCAGGGCAAGAAACGCCACAGAGGTTTAAGAGTGGCTGTGGAGCGGGGGATACAGACACACTTGAGGGAAGGTGGGGAGCCCAGCCCAGTACAGCCAGGACTCACGCCCTCCATGCCAACATCTACCTCTTGGTGTTGTAGGCTGTATCCTGAGGCGTTTCCTCCAGGAGAGTCACGTAGCCCAGCGCACAGGTGAGGATGAACAGCACAGTTAAGGTGTGGGCTCGCCTGAAATCCAAACACAGGCAGTGTCAAGGGCATGGCCTGCAGTACGCACCCAGCCTCTTGCATGGGAGGGCTTGGCCTTCACCACCAGCCAAATGGGCATCTCTGGCTGGCAGCAGAGCACTCTGCACACTAGCCCCACATCTGCCGAGTGCTGGAATGTACAGAAACATGGGGGCATTACTTCACAAGTAAAATTAAAACCCGGAAGTCATTTCCCCATGTCTTAAAAGTGACTTCAGCCTTTGGCTTCTTTACCATGACTTTCCACTAACCTAATGATCTCCCTGTGGTCTTTAAGGGAATGGTCAGCCCAGGGCAACCTTACTGTTTAAAAGCCTCCTCAGAGAACACTATCTTTCCATTCTCCTGAAGACAAAGATCACCTGAAAAATCTGACTATGCCCATTGAGGTAGGTGGCCACACTGTCTTTCAAGCAGTCACTGAGTGCTTGTCCTCCCTTCCTGGCCTCAGGAAAAAAGGAGCAGCAACAAGAAAGACCCATCACTGTCCTGTCCAAGGCAGGAAGGAGGGTCAGGAACCCCGAGGAGGGACATCAGCCCACAGGCTTGCAGCAGGACAGACTTCAGACTGCTGACACCAATGCTGCTTGAGAGCGAGACCCTTCTTTTCCCCCATGTTTTTAATTGGTGCACTCTGCTGTACACCATAAGGGCTTGTTGTTACATAGCCATATGTGCACACAATTTAAGAATATAATTGGCCAGTGTCACTCCCCAGCACTTTTCCCCTTCCCTCTCAGTCTCCCTCCCAGTCCCTTTCCTCTACCCATCTCCCTTTTCCTGGGATCTTCCCCACCCTTATTTTTTTCCTCTCTAGCTTCTGCATACAAGAGAAAACCCTGGACCTTGACCTTCTGACCCTCTGAGTTTGACTTATTTCTCCTAACACAATGTTTTTGGTTCCATCCATTTTCCTGCAAATGCCATAATTTGATTCTTCTTCACAGCTGAATAAAACTCCATTGTGTATATATACCTCATTTCCTTATCCATTCATCTGTTGATGGACACCTAGGCTGGTTCCATAGTCTGGCTATTGTGAATTGTGCTGCTGTAAACATGTGACTTTAACTCTTCGTGAAAAATACAAGACCCACCTTTTTGCTCCCTGTCTTGCACACAGAATGTGTGCCTCCACGCATTGTGGGGTCTGGAGGTAACAGACTCCAGAGGTAGACCTCCTTGCCCTCCCAGGATGACAGGTGTGCTCAGTGGTACCTCCCACCACCTTCCCATGACAGTGCCAGGGCAAACAGGAAGCTCTGGATCCTGTGATCAGGCACAAGACAAGAGCTGCCATAAATCCTGGGATTTCAGTCAACCCCCAAGGGGAGGGCGCAGGGATGGCTGGCTCCCTGCCATGAGTGGAAAATGCCCAGCTGCCATTCAGCATGCTTGTTTTGTGAGTGGCTAGGAAGGCAGGCTTGCCAAGACCAATCAGGAGAACACTGAGGCATCATCAAGAAAGGGCCGGGGCCACCCAGGCCTCCACTAGGCTCTCAGGCTGTGACACTGCCCTCCTGGCCTGCTGGCAGGCAAGACTATAAAGGCATCAACTGGCCAGTCATGCTTCCCAGACTGGGCGACGCTGGGAAAGCTCTATCCAGCATGACTGAGAAGCATCTAAGATCAGCCACATGTTCCTGAGGCTAAAGGTTTAAAGTCTACTTAAGATGTGTTGATCTCAATCACTGAGAAGGTCCACTGGAGGCTCCAAGTTCTGAGACACATGCATCCAGTAAACATTTTCAAAAAGTCACAGACATCCTCCCTGGTGGAAGCTGGCCAGGAGGGGTGGAACTCCTCCCAGGGCTTTACCATCAGTGAAAGTGACAAAACGCACAGGAGCTGCTCCAGGTGGTGGTCTGCAATCCTTCCAATTTTCAGACACAAGTTGACCCCTCTTCACAGTGAGCCTGCAGCTCAACGTTCCCTTAGAAGTTCCCTTTCAGAGAGAACCATGAATGGGAGAGGAGGCAGTGCCCTTGACACCTTGGACGCAAACTGTAGGCTCTGTGGTTGCCAAGTAGTCACCAAGACCCAAACCTTTGCACATGGCAGCCATCACTGGCCCCAGAGAAGCCCAGCTGTCTTTCAAAATGAAAAACCCTGAAAATAAGAAGTTCCTTTTGGGAGCTTTGGAACCTAAAGTCATTCCACTTTTTAAGATTAAACTTTATCTATATTAACTTTTTGTAGCATTCATTATTAAAATTCTAAAACATAGGTTGGGAGAATAGCTCAGAGATAACGCTTGCCTAGCATGGAGAGGCCTTGGTTTCAATTCCAGCATTGCAAAAAGAAATAAAACTTCTTTAAAAGATAAAGTCAGCCAGGTGCAGTAGCCTATATCTATAATCCCAGAGACCTGGGAGGCTGAGGCAGGATGATATGAAGTTCAATGCCTGCCTGGGCAACTTAGCAAGACCCTTAGCAACTTAGTGAGACTTGTCTCAAAATAAAAACGAGAAAGGACAGAGGATATAGCTCAGTGGTAAAGCACCCTGGGTTCAATCCCCAGTACAAAACACAATAGAGTTTTGAAAACCCTAGCACAGCATCAGTGAGGAAGACCCAGAAGGAGCTTATGGCATGACCCTGCAGGCAGCATCAATAATCCTCTACCAGGCACCTGTCACCTTCATAGGGAAACATGAAGTTCCCCCACCCCTCCACTCCAAGGTTTACTAAGAACATGCCCCATGCTCCTATGAGCACACACAGGGTTGGGGGGAAGCAGAACACCACCCAGAACACTCATGCAGGTGGTATCTGAAGCCAGCCAGCCCGCCCTGCATCTCCTCTGTAAAGCCTTCTGATCCCCAGCCTCCTCACAGGCAAGCTCTGCTTCCACCAGGCACTTGCACCCCAAACACCCCTGTAGCCAAGCTCCAAGTGCCTCTGGTCTGCACTTCCAAAGAAACTAGCACCTGCCTTTCTTGGAGTTGCTACAGCTGCCATGGCACTGGGAGAGGAGTATGCTCAGGCTTCTGTTGATCCTGCACACTCAGTATTCCTCTGGCCAGCACCTTCATGCCTTCTCAAGTTCCAGGACAGTGACAGAAGCTAAGCTCTTGTAGAGTCCTCTGCCCTCTTCCCTACAACAGTAACGGCACCCAGCAGGGATCCCCAAAATATGTGCTATATGATTGGCCAAATTAACATATGTGTGTGAAACAAGGAGAACACGGCCCCATCTCCTCTAAGACTCTGTGGCTCTGGCCATCACCAGCAGTGTAGTGAGAGGATAGTGCCTCCCTCCTGGCCAGGGGCACACAGGAACTGATGGAGAGGCCTGATGTCTAAAGGGCTCTGGAGACTGAAGAAGTCCATGTGGCACTGGCTCTGGGGCCATACCTCTAATGACCTGTGGCAACCCCACACATCTCTTCCTCCATGGTCATACCATTCTCAAAGCAGGGCTTGTGGGCCAACCCCCTACTGAAGCTATCCACACCCAGGGAAGATACTAACACAATCCAGAAGCAGGGCCACTCCCCCACCCCAACCCCTCTTCCCACCAATTTCAAAGGTTATCTCTCAGCTGCCACTCCCCCACTTGCAAGCTGGAGATAGACCTCACAGGTCCCTATGTGGGTGGTGGCACATACCATGAAAGGTCCAGTCACTCCCCTGCCAGGCTCCCTTCACTCCCTGATCAGATGTGCTCTCCAACAAGGCCCAGCTCAGTTCTCCTGGAGCTGCTTCTGTACAGTATCCTTTCCAAAAGGCCATGCGTCTGTCTCTTTGAGGGCTTGCCCAGGGCCCACCCCAGGACTCATTGCTCCACTGGATGAGAACTGAGTCTCCTGCAGCAAAGAAGGGCCACACACTTGCTCTCATGAATTGTACTTTCTGGTGTATGAATTTGTCTTTCTCACAAATAAGAGGGGTTAGTCCAAGGTCATGGAATCATGCCTGGCACCTGTCAGTCAGGGCTAATATCCTCAGCCCTACAACAGAGCACAGGTAGTTCCAACTATACCTGGGCCCCCACCACAGTAAAGACCTAGGAGCCAGCCTGCCCCCAAGTCTTGGCTGCACCATTGCTTTACCAGCAGAGGCACTGAAGCAACACCACAGCCTTTGCTCCACAGAGCTCAGCAAACCCTGGCACACAGAGACATGCATGCTTGTTAAGCCAGTTCACACTGCTGCCACAGGTCAGGGCCTCCAAGCCTGTCCAGCAGAGTGGAAATGCCAGGTGTGTATGTGTGAATTGACTTCGAGGCCGGGGAAAGCCTCTCTGAGCTGGCTTGGAGCAGGCAGGGGACTCTGGGAAAACTTCACCAGCACTGACGGCTTGGGAGACCCGACCTCACCTGATCCAGATCCACCCAGTGGTGTCCTCTCCCTGGCCCGTGGTCCCACCACCCCAATCCCAACCCCACCCGGGCCCCACAAGGAGTGCACCCACCCCACCCAGCCGGCCACCGGCCCGGCCGACCCTGACAGGGGTGCACCCTCCCCTCCGACACGGCCACCGACTCCGGGGGACCCGACAGGGTGCACCTTCTCCGCTCTGCCCGCCACCGGCCCCGGCCGACCCTGACAGGGGTGCACCCTCCCCTCCGACACGGCCACCGACTCCGGGGGACCCGACAGGGTGCACCTTCTCCGCTCTGCCCGCCACCGGCCCCGGCCGACCCTGACAGGGGTGCACCCTCCCCTCCGACACGGCCACTACCGCGGCCGACCAGGGCTGGGTGCGCCCTCTCCGCTGCCCCAACCGGGCCCCGCCACTGGCAGGGGTGCCCCAGCCCCGACCCTCACCAGAAGAAGGTGTTGGTACCGTCGTCGTAGACCTCAGACTCGGTGCTACGGCGGCCGTCGGGCAGCGGGGAACCGGGCCGCGAGCCCCCTGCGCCCCTGCGCTCGGCCCTCCGCATGGCGCAGCAGTCCAGGCCGCGGGCGCAGGGCCGGGGTCGCGGCGCCGCCCGGCGGGGTCGCCGCGGAGCGGGGCGGGGCCGCGGGGCATTGTGGGACGCGTAGTGCGCGCGGGGCCGCGGGGCCTGCCGGGCGCCGGGCGCAGGGCCTGCTGGGAGGACGCCGCCGGTTGCTAGGTGACGGAGAGGCGCGCGCGCGCCCGCCGCGGCATTGGGGTCTTAGAATCTATGCCCAAGAACACAGTGGGTCACCCCAGGATCACAGGTGTCAGGGAGCGTCCCTCGGCGCCGACGCGCGCGTCGGCTTTGGTCAGAGCCGCTGTGAAGGCTGACAGGCCACGAAATGAAACGAGAGGGGGCTGCTGCCGGGTGTCGGGGTCCTTGGAGGAGGTGGAAACGCCCCGAGTGCACCCCGGTGGTAGCTGGACGCCTCAACTCTGCTATTAATTGTTAGTATCATTGTTCTGAGGATTGAACGCAGGGTCGCTGAGCCACAGCCCCAGTCCTTTTTATTTTTTATTTTGAGGCAGGGCCTCCCTAAGGTGCCACCTTGTGATCCTCTTGCCTCAGCCTCCAGAGCTTCTGGGGTTACAGGTGTGCACCTCGGCTCCGGGTTGGCACCCGCTCCCTTTTGAAGGGAGTGGGGTGGGGCTCACCTGATCCCCAGGCCCTCAACCGAGAAGGGGGCATAAAGAAGCCAGCAGCTCAGGCTCGGTGGGGCGGGTGGAGGGTCCTGTTTCAACAGGAGACATGGCAAGGTTGTTGATAATGCAGCATCAGGAATCTGACGATGCAGATGAAGATGTGCAAGAGATTGGGGCCTCTTGCTAAGAATTTCGTCGCATTTATTTATTTATTTTCTGTGCTGGGGATGGAACCCTGACCCTCCTCCTTAAGCAAAGGCATTGAGCCACATCCCCAGCCCTCCTAAGAAAATTGGATCCTTTCCTCAGTGGTTAAAAGTAGGAGGTGATCTGGAAGGTATTCCCAGGAAGATAGGATTCAGAAAAAAAAGATGTTAAGTCCAAGAAGGGCAATTCTGAGGGCAGTGAAGATATCAAGAAGATGAGAAAAATATGCAAAAGCAAGGGCAGGCAGCTTCTAACAGATGCTCAGGGACCAAGTGGTCAGTGAGGCAGAACAGGAGGGTGGCACCCACCAGGAAGGCACTTCCCAATGGGAGACATCAAGGAAAGCAACTGTGGCAGTTCCAGAAAGGAAAATAAAGAGATGGTTATGTAAGGGTCCGGCGAAGCGTCAGAGGAAGAGACCACAAGAGACTGGCTTCATGCAATTGGCAGAAGGGGATTTATTGATTCAGCGCGCTGAGGCTCAAGGCTCACTCAGGAAGGGAGAGCGGCCCAGAGCCCAGAGCAGAGGTCAAGCAGAGCTTAAGTACACTTTTTGGAGAGGGGGGGGCTTTGCATACATCAGAACAAATCATCATGAGGTGTGGGAAAATTGAACAACAACTCTGAGACAGGATTAGTACATTCATTGGCGGGAACAGGCTGGACGGGGGTGATTGGTCACTTCTAAGCGGGGTACACATTCAAACTGATGGGTTTTAGGGCCTCAAGGACTACGTGACATACTACACAGAGTCCCAGGTTATTAGACAACCAGGGAGTCAGTGGGAATATTTACTGGGCAGTTCCAGCATTGTCCTAACAGCTACAGGGATTACAGGTTCTGGGGGTAGCAGAGGAATTTTAACAATACCTAGTCTTTCACTTTTTAACTCAGGCCCTGCAGCTTGGAAACTTTACAATGCCCCGTCTTTTACACTTTAACTCAGGCTTTGCGGCTTAGAAACAGCTTAGAAATTTTACCTTTACAGTTAAGAAATCCAAACTCTAGAGGAGAGAAACCCCACCAAGCCCAGGGGAAGGGGAAGGGGAGTGGGTCACCTCAGAATCAAAGGAAAAGATTCCTTATCCCAAAGAAGTTACCTGCAAGTGCCCCTCCCCCTCACACCTGGGGAGGGTTAAAAGTAATGGTGAATTTGTTAGCAGAGGGTCAGACTGAGAAGGCAGGGTGCAGGCTTCTCGCCTCCAGCAGCCAGGGGAAGGCAGGAGGCAGACTGTCTCCCCATTCTGTACCCTGAGCCCTAAAATAAAATTAATTTTCAGAAATATGTTCCAAAAGCTAACTTTCACCAGCAAATGCTGTTGAAATTTACTTCATTATAATATCACAATTTGGGGGGCCATGGGGATGGGAAGGATGAAGCCAGATTTAAAGTTAGGTAGTCAGTGTAGTTAGATAAATCGGGTCTAATACCGAGTGAAATCTAAAATGGAGGCCAAGCTGAGAATGATTCTGGGAAAAGCAGGGCAACTCATGGAATGTTAATGAAGTCCCGAAAAGGCCCTAGGCCAAAGTCCACCTCAAAGAAGTGTTAATGAACAGCCCCCAGCAAACTTGAAGGTGCTGACTCAGAAGACCTTCCTGACCAGATTACTTCTCTGGCCCACCTGTGTCCCACCCCTGGGCCTCCCACCTACAGGCCATCACTGAACTATAAAAAGGGGAGACAACCGCACTTCCACGGATTCCACCTCTTGGGTCCCCTTCTTCCTCCGGGAGAAGTCTTTTCTGCTGTCCTTTAATAAACTTCTAATTTCTACTCTGACCTGGCCTCGGCGTGCTTCTTTGGTGTTATTCTTCAACATCAGGGAAGCAAGGACTCGTCACCGGTTAACAGCGGTAACAAGGATGGTAAAATGAGACAGACATTATTAACCTATATAAAGGTGTGATTACACTGCTGGAGTGACTCTGTACCATGTACAGCCAGAGGAATGAGAAGTTGTGCTCAAAATGCATTCCACTGTCATGTACAACTAATTAGAATAAATAAGAATACTGCCAAAATATCCCTCTAAAAAATAAATAATTTGTAATTAAAAGATGTTTACATGTTATCTGGCATTTGTGTGTCTTAAAAATCTATGCCAAAGAACACAGATGTGGGAGGCAGCTCCTAGCTTCTGGAAGGCTAAGGCAGTCACTGACTGTCCAGGTACAAGGAGAATTGGAATTGGAATTGTGTGTAGATACAGTTTATAGTCACTGAAGGCATGGCAAACACAGAGTCACACATTTAAAGAACATAATTTTATGGGTTCTGTTAAGCTGGGTCAGGTGTTGGGAGATTTCTGTCAACATTCAAAGTCAGATTTGATTATGTTACTTTTGTCCTGAATTCATGTGAGAGATGATTTTAAATTCAAGAAAGCCCTAAGTTTTGATTGCTGAATCATTGTTAATTCCTTCTGGTGAGGTTCCCACATTATGTTTTTCCTTCCTTATTTGCAAATCTTGCAGTTTTCTACTTGGTGGTTTCCTTACTTTCTTATTTCTGACCCCTCCCCCAGGTTGGGTGAGGGCTACAAGGACTGGGTGTGAGGTCAAAGGCAACATATGACCACTCTTGTTTTACATGAGATTCTCCTCAATTTCTAAAGACCCAGAGCTCAGGGAAGGAGAGATAGAGCTTGAAATCATGCAGAGTGGTTATCTTTCCAACTGCACTGCTGTGTGTAGTTTTGCTTCCAAGTCTTATTTGAGATGGATCATTCTTACTTGGTCTTGGAAGTGGCCTCGGCAACATCTATTGGATTTCTGTATTGTTGTGATTTGGTTCTCTCTTATTTCCCTAACAATTCTAGAGAAATAGAACAGTGCTTTCCTAAGACCGTAGCTCAATATATACTCATGCTATTAATGAGTGGCAGTGAAGGACAAGTGGATAGGAGGATGGACAGACACCTGGAGGGTAGAACCATAGAGCATGTTGAGTTTTCCTACTAGTTTCATTATTAGCTGTGCAGTAAAGATAACAAAATCTAACATGTATTTTGAATTTATAAAACAAATACATTCAAAATATATTTTAAATAAAAATGGCCTGGAGAATAAAAAATAATAATATCAAAACTTCCATCCAGGGAAGAGCTGAAGCCTCATTTCCATGGGAAATACATAGGAGCATGCTGTCAGACTGTCTGGGCGACCATTCCCAGCTGGGCCCGGGAGAATGCCTTCCCTCCTGTATCTGCACTCCCTTTCCAAATGACCTGCAGCTGGCCCTGGCATTGCAGAGTCCAGCTCTGGGAGTGATTGTTCCTGACCTTATTTGCAGCAAATAATTCTCAGTGCTCTGTTCTGATTCAGTTCCCACCAAGAGGCAAACCCATTAAATCTGATGACAGTTTGGAGAGATTTTTTTTTTTTTAAATTTTAATTTTTTGGGCTGGGGATGTGGCTCAAGCGGTAGCGCGTTCGCCTGGCATGCGTGCGGCCCAGGTTCGTTCCTCAGCACCACATACCAACAAGGATGTTGTGTCCGCCGAGAACTAAAAAATAAATATTGAAAATTCTCTCTCTCTCTCTCTCTCTCTCTCTCTCTCTCTCTCTCTCTCTCTTTCTCTCTCTCCCCCCTCTGTCACTCTCTCTTTAAAAAATTTTTTTTGTACTTGTAGATGGACAGCATGCCTTTATTTGTTTTTTAAGTTTTTTTTTTTTTTTTTTTTTTTTAATGCGGTGCTAAGGATAGAACCCAGTGCCTCACACAGGCTAGGAAGTGCTCTGCCACTGAGCTACAGCCCCAGCCCTTGGAGAAATTTTATTAAGAAAAAAAGTGGAAAAACAAAGAGCTTAAGAACATGGTTTTGAGCTGGACATGCTGATCTGTGCCTATAATCCCAGCAGCTCAGGTCCAAAGCCAGCCTCAGCAACTTAGCAAGACTGTGAGCAATCTAGTGAGGCCCTGTCTCAAAGAAACAAACAAAAGGGTTGGGATGTGGCTCCTGTTGTTTTGTGTACCAGCATTCAATTGCTGGTACACAAAACAACAAAAAAACACATGGTTTTGGCTATGGCTTGACTCAGGAACTTTCAGCACCTTTTCTCGATTGTTGGAGATAAAGTTCTCTCTCTCTGGAAAACATATATTTAAGGTTTAAAAACATTTTTGGTCTATTGGTCTTTGCTACTGTCCCTGTCCCCGTGAAAGCCATATCAGCTCAATCACTGGTATACCTTGGAAAGTATACCACAGCTGCAAAGCAATAAGATTTGAGATAAATGCTTTGGTTTTTCCTACATAATTGCAAGTTGAACAATTATATTTATTTATTTATTTGGTACCAGGGATTGAACTCAGGGGCACTTGACCACTGAGCCACATCGCCAGCCCTATTTTGTAGTTTATTTAGAGACAGGGTCTCACTGAGTTGCTTAGGGCCTCACAGTAGATGAGGCTGGCTTTGAACTGGAAATTCTCCTGTCTTAGCCTCCCAAACTGCTGGGATTATAAGCATGCGCCACTACGCCTGGCTCAATTATTTTTTTTTAATATTTATTTTTTAGTTGTAGTTGGACACGATATGTTTATTTTATTTTATATGGTGCTGAGGATTGAACCCAGGGCCTCACACATGCTAGGCGAGTGCCTACCGCTGAGCCACACCCCCAGCCCAAGTTGAACAATTATTAAAAAACAAAACCTGTTTTCATTAAAAATGGAAGCCAGTCAGGCCCAGTGGTGCACACCTGTATTCCCAGTGGCTGGGGAGGTTGAGGCAGAAGGATCATGAGTTCAAAGCCAGCCTTAGCAACAACAAAGGTGCTAAGCAACTCAGTGAGACCCTGTCTCTAAATAAAACACAAAATAGGGCTGTGAGCTGGGAATGTGGCTCAGCAGCCAAGTGCCCCTGAGTTCAATCCCTGGTACCCCTTCAAAAAAAAAAAAAAAAGAAGAAGAAGCAGCAGCAGCAGCCAGGCATGGTAGTGCATGCATTAGTCCTAGTACTGGGGATGCTAAAGCAGGAGGATCACTTGAATCCATGAATTTGAGACGAGTCTGGGCAACATAACAAGGCTCTGTCTAAGGAAAAAAAAAATGTATATATATATGTGTGTGTGTGTGTGTGTGTGTGTGTGTGTGTGTGTGTGTATGATGGTATATATAATGGATGGTAGATTTGGATTTGGGGCTGCAGTATAGCTGGGTGGTGGAGTGCTTGCGTAATATACAAGAGGCCCTGGGTTTGATTTCCAACATGAACCACACACAAACACAAGAAAATTGTCATCTGAGTTTACATGTTTGTATACACAAATATTAATGTCTAAAAAGTTGCTACCATAAACTTTTGACAAGGCAAGTAGGAGAAATAGTGAATTCCGAACCATTAGTGTTACTGAAAGCTCAGTCCTTGCCCCTGATGCCAATCCAACAATGAGAAGACAAGTTTGAGAAAATGGAGAAAGAAGTTTTATTACTTGGCTAGCAAAGGAGAAGCACAGGGGACTCCTGTCTCAGAGGCTGTGATTCTGCCCATGGGGAAACAGGATTTTTTTAAAGAAGTGATTCAAAAGCTACATTCCATGTGTTCTTTGTTCAAAGTTGTAATTCACTTGTTAATTTGGGAGATAGTAATTTCTGAGATGTTCTGGTGCCTTCCCCAAAGTCTGGCATATTTCCTTCCTCTGGTGTGTGCTAAAGAACAGATAACTCTGCCTAGGATGGGGAAGAAAGGTCATCCAGTTTCCCCTGAGATTAAGGAGGAGGAGGGAAAGAGATAAGAGGAATTTTTGCTTTGGGGGATGGTGGGCAATGGGTTAGCTGACCTGGTTTGAGGGTGTGTGCTTTCTTTTTCTATTTCAAAAAGACTCAGGGCCAGCTATCCCTTTATTCTGCTACAGTCTTTATGGAGTTAAAAGAAAGGGGGGGGGGAGCAGGAGCCATCAAAACTGAAACCAATGTTTCTTTCTTTTTTTTTTTTTAACTTATTCTTTAGTTGTAGGTGGACACAGTGCCTTTATTTAATTTTTATGTGGTGCTGGGGATCGAACTCAGTGCCTCGTGCATGCTAGGCGAGTGCTTTTCCTTTGAGTCACAACGGCCAGCCCCTTCATGTTTTAAAAATGCATATATTGGGTTGGGGTTGTGGCTCAGCGGTCAAGTGCTCACTTGGCACATGTGAGGCCCTGGGTTTGATGCTCAGCTCCACATAAAAATAAATAAAATAAAGATATTGTGTCCAACTACAACTAAAAAATAAATATTAAAAAAAAAATAAAATATCCCATTCCTCTGGAACGGAGCCTCCGCTGGCAGGGATGAGATGGAAAGATCGGCGGTGTGCTGGGCGCGTTGGCGTCCAGTGGGACTATTTTGATCCTCAGCGGGCAGCAGATGGAGCAGCTGGAGGAGCCCTTCCTATCCCACAGTGCCCTGGTGGCGCTGGCCTCCCGCCTCGGCCTAGAGGAGCAACACGTGCCACACGGGCAGGATGGGTTTAGTGTGCCACCTCAGGTCAACCCGACCCTGAAGGAGGCCATCAGCGTAGGCACCACGCCTCCGCCGGCCCTGGCGCTCGCTCGTCCTGGGCCCACTCAACCTGGGCAGGCCCATCCGGGTCCAAATTCTGTTGTATGTGCCCATCCTGCAGATGAGCACTCCCCCAGCCCCAGAAGACCCAGAGGGTTCTCCATTCAGGCCCAGGCCTGTGGGAACCTGCGGCCGGTTTCCAGCAGAGTTCCTGGCCCCTCAGGGGAGGGACTAGAAGCCCTGCAGAGCCTGAGGAAGGTGACCGCGGTTGCCTGCATCTCCAGGAATGAGGGACTGCCGCTCTCCCACAGGGATTTTCCCACATTCTCTACTGACAGCCTCACCCACATCAGACCCCCGCCCGCAGCTGCATCCCTTAGATTCCACATCCAATACAATTTCATCATTCTGAAATAGTCCGGAGCTTTGTCTTAATTTGGGTATTTTTTTCCCTCTTATTTCCTTTTAGTCTTTGCTTTGTTACTTGTTTGAGGTTATTTTTCTGTTTGATTTTCCTCGATTTTCAATAAAGTTTTTTAGCTTCAGTGAAAAATAAAATAAAATAAAGAAGGAGGCTGGGGATGTGGCTCAAGCGGTAGCTCGCCTGCCATGCGTGCGGCCCGAGTTCGATCCTCAGCACCGCATACAAACAAAGATGTTGTGTCCGCCGAAACTAAGAAAAATAAATATTAAAAAGCAAGTAATGTTTTGAACAACCAATAAAAAAAGAAAATAAATACATAAATTAAATAAAATAAAGAAATAAAAGTGCATAGGTAGCCTGTTTTTTGGATAAAATTTTACTGAAACCAAACAAAAACCATCCTATGATCGATTTTTCCCCCTCTGACAATAAGACATTTATCTCAGGCTAATTAGAATTGCAATCAGGGTAAACATATCCCAGAAATCTTGAAAATATGCTCTCCACCTTAGGATTTATTTATTTGTTTATTTATTTATTTGGGGGTACCAGGGATTGAACTAAGGGGCACTCAACCACTGAGCCACAGCCTCAGCCTATTTTGCATTTTATTTAGAAGCAGGATCTCACTGAATTGTTTAGCACTTTGCCATTGCTGAGGCTGGCTTTGAAGTCTTGATCCTCCTGTCTCAGCCTCCCCAGTCACTGGGATTACATTACAGGTGTGCACTGCGCCCTAAGATTTAAATGGCAAGAGCCATTTACATGTCACAGTGGATTTCTGCAAACTGACAATGTTAAAGTTTTAAGCAAATAAAGTGCAGGTTGATCTGAAAAAGTGAAACTCAGAGACACAAATTTTCTACAACTAAGGTCTTATTACAGGAATAGAAAAGGGACTCTACCCAGGAGGTTATGCTGCTATAGTGGCAAAGACACTGAGACAAAGTTTACTTTTGAAGAAGAGGGTCAAGGCAAACAGCTTTGAAACAGAGCACAAGTCTGGAACTGGTGGCTGCTGAGGTCCAATGTATGTTCCCTGGTGGAGATAGTATATCTGAAAACTGCATCTCAAAGGGGCCCTTGGATAATCTCCTTAAACCTGGGTTGTGCAGGTATTCCAGGAATGCTTTCTGGAGGGCTTCATCACCACTGGACACTTGGGCTAGGGCTTTAGGGACAGTGCTTTCATTTTGGTGCTAGCCACAATCCCACCTATCTGTGAATATAACAAAAACCAGGGAAACTAAGTGAGGATGGGTGAATTGCATGGTACAAATGCTGTCTCAATGAAGCTGGCGTCCTAATGCCACACAGGTGAGCTTGCCTGTGGGCTCCTGCTACTGTGGGGATCTGGAGGCCAGAGATGGCTTGCCTGGAGGCACCCTGCTGGGCCTTCACAGGCCAGGATGCTGCCCTGTGCTGAGAGCCAAGCAGGAGCCTGGGTGGTCAAGGCAGCTAGCTACACTGTGGTGATCCTCAAGGATATAGGTGAGAGTCCAAGTGGTGGAGAGGATGTCCCTCCAGCGCAGATCTTGTTTCCTGGTGTTGAAGATGAAACACCCAAGAGATGCTGAGGCATGCATAGACAGCAAGTTTAATTTAAGTGATACAGATTTCTCCAAAGAGAAGGGGCCTCAATGCCAAAAGCCCAGGGAGGGGTTGCAACTTGCTTTTTTTAATAGACCCCAGAACCCCCCTCCTTCTGGGCTAGGCAAGTGCTCAACCGCTGAGCCACAACCCCAACCCCACATACTTGATCAAGGGCAGGAGCACAGAGGGTAATGGTTAGCAGCCCTGAGTGCAGAGGGGCACAATTCTGGAGGTCAACCCTTAGCAAATCCCATCATTCATTGCCTACACCGACTGCCTGAACTTTGGCCCGGCTTCAGTTTGTTGAGGAATGTGGCATATCCTGTTCACCTAGGCCAGGAGGGAATGCGGGCGAATTGCTTTTTGGCAAAGAAAGTAAAGTGGGGGTCAGCACCGTGGGCCCATTTTATAGAATTGTTTTCTTAACCTTGTGTTCCCACCATTCTCACCTATCTGTTCCGTTACAGAGAGAGGACCGAACCAGAGGACCAGTCTGGACCTGGTCTCCATCCTGCAGGAGCCCTGAAGTGAGCGCGCGCCGGGTTGGACTGGACAGCATCCCCACTGCTTTGTGCTGAGGAGACCTGTAGTGCCCCAGCGCGACCTGACGCTCTTCAGGGAGCCCATGCTGGACTGCAGGAGGAAGAGCCCAGCAGGCCAGCTCCCGCCCACCCCGACCAAGGAGCAGCGTCTTGCAGGTGGGGTTCCCTGATGGCCACTCTTCAGCTGCCACCCCGCCTTTCCCCGCGGCTTGCTGGCACGCTCACTTTACGGAGGCGCTCTCGGTAGGGTGGGGATGGTCCTGGGTATGGACAGTTCTCCCACACTAACTGTCCACACCCAGGACCATCTCCACCCCACCGAGAGCACCTCCGTAAAGTCCTGGTAACTCTAGTTTTCTTCGGAGCGTGTAAATCTATTTAGCCTTTTACCAAAAAGCGCCCTGAGTCCTCCTGTCTAGGCAGCCCGGGCACCACTGCCCTGCCGGAGCGCCGAGGGCGGGCGGGGAAAGCACCTGCGCCTGGCAGTGGGAGGGGCGCTGGGACGCTCAGGGAGGCAGCTTCTGGCTGCCCGGCGGTGAGCAGGGCGTGGCGACCCCTGCCGGCCTGAGTAGGCTGGGGCGGGCCCTGGGGGGCGTCTCTTCTGGGGCGGGCCCCGAGGCTTCGGCAGGGCCAGGTCTGGAAGGGCGGAGAGGCTTAGTCCCTCTGCGCAGCCAGGTGCGAGCTGCCCGCGGTTGGGTAAAGTGTCACTACCGAGCCCAGGCCGAGCGCTATAGGAATCTCAAACGCTTTACAAGTGTTGTGGTCTTCACTCCTCCTTGAATTAGCTCGCTCCTTCCCTCGCTGGAGTCCAGAGCCTCTCCTCTGCACCCCGCCCTCTGCAGGAGCCCTCCGCCAGGCTTTGCACCTGGAGCCTGACAGCTGCCTCTCGCCTCCGCCCCGTCCCTGCGGCTTGCTGCCTCTCCTGGGCACGTGGGGACCAGCGGTTGGTGACAGCTCTGGGTGGAGGACAGTGGAGGCTGCAGGACCTGGGGCCATCTGGAGAAGGGGACACGGGACAGCACCTTTCCTTAGCTGCGGAACCACCCACCAGAGACCAAGGTGCTGGAGCCATGAAGGTAAATGGCCAAATCCTGTCTCACCCAGGAACAGATCAGGCCAGAGCTCAGTGTGGGTACGGCCTGACCTCGGAGCCTGGTTCCCTTGAGCTGAGGAGCAGTTACATCTTGGTGGTAAACAGTGGGATCCTTGGGGAAATGCTTTCTAAAAAAACACACTTGCACAGAAAGGAGAGAAAGCCTATGAACCTGTAAAAGAATAAAGACTGGTTTTCACTTTTGTGGCAAATCTGTAAAGGTGAATGAATCCCAGAGAACTCACCTGCCTAGGCACACCTGCTGCCTGGATGTTTTCTCAGGGAGCCTGCACGGCAGGTTTGAGAGGACAGGAGGGGGGAACTGGGCCAGATCCAGGCCGACCTGAGGGCCGGGGAGTCTGGAAAGAACCGTCCTAGAGAGGACCGGAAGCAGGTTCTCCAGAGGCACCTCCAGCCCACTGGAGGCCCACATCAGGCCACCTGGGCTGGAGATGCAGGATAGGTCCAGGGTCAGGCGGCAGGGGCTCACTCCTATCTGAAGACCTCGCCTGAGCTCCCTAACCCTGGTTGACCTTTCACCACAGCCCCTGGGCCATCCAACTAATGCTGCCTCTAGCTGCACTTTGGCCCTTGTGGGGAAGATAACAGGAGACATGGTCTGTCTTCTGGACTTAGGAGGAAGAATAGGGTGGCAGGGTCCAGGGTCCACAGGGTCCATGTGACTTGGACCAAAGTACTCTGCCAAGAAGGCAGCTGGCCACAGTGCCTTCCCCTCTACCCCAGGGGCAGTCCAGATATAGGCCAAAGAGTAAGGCCAAGTCTGGGGGAAACAAGGTTTATAATCCAGACTGTAATATGATAATAAAGACATTCTAAAATAAAGTGAAGTTGATAACAGTGATCTACATGTTAACAGTAGAAATTGAAAGGAGAAACTTATTCCTTAGTGACTGTGGTTCCCTCACACTTGGGAAGAAAACCATAACCCACCGGTAAGAGTGCACAGGGTTATCAGGTATGACCAACACAAACCTGCTTTTCAGTACTTTAAAGCATTTTAAGTTAGTTGAAATGAAAAAAAATGTTTGTAACCTACACGATAGTGTAAGCATCCTTCTGTGTTCTCAGGGGTGTTCTACTGCTGAACTGTATGCCCTGCCTTTTTGCTTTATTTTGAGATAGAATCTTGCTGAGTTGCCCAGGCTGGATTTATGATCCTTCTGCCTTAGGTTCCCAAGTATCCCCATCCCCTGGATCGATCGATCTTTCTTTCTTTCTTTCTTTCTTTCTTTCTTTCTTTCTTTCTTTCTTTCTTTCTTTCTTTCTTTCTGTATTGTTTTATTTATTTATTTTTATGTGGTGCTGAGGATCGAATCCTGGGCTAGGCAAGTGCTCAAACGCTGAGCCACAACCCCAACCCCAAGATATTGCTAAGTTCTTGAGGCTGGTCTCGAACTTGTGATCCTCTTGCCTCAGTCTCCCAAGTTGCTGGGATTAAAGGCTGTACCACTGTGCAAGTCCTGAAATGTAACTTTATTTACCATTTATTTTTTTAGTTGTCGTTGGACACAATATCTTTATTTTATTTTTTTATGTGGTGCTGAGGATCAAACCCAGGGCCTCGTATATGCTGGCAACTAATCCAGACTTTGGGGATGGCACCAGAAGATCTGAGCAATGACTATCTCTCAAATTAACAAGTGAATTACAACTCTAACGGAGAACACTTGGAATCTAGACTTTGAGTCTTTTTTTTTTTTTTTTGGTACTGGGAATTGGACTCAGGGGCACTTGACCACTGAGCCACATTCCCAGCCTACTTTGTATTTTGTTTAGATGTTTAGAGATAGGGTCTCACTGAGTTGCTTAGCACCTCACTTTTTCTGAGGCTGGCTTTGAACTCGAGATCCTCCTGTCTGAGCCTCCTGAGCTGCTAGGATGACAGGCCTGTGCCACCAAGCCTGGCTTTTGAGTCATCTCTTTAAAAAAAACCTCCTATTCCCCGGGATGAGCAGAATCACAGCCTGTGGGACAGGAACAAAGTAATTTCTGTTTCTCTTTTGCTAGCAATAAAAGTTCTTTTTCCTTTTTCTCAAAACTGGGTCCTTGTTATTGGATTTGCATTGGGTACAAGGATGGAGCTTTCAGTAATAGCACTCCTCTGGGAAACTCAGACAAACACACGACCCAAGGCCTGAACCCCAGCAGAGGGTGGCAAGGCCTCATGGTGCCCCGCCCCTCACACCGCGGAAGGCCCGCCTCCACACCGGGTGCCCTGCCTTCAGTGTCCCTGGCTGCTGGTGGCTTCCCTGTGACCCTCCCCTACTCTCAGGCCTGCATGTTCAGCTTGGGCCTTCTGGCAGCACCGTGAGGGTGCCCATCCTCTGCGCCACCAGCCTGTACGGAGCTTCCTCCGGGCACTCCTCTCCCCCTCCTCTGTGAACCCTGTCCACTCCCACAGGCTGGTCACTCAGGCCACCCAGAGCCTCTCCAGCTGCTGCTCTCAGCTAGGCTGTACAAAACGTGCTCAGGACCTCGGGGTGTGGCAAACCCTTCCCTCCTAGCCAGCCCCAAGATGACACCACCCTCCCTCCAGGGCAGAGGCTCTGGTGGGGGAAGCAGCTGGCTTTGGGGTGTCTCCCCCTTGCCCAGATTACCTTCTGGGGGAACAAAGCCCAGGTTTGGGGTGCCAGGAGTTGGACTATGGAGGGAGTCTGGGGGTGAATTGTCCTGGGGTCTGGGTTCTGACCTGGTGCTCTGTGCCCTCTGTGCCCACCCTGCTTCCCCCAGAAGGGGGTGCCAGGAAGTCCCATCCTGAGCCTTCTGCAGGGGAGGGCAATCGAGGGTCCAGGAGAGTTCTGACCTGGGGTTCCCTTCTTGCTGTTCCCACCCACCCCAGGTTCCCAGGAAGATGTCCAAGGCTCCTGGGGGGCTGGGAGGGGCTTTCCTGGCTGAGCCTCAGGCTCCTCCCAGTGCACCTGGGCGCGGCAGCAGAGGAGAGAGGGAATGTGCGTCCCACACGGAAGTCAGGGAGGCCCGCCTGCGCCTGGCAGCCACTCTCCTGCCGGCACTGTGACCAGCAGCCCCACCAGACTCCAGGACCGTGTGCACAGCCAGCATGCAGGTGAGCCCTACCCCGCGGGTCTGCAGCCCCCACCCCTGTGGTCGCCACCACCCTCGCCAGGAAGGTGCCTGTTAGAGGGCCCAGCAGCTGGCCAGGTGGAGTGTGGGTGGGTGGCTGGGGCCAGGCAGAGTCAGCTACAGGACCCCCGGTCCGCCTGGGGCTGGGCTGGGGCGCACACGGGCAGCTTCCTTCCCCCAGCCTGGGCTCCTGGTGCGGTGTGACCCTGACTTCATGGCCACGGTCCTCCAGGTGCCTGGGGTGCTGGTGTGCCCTCCAGAACTGCAGCTCTGCTCTGAAGGTGGCACCTGCGGGGAGGGGCTCAAGCAGGGGCTGCTCTGGTGGGAGGCCCTGTGTGGCCAGGAGGATGTGGCTGCGCTCTGGGAGGGTCCTGCCCAGGCAGAGGCCCACTGCAGGCTGCTGGGTCCTGGTTCTGGGGCAGAGCAGAGGTGGGTGGGGTTGAGGAACTCCAGGAAGACACCCTATCTCCCTGCCCGCCAAGGTGTCAGCTGGGCTGGAGCAGCCCCTGGTGGCCCAGGGAGGAGGTCTGAGTGGAGGTGTAGAGTGAAACCAGCCTCCCAAGTGGCCTCCAGGAGTGGGCGAGTTGGCAGCTGCTCCCACCACCTCCGCCCAGGGCTCTCACTGCCCTTCCTCCATCTGGCTGCCCAGGCCAGACTGGATGCCCCTTGGCCCGACCCAGGGTCCCCCGCCAGCCTTTCCTCCCTGACAGTCCACGCTGGGGTGGAGTGGTGGGGCTGGCCAGGGAGGAGTCGGGGAGCAGCCCTGTTGGCTGAAACTCAGAGACTCGCGGTGGTCCCCGCTGCTGGCTGGGTCTGAGCCTGCCCTCCCCTGTTCTCATTCCTTCCATGGCTCCCCTCTGCTGCTGCTGAAGTCCCAGCTGCCTGACCAGCTTTCCCTGATCTGGCTTGTGCCATCCTCAGGCCCAGGGGGGGGCTGACCTCCTGGTGGCTCCTTGCTTGCCCTTTATGCTTCTGCAAAGCTAAAGTGCTAAGGACTGATTCACCAGGAGTTGTCACTCCGAAGTCCCCAGAGGTGCTGAGGACTGAATTCTTTGGAGGTACTGAGGACTTAGTCCTTGGGATCAGTAAACTACCGATCCTTTAGTGAACTGCCAGGAGTGCCAATTACCTTGTCCTCAGAGGTGCTTAGGACTGAGTCCTTGGGATTAGGAAATATCAAGTCTCAGAAGTACTAGATTAGGGAGCTGGTGTTGTGGCTCAGTGGTAGAGTGCTTGCCTAGCATGTTGAGGCACTAGGTTTGATTCTCAGCACCACATATAAATAAATGAACAAAATAAAGGCCCATCAACATATGAAAAAATATTTTTAAAAAGAGGTATTAAATTAGTGAGTGGTAACTACCTCATCCTCAGAGGTGCTAAGAACTGAGTCCCTGGGAGTATTAATTGCCAAGTCTGTAGAGGTGCTGAGGACTTTGTCCCTAACCCTCAGGGCTGGCCCATGCACATTTCTCTCAGGAATGCTGCCTCCACTTTTTTGCCTCTTGACAAACTTTTGCCCTATTAGGCCAGACACTGGACCACCTCCCTGCCAAGTAGGCGCCTGCCCCTCCGCCCCCAGCATCCACTCACACTGGGCACTGCCCTTAAGGGCAGCATAGAGCCAGCTGCCACATCAGTATTTTGGGGAGGGGGTGAGTGGGCACACAGGACAGAGGGCTTCAGTGGCTCGGAGGGGGC